>NC_060119.1:1044896147-1045215549 GCF_021461395.2 Schistocerca americana
GTTGCCACACTTATTCCATGTTTGTGAAAATAAACACGACTGGAAAGGAAAGGAAAGGAAAGGAAAGAGGAAAGGAAAGGAAAGAGGGAAAGACGGGAAAGAGGAAAGGAAAGGAAAGAGACAAAGCAAGGAAAGAGGAAAGGAGAGAAAAGGAAAGAGGAAAGGAAAGGAAAGGAAAGGAAAGAAAAGAAGAATGGTAAGGGATGAAAAATAGAAAGGAAAGAGGAAAGGAAAGGAAATGAAACAGGAAAGGAAAGGAAAGAGGAAAGATAAGGAATGGAAAATAGAAAGGAATGCAGAAAGATAAGGGATGGAAAATAGAAAGGAAAAGATGGAAGGGTGTGAGCAGGATAAGAGGGAAAAACGGACAAATGGGAAAGAAAGAAGAGAGTTGTTTAGGGGGAATATGGAGGAAGGGAAGAAAAATGGAAGGGGAATTTGGGAAAGATGGAAAATGTAGGTGAAAGGGGGAAGGTGGAGCCAAGAGACTGGCTGAAAAAGTATCGTGGGAGGAGATGGTGCGGAGGGGAGAGCAGAAGGGTTTGGGAAGAGAATAGATAGAAAAAAAGGTTAGGCAAAAAGAGAAAGAGTATGGAATGGGGGAAAGGGATGAAATGGTGAGAAAGGGAAAGAGGGAAGGGATGGAAGGTGGAATAAGAGAAAACCAGGTAGTGGAAAATGTAATGGGCCAGAAAGAGAAGAGAGAAGGGAAAAAGGCAGCAAGAATGTAAAGAGCGAAATGGAGAAAGAGGGAAGGGAGAAAAGGTGGTAAAGGGGGAAGAGGTAATGTGGAGAAGGGGGAAAAAGGCCTGCGAAAGGGAAGGGGAAAAGAAACTAACATATAGGAATATATGATAAGACATAGATTCCCACCCAATACACAAGTGTTAAAGACCTCACTTGACAACCAACTAAGGCCTACCCTCAATGAAAGTGCAAAGGACTTAGAGGATGGCAGTAGGAGAGCAAAGGGAGTTCTTATGCAGTCTGCGCTGTTGCCAAATTTATGGATACTTTCCTCACTCCATCACCTGGTGTACATGTGGCAACATTGCACTTTTGATGCCAAATTAATTAATTGAACCGATCAATTGACCACTACCCATCCCCAACTCTCCCCCCCCTCCCAACCTGTAAAAATGGCTTGAAAAGCCAGCCAGACTGGCTGAGCAGTTCTAGGCACTACAGTCTGGAACCGCACGACCGCTACGGTCGTAGGTTCGAATCCTGCCTCGGGTATGGATGTGTGTGATGTCCTTAGGTTACTTAGGTTTAAGTAGTTTTAAGTTCTGGGGGAATGATGACCACAGCAGTTAAGTCCCATAGTGCTCAGAGCCATTTTTTTTTTTTTTTTGGCTTGAAAAACCGCTCAGCCTCTGCTGAGCTGCTGGTGTGGAAGGAAATATGGTTGTCTTTTCTTTATTTTGGGTTAACCTGCTGGAAATTGGCTGGAAAAGCTCAGTCCCTCCTCTCCCTCCCCCAACTAAAAATGGTGGGAAGTGCTCTGTCTGTGCTGAGCTGTTGGACTGGAAGGACAGAGGTTGGTTTTTCTTTGTTTTGGGATGTTATCCTACAGGAAAATGTTTCCTAAACTTTTTTCTTGTGTATGTGCTCACCCTGACATTTGGAGGCCAGCTGACATAGTTCACATTGCTGCCACCAGAGGGCGCTGAAAATTGTGGCATCATGGGTGAAAAAATTGGTGGGAACCAATAGGAATGATTATACAAAGGGAAAACACTGGTCAACAGGTGCTGTGCCACAAAGCAGAGATGAAACGGCAACCAGATCTTCTTCTTCTTCTTCTAGGAAAGTTTTTGTTAGCATACGTGAGTCCTCCTCAGAAAACCTTTTGTTGGATACATCAATGCTGGTGCAGAATATTCTTGGGGGAGGGGGGGGGGGTAACGTACACTAGGACCGTTTATCAGTGTTCACCAGTCCTCCATGGAAAACCTCTTGCCAGCTGCATCAAAGCTGGCACAAAATCCTCTGGGACAGGTGTTGTTCATAAGCTCAACATTTCAGGAGTGTCTTTTTCAGCATTTAAAGAGGTAAAAAATGGGGTTCACTACGCTTTCAACTGCCTAGTTTCAACTGCTTTTCAGGGTCAAGCAACTACCTACTTTCCCCAATCAAAAGAACATACATTTAGAACATTGATATTGTAGATTTATTTGGATTTTTGCTGTCGGGTAGCTCTAGCCAGTCTCGTCAATAACTGATGGGTATAGAGGGATGTTTTCGCTGTTAGTCTACCATTAGAGAGCTGCTGCAGCCACTCTAGCCAATATCCCTCTCCAGGATGGATTGGTAATAGTAAGCGGGCAGCAGACTATCACCAAAGTGCAGGGGATTAGCCTGCTACAGATCTACGAGTAAGCAACTGGGGGGGGGGGGGGGGGGGCATAAGAATAGGTAATAATATTAGGATAGTGACCCACTGTTCCAGTGCTGCTATAAATCCATGCTACCTATAAATCCATGCTCCATATATACAGGATTGATGTAGCAACATCATTGGGGAATGAAACGTACTTCTTTATGAGTCACAAGTCGCATCCTAGCCAACAGAAATGCAGGACATGCATAGTGCAATATTTTTTATGAGTTTTGACAAGAGTGGTTGGAGTTATTCTGTAGCAAAAGTCGAAATAAGCCTCCTGTATCAATGATCTACATACGTCTTTTTCAAGGGGAAATGCGTAATTGGGTGATCTTGAAATGTATTTGAAACCTGGTTGTTGAAAATGTAGCATACCCTCTTTCTTACCTATACGAACGTCAACTAACGCATTCCTGGAATGTTGGCCTTGCGAACAATACCCGTTCCAGAGCATTTTGCGCCAGCTCTGCAGTAGCTGAGTGGACTGGTAAGTGTTGACAATTAGTGGACCTCGTGAACGATAACCGCCTCCAGAGGATTATGCACCAGCTTCGATGGAGCCAACAACTTATTTTCTAGAAGAACTCATGAATGATGACAAAGACATGCCTCTTGGAAGAAGACTAACTGGTTGCTGTTTCACCTGCAGTCTGTGGCACGACAACATGTAACGTGTCTGAATGTTCTCACCAGGGTTTTCCTCTGTATAAGCATTCCTATTGGTTCCTGCCAATTTTTTCACCCATGACACCAGGATTCTGAGAACCCTCTGTTGGAGGTAATATAAACGAAGTAAGTCGGTCTCCACATGTCAAGGTGGAAAAAATGAACAGGAAAAGAAATTAAGAAACATTATCCAATAGGATAACACCCCATAATCAAGAAAAGCCAATCTATTTACTTCAGTCTGTAATGGTACTTACGTATTACGTAACCATTGTGGTACCTCACCTGAACCTCTCGATACCAATAATATTCTACTGTATTTCTGTTAACTACTTAACATATTTCTGAGACAACATTCAGATTTGATTTCACTTTTGATACATCGATATGTTTATGTTGCAATGATATTATTCTTATGTGTATTCTTTCTTTTGTCAGTATGATCTTTGACGTACTTGTAACTCTGATTTTTGGGCGCGTAAGCGATAGTTAGTTAGTTGTTAACTTGTTAGAGAGTCGGACGTTGAGAGAGTCAAGTCTTGGACGTCATGTTGGAAAGACGCTTATAAAACGTGAACTTAAACAGTGACTGTGAGGAAGATGTTTTCAAGTATGTTTTGTATTGTGAAGTGATGTTTTGTGTGTTACGTGATATTGCAATAAAAGCAATTAGAAGGAAGTGTAACTTAAATTCGGAGTGCTGATTATTTTTTTACATCACCATTGTCCAGCAAAAGTGTAATCTTTAAGAATGGTTTGTGAAGCGCATCTACAAAACTTTTGAATATAGCGAAATAAAACCTAGGCCTCTTTGCATCCGAGCTTGGAATCATAATCACCTATATTTTCAACGATTGATCCCTGATTTTACGACGAGACCAGCGTGGGAAACACAAAAATATGAGTGCCTAGTTTTTTGATTATTACATGAAATGACTTTATTAACTGTGCTCTAATGACACCTGCCACATAATATGACTGTTGTTGCCCGAAAATGCAGTATTTAGCAGCGTGAGCAACACCACAGTCGTTATTAAATGCTGACCATTGTTGTGGTAGGGTTGTTAGAAGTCCAACAGCTCAGCACAGACCAAGTGTTTGCCGCTGTTTTTAAATGTGGGGAAGAGGAGGGGTGAAGAAATACTGAGCTTTCCCCAACAATTTCCAACAGGATAACACCCAAAATAAAGAAAAACAAATCTATTCCTTCCACACCTGCATCTCAGCGCAGACTGATCAATTTTTCCCGCCATTTTTCAGGGTGTGGGAGGGGAGGGGGAGAGAATAAAGGTGGCAATGGGAGGAGAGTAATTAATTGGTCAGTTATTTAATTTGATCTCAAAAGTTCGACATTGTTCCCTCTACACCAGGGTGAGGTGTCTTGAATCTTGAATAAATTTGGCAACAATTCAAACTGCGTCAGAAGTCTCTTTAATCCCCCACTTTTGATAGCCATGAGAAGCTAATATGTTGCCAGTTGGATTCAACTAGTGAGTTACCTAGTGTATGGCTACCTTCTACGACAGCAATTTTCGCAGCACCAGAGAGAGATATACACTGACGAAAAAAAATTGCAACACCAAGAATAATTAATGTAATGAAATTTTGGGAATACATATATCTATGTAATATATTTAAGTGATTAACACTGCAAGATCACAGGCTATTGTAAGATCGAGATAAGTTATTGCAAGTGTGAAACACTGGTACTTCAATAACTGACGTTGAGTGCAAGCGTGCATGCAAAGGTGCATGTTTTGTATGGTACAGGTGCTCGAAATCAGTTTGAGAGTTGAGTTCTGTGCCTTTTGCACTCGGTCGATCAATACACAGTTGATTAATGCTGTTTGCGGATGATGCTGGAGTTGTCGTACGATGAAGTCTCATATATGCTCGATTGGAGAAAGGTCTGTCGATTGAGCAGGCAAGGCAATACGTCGACACTCTGCAGAGCTTATTGGGTTACGACAGCGGTATGTGGGAGAGCAATATCCAGTTGTAAAACACGCATGAATCACTAGATTAAGGTACAGATTTTCAGTCAGGGTGTTTGGGATAACCACAAGAGGGTTCCTGCTGGCATGCGAAATCGCACACCGCACCGTAACACCAGGTGTAGGTCCAGTGTGTCTAGCAAGCAGACAGTTTGGTTGCAGGCACCCAACTCGCCTCCTTCTAACGAATACACGTCCATCACTGGCACCGATGCAGAAACAGCTTCCATCAGTAACCAAAAAACCCTCCGATGAGCTCTATCTTGACACCACTAAAGGCGCAAATGATGGTGGTTTGGGGGCAATGAAATGCCTACTACAGGACGTCTGTCTCGGAGCTATCCTCATACTAACCAATTCTTAACAGTTAGTTGTGTCTTTGTGGTGCCAGCTGCTGCTCTAATTGCTGCTGCAGACGCAGTGCGATGCGCCGGAGCCGTACTCCGAACACGATGGTCTTCCCTCTCGGTAACAGCACGTGGCTGTTCAGAGCTTGGTCTTCCGGCGACCGTACATTGTTGTGACCAAAACTGCCAGCAATCACGTATAGTGGCTGCATTCCTGCCAAGTCTTTCCGCAGTATCGCATAAGGAACATCCAGCTTCTCGCAGCCATCTTACACGACCTGGTTCACACTGAGTAAGGTGTTGATAATGGCGTCCGGTCTGACAGATAACTAAAGCTCACTACCGTTACAGAGAGTATTTAAAGCAAACTTGATTTGCATCCTTATTGGTGAGAAATCTGAACAGACGTAATCTTTCATATGCAGAAACAGGCGTACCAACTTTCATTTATGTCGCACAACTCCTTCTTGGTGCTGCGATATTTATTTCAATCAGTGTAGTTGCTGAAACTTATCAGTGTCACATTCCAGGCATTGCTCTGCCTCTTGCACACGTGATGGTGCTAGTTTTAAAGCTAACGATCGACCTATAGATGAAATCAAAGTATATTAATTGCTTTTATAATTACTCTTTTACATGACTGATGTCGCAGCTGATTGCTCTAGACAAGTGAGTCTGCTGCAGCGTCCTTTCGCTGTATTCGTGTACTGATTATCGTCTCTTCCGACTGGTCATTTTCGTTTGTACCTCAGCATAAAAACTCGTAGAGGACTCCATATAATATGACCTTGAATCGGTGCTAGGCGAGTTCGATCGCTGCAAGTGTATCAGTTCTAAAACCCTAAATAAAGAAACTACCACAACTAGGTTTTGCCGCAATTTTGAACTCTAGGGGCTGTAGTAGCGCTATGGACAAAACGGTTAATTTCTAATTTATAAGAAGATGAAGGGGACTTAACGTTCATGTGATATCCTTTTGTGTAACTTAAAAAATGAACTAGATCTTTTAACTGTTGTAAAACATTTGTGGATAAATTCCTACGTCAAGCACGTGATTTTTTTAAATTGATTATTGGTTTTGCTTCGTTGACGAGCCGTCTTGAGATCAATCTAAAATGTTGTTTAATGTTTGACAAGCCTGACTAGGCATATTTATGTTACTTTTTGACAGTGTCAATGGGGAGAGATTACATCTGTTGATTTAAAAGACGTATGGATAAAAATCCTACATCATGATCACAATTTTTTTTAATGATTACCACTTTTGGCTCGTTGCACAAGCGTTCTCAGATCAATCTGAACTGTTTTATCCACACATGTTTTAAATTTGAATTCTCAGTTAGAAATAAAAAATACATGTCTCAGAGGTTTTGGAAACCCAGTTCCCTAAGGCAGTGAAATAGGGCCGAGAAGTTTTATGATATTATTTCGTTATGAAATCATTTTCAAAGCTAAATGTATGAAATTTTATATTTGGCTTCTCTGTAAAAGTGAAAAAAAAGACTGTTTCGCAGTTTGTGGAAAATGAACTCCTAAGGAGGTGAACTAGGGGATAAGAAATTTTAAGAAAATATTTCATTATATCAAAGAAATTTTAAAGCTAAATCTATGGAAATTGGTATTTCACTTTTCAGTAACTATAAATAAATACATTTTAGGGGACGAATGAAAATATCAAAAAGGCATGATTAACAAAAACATTGGACACAATCTAGCAGAATCGTCATTTTGGTCTTAAGTACTTCAGAAAAGACCATCATTCTATGGCTTTAATTATCGTGAAAAGCTTAGAACATGTTTAATTTTGTGAAAAACATAAAAATTCAATTAAAGGAAAACAAAAAACAAAATGCGTGCTGATTATAAAGTCTAGGCGAGCAAAGCAGGAGGCGCTAAGGTAGAAAAATACATGGGCAATCTGGAAAGTGAGGTCTCAGTATGGAAACAACAATGAAAATAGGATGACGTTTTGTACAGATGTGTCGGGCGGTGTCTCTATTATGTCTGTCGATCGCTTCACATCACTGTTTTCAGTGCTAAGCACTCAGTAAGCAAGTGAAGACGTCTACAATAACAGTGTCTCCCACCATGTGTGGTTGCCTGCTGCGAGGTTCCGCCTGATTTTATACAACCACATACAACGTACATGTTATGCAGTTCCTTCTTCGCGACAGTTCCTGGCTGCACACTGCACGTGCGATGAAGACAAGAGCACTGCAGCCATTTGGCGAATCCTTTTGAACAGCGTTCGTGTACAACACTCGCTGTGCACGCGCACGCAGAACCATATGACTGGCAGTTCACTCACTCGCAGTCACACGGCGCCCGACTAACATAATTACGGACAACAGCCGTGTGGCCTTGACATACAGAGAGGAACCATAGACTCTACATATACAGCTTCGACACAATGTAGCCGCACTAATGGACCCAGAAACTGTTCAAATACATTTAGAATTAGAATTTTGCTTTTAGCTGTCAATTTTCCGCTTTTTCTATAGAGAAGGTGTGTGTTTTATACCTGAGATGCACCAAGTGTGACGGCAGTGTAACGAGAATTAAAGTGACAGCTGAATATTGAATGTTATTGGTCATTGTTTCAGCTGTGGAACTGTACATATATTTCCGTGAATAGCTGGTAAATCACTGTTTGCTTTCAGTCATCTGCTAAAATCGCACTGACATTTATATTTAGAACAGAACAAATTTAAAAAAACTGATTTATGTAGAAAGTGTGGAAACAGACTATAATTACCAACTTTGTTTATAAGTAACTAGAAAGCTTCATCCTAATTACACTGTGGGCCTTCATTAGTAAATCGAACAAGTCAATCAGTAGTACACATTACATATGATAATATGAACAGAAAGAGAAGGAAGTGTAAGGTGATGAAAGAAAATGGGTCTTCTGACAGATTTATGTCTGGATAATTAATCGAGTAAGTAGGTCATTCAGACAAATTAATTCTTTAATTAATTATCTTGAAGTTAAATAACGAATAGCATGTAATTTGACAGTATTTTCTTTCTTCACTTCTTTTATGGAATTAGCATTTTTTCCATTGGCTCAGTGCAGTTTTGTGTTTGATAGTTAATTTACTAATGGTTTGTCCAGAAATGTACCTTTCCGGTTCAGTACCTAAGTTCCACAATACATAACTTAGGCTTAGGGTTCGATACCCGGTTAGTTCCCCGATTTTCTCTGTTCTTATGGCTTCTTACACGTATGACAATGATAATATATTTCGGAGTACATGTTTAAATGTAGACCCCCGTCTAACTGGCTGTCTCTCTTCAGAGGTGGGACGTAGTCAAGGGCAGCGGACGGCGTCAGAATTTTTGCTATAACGCTCTAGGCAGCCGCAGTGTTGAACAGCCAATTTAGTCAGCCAACTGACTGTCAGCCGTGACCGACCAGCCGAGCGAGATGGACGTGGAATTCGTTGTGCTTTTTTCTCATAACAAACTTACTTTACCATAATTATAAAAAATATTTTTCCGTGTTTTACTTGCTTTATGCACTGCGGATTATCAGTTCACTTGCACAGATGTTGGAGCATACGGAAATATGGTGATTCATTTGTTTTTATGCAGTCAAAGTTGTATGAAATCTCGTTAGCAAAAATTTACAAATATCGGAACAAGAGAGTACCGATGTCGTGTGTCTTTTCCAGAAAAGAGGCATTTGTCGTATCTAATCATTTACTGCGTCCTTATAGAGGAAGGGGCTTAACAACCAAACACAGCACCTTCAAAAACCGGTGGTCTCAGATAGGATATTTTATAGAATATACTCTGGCAAATAAAAGGAGAACGGCGAAGTTTTCATCGCCCAGTCAATGTTCGAGACGAATTCCCAATTGCCGTAATAAATGCATGCTGTGTTTTACAAAACACTTTACCAGAAATAGATGGCTGTAATTTTGAAGACGTACTGCTCGTCTCTCCAAAACTGGAAATTCCCTATGTCCTGTAAGTTGTCGAAAGTCATGAAATTTGTGCGCGGGCTACAATCACCGTCATTGTTTTATTGGCTGCCTCAGACATTCTGTCTAGTACGTTACAGCCCCACTACACTAACGATTCGGCCCTCTTCTTCTGTCTCTGCACCTGTCAATAAGTCTCCCTCTCCAACTGCTATCATAGCGCAAGAAATCTGCACAAGCAGTCATCGATGAGAATGCAGCCGACAAGAACGCTCAATATGCAAAATCTTGTTAAGATTGCTACCACTATCCGACATGTGTCTCCTTAGTGTAATAACGCAGTTCGTGGTTATAATGCTACAAAATGAGTGAAACAAGTAAGAACTCAGTGGTTCCTAACGATTGATATCACCAGACTTTTAATCTAAAATCTCCTAAGTCGTTTATTGGATGTCGCTGTACGGCCAGAGCCATACAAAGTTTTTTAGGATTAACTCTGAGCGAACTTGCTGTTAGAATATGGAGTAGTTTCTCGATCCGACATCGGTCTATACATTACGTAGGGGTCTGACACTCAAACATTTCGGAAGAGACACTCGGTACGAGTACCTAAAATAGTTTGTAATACTGCAGCACACTTGGAACTTGTGTATCGTGAAAGTGTCAAGAGACACTTTTAAGACGTTTTCCTCCTTCTATACTACCAGCCATTATTGCTGCAAAGCCTTACCCACGATGTAAAAACAAATAGTCCACCTTTGTTGCCGTCCAGGACCGAAGGAGGCTAACAACAAACTTCAGACATGTAATAGCCAAAAAAATTTCAAAGAAATAAGGTTACGAGTTTGAAATGACTCTATAACGTAAGAAGATTTTACGAGGCGTGTTTTTTAATAAGTAAGTCCTGTTTTGCCACACCGCGGCCGCAGCACTGCCGTCGGCGTTCTGCGCATGCGCACTGTATACCTACTTATGTTGTCTACGCACTGACAGTCTGATTCTTCCTTTTTACGTTGTGTATCCGGCCGACTGCGAAGTACGGGCTATTATAAGATTTCTTAATGATAAAGGCCTAAAATCGATCCATATTCATCGTGAGATCTGTGCAGTTTACTGAGAAAACACATGCGTGATGGAATGTTAAGAAAGTGGGTGAGAGCATTTAAAGATAACCGCACAAATGTTCATGATGAACAACAGAGTGGGCGACCTTCGGTCATTAATGAAAGTTTGGTGCAGGAAGTGGACAATAAGGTGAGAGAAAACAGACGCTTTACGATTTCCTCCCTGCAGGACGACTTTCCTAATGTTTCTCGTAGTGCTTTGTATGGCATTGTGACCGAGCACTTGAATTACCGATAATTGTGCGCACGTTGGCTACCGAAAATGTTGACGGATGTGCATAAAACCATTGCATTGACTTTCCTTGAGCGGTACCACAACGACGGTGATGATTTCTTAAGCCAAATTGTTATGGGCCATGAAACGTGGGTGGCCTACGTCACACCCGGATCAAAGCAAGAGTCCATAGAATGGCGGCATTCAGATTCACACAGAAAATTGAAGTTTGAGCAAACAATTTCTGGCCAGAAAATCATGTGCACAGTTTTTTTGGGACAGAAAAGGAGTATTGCTTGTGGAATTTCTGCCTCGTAATGAGACAATCAATGCAGCAGCTTACTGTAAGACATTGCACAATCTGCGCCGTTCAATTCAGAACAAAAGACGTGGCAAGTTGAACAAGGGCATCGTTTTGCTGCAAGACAATGCCCGTCCACATGTTGCGAATCAGACCAAAGATCTCATCACATCTTTTCGATGGGAAACTCTAGATCATCCTCCGTACAGCCCCGATCTTGCGCCCAGTGACTACCATCTGTTTCTGCACTTCAAGTAACACCTGGGCGGTCAGCGTCTTCAAGACGGTGACGAAGTCAAAACAGTGGTGATGCAGTGGTAAACAAGTCAGGCGGCAGACTTCTATGAGGAGGGTATTCAAAAACTGGTACAACGTTATGACAAGTGCTTCAATATTGGCGGAAATTATGTATAAAAGTAGATTAAGGTACAGGATTTCATGTAAAAATAAAATTATTGTGATATCTTCGCACGTCTTTTTTAAATTTCAAAACGGTACTTACTTAAAAAACACGCCTTGTATTAGGAAATTTAAGAGGTGAAGTTAAAATGGAATCACAACGAGTAATTTCCCAAAAAGTACCGTGGAACTGATGATTTCTCAACTTTTCCTGAAGGAGATTATGAGCTGAAAGTCATACATCGAAGTCATAGTAAAGATTAAAGGTGAAGTCAGGAGTGCAATGCATGTGTAGAACATATTTTCTCTAGTGTCACAATGCTAAATCTCCGCAAATCAAATAAAGTTTCTGATGAGACGTTTCAAGAAAAGAGTTGTTCTGAAAACTAATTTAAAAGACACGAAAAGTATATTCGTTTAAAAAATTGACAAAGAATTGAGCAGTAAATGCAATTGGAATTCAAATTTGTCTATTATCCTTAACACTTCTCATTCACAGAAGACAAATAAGTGGTTTTATTAGTGTAACGGAATAAAGTTTCGAATTAGCGAAGCGAATCGCTCTTGCGCACGCTGTAAATTCGCAGCCTGTTTGCAATTAAGTGCAGGTGCGTGAAATCCGAGTGGTAGTGGTTGGTTTACTGTTGCCATCGTTCGTTGTGAAAACGCATCTCTTCCTGTGCTTGAATCTTTCATCGATCGAGATGTCATCGGCTACAAGACGTGGCATTGTGGTACTGATCCGAAGACACAAAGTAGATCTAGTTATGTATATGGCAATATGCCATTTACACTTTATACAAGCTCTTGTAGAAAAGTTAGCAATGATGAAAAAATACATGTATGGATGAAAGGACATGGTGTACTTGCTGAAAGTGTAACTATAACTGGAGATATTACTTTGTATTATAATTATTAATAAAGTGTGATCCTTGACCCTTGTAACCTGTAGTTGTACATCGGGAACCGGTGGCTCAAGGATGCAACAGTTTAAAAAAATTCCAAAACATATTGCCGCTCTGCCCACTGTGCGCCTAGCGAGTCGGTGACGCAAACCACCCGACTTGGTTCGGCGCAGTAGCGTACGCGCACACCTAGTGCGACTAGTGTGCGCGTCCGGGATTACTCCCGCGTGCCAGCCGCATGTTCATGCGCTCAGGCGGCAGTCGTTTGCATCGGCAATCTTCGGTAACTTCCGCCAACGTTCGCGAAGCGCATTAGCTCTTGCCCTCGCACACCACAACCGTGAGCGGGCCAATCGTGTAGCTACGCTGTTGTAGGGAATTAATGAGGATGCCTCTGCAGCGTTTCCGGTAGGGAGTGTTTGATTAACCACCGTACAGCCAAGACTTGGCTCCCTCTGACTTTCATCTCTGCTCACATGAACCGCTGCCAGTGAGGACAACATTTTGGCACAGACAACGAACTACAGACCTGCGCAGAGAATGGCGGAAAGCACATCTGCTTCCTTCTATGAAGAAGGTATTGGAAAGCGGGTACAATGCTACAACAAATGTCGAAGTCGGAGCGTGGGCTATGTAGGGAAGTAACTTAAAGGCGTAGCGTGCTGTTGCAAATAGGGACTTTTTGGTTTTCACTGTGGTTTCCATTTCGCGAGCGATCGGACCTTACTTTCCGAATAGCCCTAGTATAAAGACACATGAGTGATCGTAAAATAAATGTAAACGGAGCATAAACTCATAATGAAGTGACATCTGCTGCTTATAGTAGTACCCTTATCCCACTGGCAGCAACAGAATACAAACGCAGAAAATCGCACATAAGAAGTCTACATAAGCTTTTACGCTTACAGAAAAGAAATGACGTACCAACTGTCATTCGGTTCTGCTTTGCCGGAAGCCCGTTTGCAAACAAACAACATTCGTCGTCTTTAAAGTAGTGATAGAATTATGACTAAAACTTTATTGTAATACATTGATTACATTACATTTAACTTGAAAGTACATATTAAAAGCCCGCAGCTCGTGGTCGTGCGGTAGCGTTCTCGCTTCCCACGCCCGGGTTCCCGGGTTCGATTCGCGGCGGGGTAAGGGATTTTCTCTGCCTCGTCATGGCTGGGTGTTGTGTGATGTCCTTAGGTTAGTTAGGTTTCAGTAGTTTTAAGTTCTAGGGAACTGATGACCGTAGATGTTAAGTCCCATAGCGCTCAGAGCCATTTGAACCAGCCAACATATTAAAAGACTACAGAGGTATTATTGTCAAACTAACAATGCTATTTTACAAGGATATATCTGTTACATTTATGCACAACGTAGGAGCACTTATCACATTTACGTTTAGAACGAAAGTTTCTTTTACCTTTGACAGTTGTCTAGCGTGCCGTCCACAAACATGTACAATCAGCCTGACGATAGTGAAATTCATCTCACAGTTTTGCTAGCATGTATGGAGCTACTGGCAACTCAGTACCCGAAATTGCTGTTAGGGAGGCACGTAGACGAAGTATTTCACAAACCCCACAGGACAGTGACATACTGTTAGTCCTGGCACTTTGCAGGCCAATGGTGCACTGCCAAATCCGTTCGCCCCTTACAACTATACACAAGCGATGGGAAAAACTGGCCAGTTAAAACCGATTCCGGTATTTTAGTTCTGAATAACCGATATTTTTCTGTATTTATTTGGTCTCACTTATAACAGGATTTTTTCCGTTTTTTTCTTTTTTTCTAATAACCGGATAAAAAACGGCATATAAATTTGCACACCAGAAGTGCTAACATTTTTGTTTTTTAAATAAGACTTTTTTTAGAAGAAGAGTAATATTTAATCGTAAAATTTCCATTGTTTTGGAATTTTGGGTTATTATAGAAACTGGGAAAAACAGTACTATTTTAATAAAAACAACTACAGTTAAAAACTAGTTGCTAAACGACATCAAAATCGGTACAGCATTGCAGAGACAGTAATGTACTTGGTGCCATGTGAAGCGGCTGTTAGACGGTACGCGTACGCGTGCAGTATACAAGACTTGCCCTCTGCTGTTCTACACTGTAGACCAGCAGAAGGTTGATGAAAGTGTATTACGAAGTGCGGTACCAATGAAGTACAATGCTCCCTTCCCTGTAGTAGTTTAAAAATGGGAGGAGGCATAAGAAACTTGCGACATCACATAAGGAGAAATGTCCACAACGTTCCTTCGAAGAGACGGTAAACTTATTTATTTCATTTTATTTATGTACTGTAAAGTTGGGATAGTAACTGAACCCACTATTTCGAGATTGTTTCAGGGTGAAAAAATGGTAACATCCAAAACTAACATTGCAGGGACGTTGTCAACTTCTTTCGCTCTCGCTATCACTGCGCCCATCTCCTTCACCATCGCAAACTTTGCTGGAGATAGTGAGACTGATTTCTATCATAGCCTCTATCACATTTCGATCATGATCTCCTGTTCCTTCACCTCCATTAGAATTTTTCAATCTTTTTTCTAAGCCGACATTTATTACTGAAAGTTGTTGTTGTTGTTGTTGTCCTCAGTCCAGAGACTGGTTTGATGCAGCTCTCCATGCTACTCTATCCTGTGCAAGCTTCTTCATCTCCCACTACCTACTGCAAACTATATCCCTCTGGATCTGTTTAATGCATTCATGTGTTTGTCTCCCTCTACGATTTTTACCCTCCACACTGCCCTCCAGTGCTAAATTGGTGATCCCTTGATGCCTCAGAATATGTCCTACCAACCGATCCCTTCTTGTAGTCAAGTTGTACCAGAAATTTCTCTTCTCTCTAATTCTATTCAATACCTCCTCATTAGCTATGTGATCTACCCATCTAATCTTCAGCACTCTTCTGTAGCACCACACTTCGAAAGTTTCTGTTCTCTCCTTTCTAAACTATTTATCGTCCACGTTATTACTGAAAGGTAATTTTGTGCGGTTTTAATAACCAGGTTAAATTGGATACGAAAAGAACAGGTACAACCGAAAACCGGTTGTTTCAGCGATAACCGCAATACCTATCGCACACTCGTCGCCGCAGTCATGGACTGTGCGGCTGGTCCCGGCGGAGGTTCGAGTCCTCCCTCGGTCATGAGTGTATGTGTTCGTCCTTAGGATAATTTAGGTTAAGTAGTGTGTAAGCTTAGGGACTGATGACCTTAGCAGTTAAGTCCCATAAGATTTCACAAACAACAATTCACTCTTCGAAAATCACGCTGCTCAGTTGCAACGGAATTGCACCAGTCGAAACGACAAAGGAACAACTCCTTCTGTCACTGTGCCATCACCATCTCCACTCGAAGCACTTTTTGTGACTCACGAGCGAGCGAGCAAGCTAGCCAGCTGTGCCATGTGTGGCGATCATCATTTCAACCACGATCAGCATTTAAGAGTGCGAAGTGCCGAGGTCGTCAGGACCGTAGTCCATGGGGACACTGGCAACTACATGCAACGGAAACTTAGATTAGATTCAGTTTTCGTTCCATAGAACCAAAAATGAGATGGTTCTCATGTCAGAAAGTATACCATAAAACATTTGAATATAATACTTACTACCCTGATCGTTTGTCAGAAGATTGTCGAAATAGGTAAATACAATGCGGTAAACTAGAACAGCTAATATTTACAGAATTAACACGCTATCAGAATAAAACATTGTTATGCACTATTGATAAATTTATCATACAACTTTCTCCACGGTAAGCGTTTGCTTACGATGTGTAAGTTAAGACTTGTACCAAGTATCCATCTCCATTCATGGAGAGGACATATTCTTGTGGAATGGAATGAATCTCTTCTAAACACTCTGGACCTTACGAGATGTGCAACACAGGTCTACAAAAGCTTTCTTTCGTGCGAAAATGTCCCTAGCGACAATTTTTGAACGTAGAAGGAGCACTTCTCAGAAAAGTAACTGTAAGTTCCACTCTAACGCGTTGTGGCAAGTAAAATGTTCAAATGTGTGTGAAATCTTATGGGACTTAACTGCTAAGGTCATCAGTCCCTAAGCTTACACACTACTTAACCTAAATTATACTAAGGACAAACATACACACCCATGCCCGAGGGAGGACTCGAACCTCCGCCGGAACCAGCCGCACAGTCCAGGGCATGTAAAGCATCCCACAACTTCATAGGAGATTTTAGTCCTCAGGAGTGATGCGACGTTTCTCTCAAAAAGTCTTTGTATTTTGTCAGTTACGTACGAAACTAATTTTAAAATTTTTGTTTAAGTATGCATGGTATTAATCTCAACAAACTTGTTGGCAGAAACCGCTGTAGGGATGACATATTACTTCCGAAACACTGGTCATAGCTCAAGCAGTAATTAGTACTTTGATTAATGCAGTGTATATTCCTAGAAACACACATCTGCCTGTGTTCTGGGAATAGATACAGGAGCTATTTAAGTACGTACACGGAAATTGCGTGTTAGCGCGGAGCGAAGAAGCTCTAAATAGGGCATCAAATAAGCAAGGGGCATGTGAATCGAAAAGCTTATTTAGTTTCCACGTCGCTCTGGTTCACTGGCAGCGAGGAAATAGCCTTTTAAAGCTGTAACCCATGTGGAGGGCCGCTTGTTTGCTGTCAAATCCCCACTATCGATTAGCACTCCGAACTCACATTGCATGTGGAAGCCACCAGGCTCTATTGCAAGATTCACGGACACATCCTAAGCACGAATAGCCTGAAAGAGGATGGAGGCAGTTGCTATAAAAGGTACGCGCTTCCCACATTACGCTGCTATGCGCATGAAAACGAGCCCATGTCAATGCGGAGAGGCGATGTGACGGAACAAACAATCGTTACCAACAGGCAAGCGCGTGGAACAGAAATGTCTGTTTGCTACTTATCTTTCATTTAACTCTTGTATTAATCACGATGAGAAGTTTAAGTTATATCTCGGATATAATGGGACCTTCATGAAATAAGAGAATGGCCATGGTTCGTACACGTACATAATAGTATACCCTGTGAGTTCGTATCAGGAATGCAAATGTTTGAAATGGCTCTAAGCAGTATTGGACTTAACATTTGAGGTCATCAGTTCAAATGGCTCTTAGCACTATGGGACACACCTGCTAAGGTCATTAGTCCCCTAGAACTTAGAACTACTTAAACCTAAGTAACCTAAGAACATCACACACACCCATGCCCGAGGCAGGATTCGAACCTGCGACCGCAGTACCAGCGCGTTGTCAGGAATTACACTATAGCAGCGTCAATATGTAGTACAGCGCTTTATATGCTTTTCCTCGTGCACTTCCAGACTGAAAGACTGCCGTATGCATTTATAAGTTTACTCCCTCAGAATGAGGAAATGTAGACGACATACACTGTCGGAAAAAAATCATAACACCTAGTAGCAGTTGTGCGACGTAAACGAAAGTTGGCTGGCATGCTTCTACATTTTAAAGATGATGTCTGTTCAAATTTCGCATGAGTGGTATAGGACTGGCGCTAGTAGCGCCACTATGAAAATGCAAATCAGGTTTGCTTTAAGTACATGCTGTAACTTACGTCAGAGACTGGACGTGGTTAGTTGATGTTATTCAAGACGCCTTTAAGGCGACAAAGATGCCATTATCAACACTTCACGGAGAGTGAACGAAGTATTGTAATAGGACTACTAGAAGCTGGACGTTCCTTCTGCGATATTGCAGTAAGACTTGACTAAAATATAGCCACAATACATGATGACTGCTGACAGCGGTGGTCACGAGGATGTGCAAGATGGAAGACATATGAAGTCTTCACGGGTTGTCAGCCGAGTAGCATCGTCGTCTCCTAGCAACGTTTCGATGGAATCCGTCTCCATCATCTTCAGGTGAAATTTGAAAGATGACTGGGCTCCTTACAGCCACGTCCTGTTACCATCGTGTTTGGCATGTGATTCTGGCCCATTGCACCACATCAGCAGCAGCAATCTGGGGAACTGTTGGCACCACAGTGATAGAACGAACTGTTGTAAATCGATTACTTCAAGGACAGCTCCAAGCCAGGCTCCCTGTTTGCTTGCATTCCACTGACACCAAACCATCATTTGCGACTTCAATGGTGTGATGCGAGCGCTCATTTGAGGGCAAGGTGGAGGTCCGATGTGTTTTCTGATGAAAGCTGGGTCTGCCTCGGAGCCAGTGATGGTCGTGTGTTGTTTAGAAGGAGGCCAGATTAGGGTGTGCAAACTACGCATCTGCTTTTTAGATACACTGGACCTACACCCAGAGTTGTAGTGTGGGGTGTGATTTCTTACGACAGCAAGAGCGCCTTCGTGGTTATTCCACTCACCCTAACTGCAAATTTGTACGTCAAGCTATCAATCCGACCACTTGTGCTGTCACTAATGGACAAAATTTCAAGAGGTATTTTCCAACAGGATAACGCTAGCACACACACGGCTGTTGGGCTCAACATGCTCTGCAGAACGTCGACATGTCGCCTCTGTCTGCTGTATCACCATATCTGTGCCCAGCCGAGCACATAAGGGACATAATTGAAAACGCACTCATCAAAAAACCTGTACATCAGCTATCCATATAAGTAATTAAGTTTATACGGAACCCTCAAAGCGAGAATAAAAATAGCACTTTAGTGCTGGTTTATATAGTTTAATTCGTTCTGTGGCATCCTGTCGAGTTATGTTTCGATGTAACTCAATACAGCCGGCATGTGGCTGAGCGGTTCTAGGCGCTACAATCTGAAACCGCGCGACCACTACGGTCGCAGGTTCGAATCCTGCCTCGGGCATGGATGTGTGTGGTGTCCTTAGGCTAGTCAGGTTTAAGTGGTTCTAAGTTCTAGGGGGCTGATGACCTTAGAAGTTGTCTCATAGTGCTCAGAGCCATTTGGACCATTTTTGAACTCAATACAGCCACTAATATACTTTTTGCTTGCAAACGTTCGAAATAAATTTCAGCGTTAATTTTTTAGCATTATACGGGGTGAACATTAATAAAACTGATAAACTGGAGGGACTGATTCCTGACAGAAAATAGAGGGGACTAGGTCCTATGGTCTTGTGTCCGGAAATGAACGGTGTGCGTGCAACGACAACAAAACGTCCCGGAACACAGTATAGAGCTGCGTCGCATCCACGTTACAGCAGATGTCCAAAGTGACCTCCATGGAACTGCAGGTGGTAGGGACAGGAGCGGTTGTCATGTAGGACACACATAATCGTACTTTCGCTTACACTATGTTGTCGGGGCACTTGCCTGGAGCTTGTACTAGGGTTTGTCTCAATATCCTGTAGAACCTGGTCCTCCAAATCTGGTGTACGCACAGGTCGCCACCTCCCTGTCTGAAAGGACCCATGATCACACAAACGCCCAAAAAGGGCTTGAAATGTTGCGTCATGGACACAAACGCCCATAAAGGGCTTGAAATGTTGCGTCATGCGGTTGATGTTTGCGACGGTCCTTGTTTTGTTAAAGCCCTTTCCATCTGCCTGGCTGTACGTAAACATCATCTCGGTTTGTTCCCGACGTGAATACCACACCACTCTGTTCCTTACAGTATCCTGTGTCAGTCACACAGCCTGCAACACAAAAGAAACACAGGGCACGTGGTCATTTACGGACAAATGTTAATATGACCTTTTTTCCCTTCATTTCCAGTTAGGAATCCACCTGTGGAGTTCTTCTGCATTTTTAGGACGCAGCTCTCTCTAATGGCGGATCACAAGCCGTTGGTGGCTTTATTTGGACTGCACTCCAACCTTCCATAATGATCAGTCAAATGCCTCAAGCTCTGGGCACTGGTCCTCAGTGCCTACAATTAAACTTATAACACAAGCTGACAACCCTGCATTCTGATGCTGACACATTTTCGGCTCTACAATCTGGCCTGAATCCTGATTTCGACCAACAGGAGGTCCTCTGCTCCCACACTAATACCGAGCAATAACATACATTGGTTGGTTTTACCCTTACGGCCATGTGTGGTGCTGCTGCAATACCCCGGGTCCCCACACAGCGACAGGTCCATCAGTATGTAACTCACTGTTGGCACCATTATCTCACAACAGACCTCCGCCCTTATATTTCTGACTGACTCTTGGTTGTGGATGATGTTATGACGTTATCCTTTGAGAGGTTATTCCAGTGGAACTGCATCAACAGGTAATGAGTTTGCTCCACTGGGGTCATTGGCGCATGTCCTGCATGAAGACGCTGGCACGCCGCCGCCTGGAATCAATGGCGACATTGAAAACATGATCCATAGTTCTGCAGCATTTGCCCAGCACCAGGGAGTGTTCCCTCAGTCGTTTGCCACCTGGCCTACTCCTTGCCTCCCTTGGGACAACATCCGCTTCGATTTTGCTAGCCCATTCTTGGGTTCCATGTGGTTGCTCATTGTGGATGCTTATTCAAAGTACCCCCATGTGATACACAGGGCATAAACTATGGCCAAGGCTACGCTTACCGCATTAGCCCAAGTTTTGGCCATCGAAGTGTTGCTCATACATTGGTCTCTGACAACTACCTGCAATTCATGGCCTCTGCCGTCAAGGACTTGTGTGCCGCCAGTGGCACCAAACATACCTGTTCCACCTTTCCTCCAATGGTGAAGCTGAACGTCTGGTCCGGGCGTTTAAGCAGCAGATGAAGAAGGCTATTGAATCCTCCGCCACTATGGCAGCCATTACTTTGTTTTTCAGCAGTTACCGCACCACACCGCTTAACAAAAATAGCCCTGCAGAGCTCTTCCATGGTCACAAGCCCCGTACCTTGTTTCATCTGCTCACATCGTCAACGTCGGAACCTCGCTCGCGTCCCTCTCACTCACACAGTGGTATGGGCACGCTCCTACGTGATTGATGAGGCTTGGACGGCAGCAACGGTAGTGTCCATCCACGGCGTCAAGTTACGTCGGTCCAAATGCAGAAGGGGCTCGAGCATTGTCACCACAACCAGCTTCGGCCTCGGACACAAGCATCCCCTCTGCAGCTCCGTGGACCACCATCTTCTGGTGCCAATGTGACATAACGGCCAGAACTATGGGCAGCTACCATGGACGTCGCGTTGTTGCCCTGCCCACCAAGCCCCTTCTGGCTCCCTATCGATCAGTGGTTTCCCCGGCATGCCCATCTCAGCGCTGTTCCGGTGGACACTACCGACCGTACTTGCTCCCCACGGCGTACAGTCGAAGAGACTGCACCTTCGCCCGTACATTCGTTCACCTTCCATGGCCCCGTCTGGGACGTTTCCGCTCGTATGCATCAGTTTCTGGGAGGGGGCAGGAGGAGGATTTGGACCTATTATCGGGTTGTGTGGGAAATTTAACGGCCGCCGAAGCAGATGGACCTCGATGGACGATAGGACAGTGAGTGCGCCACCATCTTGTCACGTGAATACACCGGCCAGTAGTGTCCCTCGCGGCCGGCATAAATACCACCGCACCTCGACCGCTCACCTAATTGTGTACTTTGCCCGATAGCGCTCGTTTCGCCGTATTACTGACTACTCGTCGACGACTTCGCCTGGTACTGATTTTCCTCTTTGGTCTCGATTTAGGTTGCGGTACGTACTTGACCTATTGACCCCGTTGTATCGAAAGTTTGTTGCACTTCGATGCTGCATAGGTTGTTATTGATCTGCTCTTGCTGCGTCGAGTCCGCCGTTCAGTCACCTCTGTTGCTCGACTCTGAGGTCGTTTTGCTCCCTTCTGCCTTGCGTCCTCATCGTTTCACTCCTGTTTTACTGACGTGTACACCGGTATACGGTACTCGCTGATATAGCAGACAGAGAGAGAGAGACTATTTGACACCCGAAGTATTAAAGCGGCGGAATCAACTACTCTTTCTCTCTCTGCCCCCCCCCCCCCCCTCTTTTTTAGTGCAGTCTCGAAAGTTTTTAGACTGATGGAATCTACAGACAGTAATCAACTCGTAAACGATCGGAATATGTGATAGATTTTAACTGACTTTGTATACTACAAGTATCTGGTTGAAATGCTGTAAATGTATCTGGAAAGGCAATGAATCAATCTCACGGTGCAAAGCGCTTGATTTAAGAGAACGGAAAACAACAATGTATGTGGTGTCAAGTTAGATTACACATAGCATGTGGTAAATTAATCTGCATGAGCGACATGAATAAGAACTTCATTCTTACCCCGACTAGCGCCTAGATTAAATTATAGCGGAACATGTCTTGGCCAGATTCCACGTACAAAATACCAATTTAGGTTTCGTCTACACGCACTCTAATTAAAATCAGTGGCCGCGTTAATATAATATTAAACTGAACTAATACAGAAATATGAAGAGGTGTTGTGTTTAAGACTCGTAAAATACTATGAAATACTGACAAAAATCACGTTCTATTTTTCTCTAATAATTTGTCTTTTGGTTTGCACATAAATGAAATTTGAACTGATTTTATAACTTGGACTATCACTGGTAGCTATACATCAGAATTAAATGTTAGAACAACTGCAACACTTTTCGTGAAGCGTTTATTAACAATTTGTCACAATTTCACGACATATGTACACTTTTGTTAAGTGCACGAGAAAAAAATATCAATCATACGACGCAGTAATATTTCATCACAATAAATACAGCAATAAAGATAAAAGCACACTCTTTCACACTTTCGTGGCCGTACAAATACTCTTCGATTACGCTTTGAAATCTCAAACAGAAACGCTCTGTAAAGTGTTGAGAACGAACAATTCCAGCTTTGTAAAAGCAATGAAATAGCATTGTTCGATTCGTTATTTCAAATATAAGGTGACATGCCCAATGCATCGCAATTCTGTTTAATATGCAGGCATTTCAAAGCCAATACATACACAGAAAAGTTTTTAATAACTGCTACTTTTAATAAACACTTAATGCGATATACACAATGGCTAATACATATAGATTTTATTCAGAACAGAGGAAATACAGAGAGAGATACAAAATAATTTCCACTTCAGTTCTAAGTTAACTTTGAATGAAATCATTTGTATTCTGAACTGAAATGTATTTGAAACTGATGGGTCATAAAGGTACACTCTGCATGGACTTTAATTGAAGCTGCAGTATTCTGTAGACATGTTATCATATCACTTTTGACGCTCGGATTGCTTCTGGTGCGTTCAGTTTCATATATGATTTAATCTAGGCTCGCAAAATTCTCTGTGGGGCGTGGTAATATTGGAAGTCGCATTTTCCTCCAAACACTAGTTTCGATCACAAGCAGAAATTAATGGCACGTCTGTACGGTTCTGAGATCTATCAGATATTCAAAAGTCTTAGCATCGCTTGGAACAGTCAGTAATATCAACTACGTCAACGTCTGCGTGATCACTTCCAATGCATCTACTGATCACAAAGTTTTTCATTGCGAAACATTCGGTTGACACACAAATTGTACATTTTCATTCATTAAATGGCGGGAAAAAAATTACAATTTAACCGCTGAGTAAATTCGATGAAATATTAATTACGTTTGGAGGACAGATGGCATTGAAAATATTTACCTCTTTACGTACTTCTTACCAATGAGGAGATGCATCTTCGTTCTAAAGTCTGTGATTATAACTCCCATACGTAATGAATCTGGATCCATCCGCGGCACTGTGATGTATTTTTCGTTGCTTCGAGCACTCGTCCTCGAACGTAACTTGCAGCGAAGACAATCAGTATTTCGAAAATCGACTTCAAAGGGCGGAGAATTTTGTGCTATCCTGTTTCCTTTCACAGGGACCGTCCATAAGACCTTAAACAGATGACGTATCAGAAGAAGATCGTTATCTTGATTCTGAAACATTACGTTTACTATCTATGAAGATGATTTGTAAAACTAGGAATAGTTTTTGGTTAACAACATGTATAATAGCAAAAGTAACTCTTTGTTTTTTGCTGAGTATTACATGAGATGTGCTAGAATACCATAACTTTAGTACATAATTATAAAAAGTCTTAATTTATTCCTTATAATAGCAGACTTCAAGGATCACTAATACGACTCATCGTAATGTGTTAATTAGCCATGAAATAGTGGCATTGTGATGGTAATACATATATATGTCCGTAAAACCGTTGCACTATCTAGAAATATCACACTGGCATGCTGCAGTACATCCCATCAGTGAAGTGCTACAGTTACCTTGGCGACAGTCTTCAAGAAAAAACACTAGTTTATGGGCAGTGTAAGACCCACATAGGCCTGCAGATTGTTTTTTATGTGTTTGACTTTTTGATGTAGCGTGAAGGCCACATGATGGTTATATTCTGCCGTGAAGACAATTCAAGTTACGGGTAAAAGCGTGTGGTTCCTTATACTCAGCAATAGTGAAGGCATAGCCGATCTTCGGAAACATCGGTGTAGATAATTATCCCCTGGGTAATTCTTGATAAGCGCCAAGACGTTGAAGATGAGGCTCGTCCATATTCGAAAGGAACTGAGCCCTATAAAAGTGAAGAAAGGGTTATCAGTCTGGGTCGCAGGAAATATCGGTAAGGGTAGGGTATTGAGTTCATTCGTGGAATTTGTTTGGTCTGGTGGATCTCGGGGAACATGTCAGTTTGTTGTCAGAAAAATGTCTCAGATAATGAATCTGGATGAAGTGTGGTGAGACGTCAGTAGCAGATGATTCTTGTTTTAGTAGGAGAGAACTGGAAGCTAGATAAAAATCCCATGAATGACCTTATGGGTTAGCTCCTTACAGTTGAAGACACCACACGGACCAGCAAATATCATAAACATGGTCCACCCCAACGTATAACGCAGACGTAACAGAGGGCACATTACCGTTAACTGCGACAAGAAAAAGAGTCTCTTTCAATACTGGTTCTTGGTAGACGTCATTGTCAATGTGTGGAATGCCTAAGGGTGTACCGACGTGAACCCGGAATCATTAGAGTGTCAAGAATTTTTCTAATACGATCCCATTCATTGTAACTAAAATATATTGGCGTCAGGAGGTATCATATGTTTTATTCAGTAAAACAGACGGCGATCAAGTGCTGTCGAACCGCTAAACTCAGCTGAAAAATTGAGATGTATTGTCTCTGACTTTGACGCAGATCAGGGGATATTCACGAAGTGCCCGTGGTACTACCATTGCCCACAATTTTCACAGGTGATGGCGTTGGGGCAGTGAGAAGACAGATGTTAAGATCTCCTTGGAAGCATCACATAGGCAGGAGTAAAATACTGTCTGCGGTGGTTAACGGTTTTACTTTTCCAGTAGTTTGTATCCCCTCAAATGCGAGTCCTGGTATGCATTCTATTTCCTTTTGTCCCTTTGTACATTCATAGGATGAATTTAATTCCCTGTCGTCCAGATTATCATGACATGACGTTCTCTTCAGCGTTCGGACCTGAGCGTGCCACTTTCGGCAGGAGGCATCGCCTTGTTGTTTCCTTCAAAGTGCCCAAGTACTACTGTTCGCAGAAGCCGTTTTTCAGGTTTCATGTGGAATGATCGTATACAGTCATGTCGCACCAAAAATTACCGCCAGTTTGCAGATGTTGATAAAACATGAGCTTAGACGTACTCTGTCGAACAATTAACAAATCAGTATGGTCAGCTGGTAGCATCCACTGACGGAATACCTTATTACGTAAACACAAACATCACTGACATATTACGCGTTAGGCCGGCTCCGACTGGCCGACTGCTGCCTAAAAGAGAGCACGAAGAACGATCGAGGACCACGGGCATGTGAGCAGAATATGCCAACCCCTCCGGCTGTTGTTCCAGTAGATGAATCCTGATGGTGTTGCTGCTTCTTTATTCCAGAGCTCCTCATTTGGCGTCATGAAGCTCAGTGGATCCCGTACAGACCTCCCTACAATACATACAAAGAAATACTGATATGTTACAGGTAATCTAACCCCGTTCCTTCAGCACCGAAGGCAGTGGTGATTGGGGCGCTCGTTCGGCAGTGCTGCAACCCCTCTCACTCCTCTGTTATGCAAGTGGCCTAACCGGAAGGGGCTACATCGTCAGGCGACCGAACTTCAATCATCCACGCCGACTAGGGTAGCAGTCGGCAGAACAAGTTCCACTAGAGGACGCCGGCACCGTGGGTTTGTTTGCTTCTGCGGGCGATGTGATCGCAAATATTTCTCTAGAATCTCATCCCGGACTGGGTATTTAGGGCGGCACAAAGCTGCTCCTAGCTCTGGACCGGGTGCCAACTGCACCCACAGTTCTTCAATCAGTCCCTTTCGGAATCTTTGCTATGCATGACCCCGTGCCACGTTAGCCACTGCCGACGAAGGGAGGTCTGCCTTCAGCATCACCAGGGCGTGGCCTCTGCATCAGAGACGAGCGGGGAACTGGCCGTCGACCCCCACAATATCATTTTGTTCTACTTTGAGTGAATATTAAAACTTAACTGTCTCATCAATGTGGCCCTCAACCTAATTTTGCACTTGTGTGAATTCAGCGTTAAGCACGAACTTTCACAAACTACTGTAGTGATTAACTTTTCTCCAGAAAGGAGGTTTTGTTTGATCCATTTTTTAATAAAACGGTTCTGGTCTGTTTACCTGTCCTGTGTTCTCATTTCTCCTCAACCAGCACAAGATTTATGACCAAACAATTTCTTTTCATTTTTTATCTATCATTTTCTTCGTCTCTATCATTTGCAGTTCTGTGCAAATGCCGCTTGACACCTCTCAAACATCATCGATGCAAACTACATTTTGTTTTTTATTTCTCTTTTACTCTATTTCATTCATTTATTTTATCACATAAAGTTTCCATACCTATGACACACACGCTAAGCTACCGTGCGCGATAGACTCGGTTATCAGGGCGGTTTACATTGTTGCATCAACGTTCTTAAGGCGATGGGGAACTTTCATAGCCGATAGTTTTTGGGCAAGCGATGCAACAATGGCAAACTTCAGTGTGAAAGTGAACGTATTTTAACCGATATTATGTGCGTGATTCTGTCTAGCTGTTGTTCGGAATTCTGCTAATTACGAACTCAATAAACGAAGTAAATCATATGAACTGTTCTCTTTCCACAGCAAGATTTCCAATTACACTGAAGAACTGAGGAGACACGTTTTAGTGAGTCAGGCTCTATACGGAGTGTGTTCTTCCTGCTATTCATGTCCGATCATCACTAAGAAAATTGGTACAGTAACGAATCAGTAAAAATATATAAGGAATTTTACGTGTAGCATCGCATATAATCCACCCTGATGTAATCCAGTCGGGTCGGAGGCTATCTCCATGGACTCAATAGTCAGGTGCCAGGACATCCATTGCCCAAAGCTCCTCTATTCCAAAGAAACACAGTAAATACTCCCCGGCTTCTGTGCAGAAATTACAGCTAAGACACCGGTAGTCTGGTCACCGCATGGTCAGTGGACTTGCAATGCTAGTTAATACTAGTATATGACTCGGGTGGAATCTTGGAGAACAGCATTTAACCGATTGCTCTGTGGTGGCAGAGATGAAATTCAGAGAGGGTGATAAGTTATTGTACTGCTGCAAGTCTTCATTCTGTCTGGAACTACTAGCTTTGGTCGACGTCGATACAAAGGAATCGTTTACGGAAATGTTTTAGACAACTGCGCCAGACACTTGTTGTCTTATACAGACGTTGCCGACCGCATTGCCATATTTTGCCTGTTTACATATCTCTGCATTTGAATACGCATGCCTATACCAGTTTCTCTGGCGCTTCAGTGTATTTCAGTGGGCGAACGACCAGCGTGAAGACTTTCGGAAATCGAGCTCTTTTGTTGTACTCCGCACTTGTCCGTAACATCTCGGCCATTTTGAGGTTCTGACTTTTTACTAGATGCCACCCAAGGAGGGACTACGGTATGGCCGGAAATTCAAATTGAACTTTGTTCGGATTTACGTGCCGCACCCAGTAGTCAACACGCGTTGCCAGCTGCACGTTTCCACCCATGCAATTCTTCGTTGGCATCATCTTGGAGGGCGCTCCTTCTGCGCAAGTTATCTTTCCCCTTTTCTCCGCCATAAGCAACTTGTGGCATCCCACGTAAGCCCTCCCCGCCAACTGTAGGTAGCTTCCTACCACGAGAAGTCACCACCCCCTCTCCCCTCCACCCCTCCCTAATGCACTTTTTTGGCAGCCATTACGAATTAGTTCCTATCACAGCCTCCTACATGGCTCTGTCTCTTACCCCACGCGGCTTTTAGTTGACATGTTGTAACACCATGGCTCTAATGCTGTACGGATTTATTTTGCCTTTTGCTTTGGTTTAATGTTATAACATTGAGTATATGTAAATGTGTTTGAATCGATTACATAAGATTGTATACTCCTTTCCTTGCAAAAACTTTGGATGTTACAGCTTGATTCTATGCAATGTTGTATATCTGTCATTTAAATTCATTGTCGCAATTAGAGGGAGACAAAACATACTGTATATATTTGGAATTTGTTTAAATAATTTTTATAGAAATGTTAATATGTGCAAAGGTTTTGTTGTGTTTAAAATGTTTGTTTGTTATTATGTAAATTGCTGAACTTCACTTAGGGTTCTTATTTATGTTATATGTAAAAGTTGTTGTGGTTCCCCTCGGGAACGGAACTGTGTAGCGCGCGCAAATTGTGGTTGGCCTAGGTAAAAACGGTGGAACTAAGAGTCAGTCGGGGACGAGCTACCAAACTGTGAACTACCATGTAAAAGTTTCATATTGTGCTGGTTCCGAGAGAGGCTTTTTCTGCCACTTTCCAATGCCTCGGATGGATGGATAAATAGCTGGAACGATTCTGGAATTGGTATCCATCATCACCACCAAGAAGGGACAGATTCCAGCAATTCTGCTTGCAAATCCACCTACGAACATGCAGTTGCCACCACATTGCGCAATCACTGTAACGGAATACTATAATAATATACAGTGAAGGACCAGCTTATTGGGTGTGTTAGTGTGCTCAAATATAAGGTAACTTATAACTGAATTTATGTACCTACCTTGATTTTCTTCCTTATCACAACACCTCTCCGGTTCCTCACCATTTGAACTATGATTACCGAGTGTCCCAGTTTGTGAAAAAAATGAAAGACTCAGAACATTAAATAATGTTTGATCTTTGGTAAGAAAGGAGTGTTCAGATTTACTGTGGATTTACTGAAATTGTGGGAGGTAGTAAACGTAGTCTTGTGAAAGCCTCCCAGAGATGGAAACAGTCTAATTTAAAGTTTTGTGGAGTTTCAAAGTCACCTATTTAATCATTTACCTGAAAGTAGAAGATTGGGGTAATAAAGACAATTTGCAGTTTCTTTTAAAGATTAAAAGCTCTTAAAACTGAGGCTTATAAAGTGTTGCTTAGTTAATGATCATAGTGTTACCTGTAGTAAATTTTAAAAGGTGAGTCAGTTTCTTGTAAATTTGTCAACATTGTGTCTCATTGTAGTAGAAGTCGTGAACTGCATTTATGGAAAGTTATATACTCATGCTTGCTAATCACTTGTTTATTTTGGGTATTGAAAGTGCTTATTAATAGTGTAATAAAATCCACTGGTTATCCTTTACCACTATTTATGAAAACAATAATTTCTTTAATCAAAAGACAGTGAGAAGTAACCTGTTAGTGAATTCCATTTAACTTTCATTGTAAACAGACTAGTATTTAGTTGAGAGATACTTAACCTGTGACCAGTTCATAATTTTGCAGTGAACTACATTTATAATTTCATGCGAGCTAGGAAAATGTTTCAACAATAATAATGAACCTATGTCCAATTAATGATTCTGTAGTGAATGTTAATAGTAATGTTATAAAGACCATTCAGTTCGAACAAGCCCTAAAAGTAATAGTGTGTTTCGGTATCTGTTATATTTTTGCAAATAGTTTGTGCTGCTCTAGCTGTTAGCTTCAATCTTACCGTAATCATATGTATGTGTCAGAGTTCGTTGCATTCGCGTGTGGCCAAGTATAGGTTGTGTTTGTCCGTAAAAGCTACTCGTACCTACTTTCTTAAACAAGAACGTTAATCTTTCTCTTGCCTAATTAGGCTGGCGACCGTTTTCCTTATTCTTTAAACAGTATAGCTAGGTAAAACATTATTTGTTGCTGACTTTCACTTCCGATAAGCCACCTCCGTTAGGTACAACGCGGTCAATATAACAAAATTCCTCTCAGAGGGTAACACTGCTCTGTTGCGTTATGCCATAATCGTTTTTACAAGATAGTTTTATTTCACAACCTGCCTCCAACTTTAAGGTTGTGGTACAGCTGTGGCAGACAGAAGTGTTATAATGTACTTTTAAATGACGTTTGACAGTTCCCGATCACGTGCAAATTCTCGCACCGCACCACGTCACGTATGGAAGTAACTTTTTAATACCTTGAATAAGCTTGGAAACTGGTTACATCCCCTCCCTTCTTCTGTATAAAGGTTTTAGTAATATTTCTCAATATATTGTCACTTAGTATTTTCTGTAATGAATATTTTACTGTGTGATTGACGTTTCACTGATTTTTTGAACGTGACACGTAAGTTTAGTTCGCCTGTTACTATACAGATATCTTGTCTAAATCATTCTGCAGTTGGTCTAGATCTTCTGATGACTTAACAAAGCTGTAAATGACTGCATCATCTGCAAACAGTCTAAGAGGGCTCCTTAAATTGTCTCTTACGTCGTTTATCAGGAACAGAAAAGGGCCTACAGCACTTTCTTGGGGAACGACAGATATTGTTTCACTCGATGACTTTCCTTCAGTTACTAAGAACTGTATCATTTCTGAGTGAAACCAGTCACACAACTGAGGTGATAATCCATAGGCACGTAATCTGATGAAAAAGACGCTTGAGAGGTACGTTGTCGAAATCCTTCTGGGAATGTAAAAATACAGAATCGATTTGACATCCCCTTGCTATGGGACTAATTATTTAATGATAATAAAGAGCTAACTGCCTTTTCACAAGAACGATATTTTCTGAACGCGTGCCAACTATTTTTCAATAAATCGTTTTCTTGGAACGCAGCAAATGTTCCAAAATCCTACAGCAAATCGACGCTAGTGGTATGGGTCTGTAATTCAGCGGATTACTCTTACTTCCTTTATTGCGTAATGGTGAGGTGCCGTTTTCCAGAGTTTAGTTATGGATCTTTCGCAGAGTGAGTGGTTGTATATGATTGCTAGGTATTGTGCTATTGTAACATTATATTCTGAAAGGAACCTGACTGGTCCACAACCGGAGGTTTCGCCTTTACGAAGAGATGTAAGCTGCTTCGCTACACCCACGATATCTACTTCTAAGTTACTCATTTTCGCAGTTGTTCTAGTTTCGAAATATGTATTATTTACTTCTTCTTCTTTGGTGAACGAGTTTTGGAAAACCGTGATAAGTAATTCTATTTTAGTGGTACTGTCATGAGTGACATCACTATTGTTATCGCGCAATGTAGGTATTGACCGTCTTGCTGCTGATGTGTTTTACATATGAGCAGAATCTCTTTGATTTTTCTGCCAGATTTCGAGACAGAGTTTCGTTGTGGAAACTGCTAACAGCATCTCGCATTGAAGTTCGCACTAAATTTCGAGCGTCTGCAAAACTTAGCCAATCTTCGTGATTTTGTGTTCTTTCAAATGTGGCACCTTTTTTTCCTTGCTTCTGCAACAGTGTTCTGACTAGTTTTGAGTACCATGGGGTGTAAATATCATCTCTAAGCAAACGTAGCAGTAACCCTGATGTTAAGAGTGAATGTTTTGTAGGTCATCACATGATTTTTTCCATTCCTTTAAATGTATAGTAATATCTTACTCAATTTTGAAATAGATACCATTAATTACAAGTGTGTTGCACACTTTTTCTTAAATTACTACAATTATTACTGAAGAGTAAGGTATCTCCAAACGCGAAAAACTGCTCCAAGGTACAACATGTTCGTGTGCTTAGCAATAAGTGTTCTATTCATATTTAAAAGTGTCTCAATCAGTCCTGCATCATCAGCATGTGTGTTACATTATTACCCTGTTACATGACATTAATTGGTAAGTGACATCAAATTAAGAAGAAGTGTTATCATAAACCAGTCTGAAGTTTTAAACTTTTTGAAAAGAAGCTATTTTCAAATTTCGATTTGCAAGACGTGGGAAGTGGTTAGGACATTAAAGAAACACAGTTCATTTGAAAATATCACGTGTTTCATGTGTGAAAACTCCTTACATTTCAAGGTACAAGACCGTGCACAACGAGATACGGTTTCTCTGTTCACAAGTTACGCAATTAGTTTTAAAAATATACTCACCATAAAATTCTGTGAATCAAGAATTAACAACATCCTCCAAATAGCTTAAATATTGTATGTCCCAGATACATACGTAGAACTCGTAATATTTAGTAAGTATGCACAAAGCAAAACCTCATGTTTCAAATCAACAGAAACAGCAGGAAGTACCAGAAGCTTCATACCCCATTTTATGGTGGGATACCTCTGTGAAATTCTAAAGTCCGTCCCTAGGTTCGAACACCGACCAAAAGAACATCATGTCTTCCTAGGTACACTGTTCACCAGGTACAGCACTCTCTGCTATCTCTGAGATTTTGCTGGGCTGGCTACAGTCTGTCGTAGCTCTCTTTCTGCAAATTCCTTGAGAAAATAGATTAATTTTCAGTTTCTTTTTTATATTTTATAGAATTTTTCATGTAATCTTTAAGTTATGGAAGGTGTAATATTAATGATGTAGACAACTGACTCACGATGTTAGTGCATTGTTATTGAGAATAACTGTTTTTATACGGAACTCTTATGGATTTAACATAAGCAACCTCCAAAATACAAACTACTTGTAACAACATTATAGTCTTGTATTTGTTCGTGCTGAATACGTTGATATTTCTATTTTGATTATGTTCTTTGTGTAACTCGTTACTTGGCATTATGATTGATGTTAACTAACATTATTTATTTGATTTAGTCCTCAATATCGAGATATCACATTAATTTGTAATATTTTCCCTCTAGGTACCTCCGTATATTACTCATCCAAGTGTGTCAGATATTGTCTTCCTTGGCATCTCACACCTACAAACCAGCCTTATCAGCAGTCACCAGATCTAGAACACTTGACGGATGACCCTGGCTATTGTAAAGGCCAGAAACTTTATCAGATGTACATTATTTCTTATATTTCTGATAAATCAAACCACAGTTGCCTCTTAACCGCCATTGTAACCATTTGCATCTTCCGGCAGGGGCACCGGCTCTGGACTAAAACCACTTGGCGGACTAGCGACGAGGCTCGATGTGCTGCCAGCCTGGATGTGGTTTTTAGGCGGTTTCCACATCACGTTATCTGAATACGGGGCTGACAACCAACTCCCAGCTCAGTTACAGGATTCGCAAACGTCTCATTAAGATGTTACTTTTAGTACCCAATCGTTCTATTCAGCAATACTTGCCGCTATATGCGTCATAGTACAGAGCCTACAGTAAGGTGCAGTATCGTTTAAATAACCAGTGAGAAGGTGTGGGAGAGAGGCCATGTGACTGCTTTCCGTGTCTCTTCTTACGTGTGAGACCCCCTACACAGCAGACAGCATTTTTCCGCCTTGCTGTGTCTTCTTGAGCGCTGTGTCTGCTTCATGGCACGTGGCTTAACCCACCTGACCCTGTTGTCTTCCAGATTCCGCCTGTCTCTGCCTCTGTTGTAACGTGCGCCTGCTTCAGTCTCCTTGTATTATTCCGCATTCGCACTGTAATAGCACTGCTCCTTTCTAATATCTTTTAATTTTGGCCACCTACCCCTGTTGGCTATGCGAGTGGCATATAGGATAACTAACATCCTCTCTGGCGTGTTGCACAGTGTGTAAGTAGGCTGTTTAGGTTTTTATATTGTTAACGCCACGTAACGCTCTACATGAAAATCACTGGCTGTGCTGTGTGCAGTCTGTGGCTGGGTGGCATTGTTGGAATAGTAGTGTTGGGCAGTTGGATGTGAACAGCGCGTAGCGTTGCGCAGTTGGAGGTTAGCCGCCAGCAGTGGTGGATGTGGGGAGAGAGATGACGGAGTTTTGAGAGCGGATGATCTGGACGTGTGTCCATCAGAGACACTAAATTTGTAAGACTGGATGTCATTTTGAACACTATTAAGGTAAATACATTGTTCTTTATCAAGATCTTTCATTTGCTAACTATGCCTATCAATAGTTAGTGACTTCAGTAGTTGGAATCTTTTATTCAGCTGGCAGTATTGGCGCTCGCTGTATTGCAGTAGTTCGAGTAACGCAGATTTTTGTCAGGTAACTGATTCATGAAAGGTATAGGTTATTGTTAGTCAGGGCCATTCTTCTGTAGGGATTATTGAAAGTCAGATTGCGTTGCGCTAAAAACATTGTGTGTCAGTTTAGTGATGATCAGAATAAGCAAAGAGAGAAATGTCTGACTCAGTTTTTGCTCAGCTGTTTGAAAATCAAATAACGTAAGGGGTTTATCAGCACAGTAATTCACAGATTTTTCTAGGGGGACGTTTCAAGTGGTCCGAATACGTAATAAATGCAGACATTTCTATAACCCTGCATGTTTAAATAACTACCTTTAGATACCCACATACTTGATCTTCCCGACCACGACCCGCCATACTTGTACAAGTCGCTTATAACTGAGCAGAGAAATGTGTGGCTTGCGAGAGCTGCTTGACGATTGCTCCCCATACTTTTTAACTCCCGCAGGGATGTGTCTTTGACCAGTAATCAAAACGGGCCAGCCCCGGGTAAGAGCACCCACAGTGCTTAAATTTCGAACAAAAGCCATCAGCAATGGTGGCCGAAGACTTTCGGCCTAAGAAGTCATCCTCGTTCTCGAAACGGCCATGCAAGGAAGGATCGAGGAAGAGACAGGTTCAGTGTACTCTCTTGCCCTTAGAATGACCAACGGTCCCTAAAGGGGGAAGAATCATCAATGATCAACGGCATGTGGATGCAGAAGGCAATGGAAACCACTGCATTAAAGACACATAATGTGAATCCACTGCACATGTGGCCTTTAATTGAAGAAATGTCTGATGATCTCTCCATTGGCAAAAGATTCTGAATTAGTCCACCATCCGGATCTTCGGGGGTGGCCGGAAAGGAGAACGCGACCATGAGAAAAAGAGACCGATAATCAACGAAAGGATAACGTTCTACGAAACATATTGTGCAATGTCAGATGTTTGAACATGGTGGGGAAGGTAAGAAATCTGAAAAGGGCAATGCTAATTCATAGTCTGGATACAGTGGTGGTTAGTGAAGTGAAATGGGAAGGAGACAAAGATATCTGTTCAGATGAGTGCAGGGTAGTACCAACAGCAGCAGAAAATGGTAAAACGGGAGCAGAATTCCTTATGAATAGGAAGGTGGCTACAGTGAACACTTCTGTGACAGGGTAATACTAGTCAGAATCGAAGGCAAACCAACACTATCAACACTACTTCAGGTATACGTACCGAGTACGCAAGCAGAAGATGAAGAGCTAGAGAAAGTATATGAGGATATGAAAATGGTTATTCAGAAGGTAAGTGAGATGAAAATCTAATAGTGATTGGACGGGGAGGGGGCTGAAATGCGGTTCTACCAGAATGAGTATAAAAAAGAGTTACTCGATAACATTGGCTTGGTAGTAGGAAGGAGAGAGGAGAAAGACTGAGTTCTGTAATGAATTCCAGCTCGTAATAGCGAATACTCTGTTCAGGAAACACAAAAGCTGGAGGTACAGTTGGTACAAGCCAGGATATATGGGAAGATTTCAGTTACATTGCATCATGCTCATGCAGAGATTCCACAGTCACATATTGGAGAGCATGGTGTACGTAGGAGCAGATAGACTCAGATCACAATTTAGCATTGATGAACAGATGGTTAAAGTTTAAGAGACTAGTCGAGAAGAATCAATACACAAAAAAGTGGGATGCAGAAGTCCTAAGAAATGAAGAGATACGCTTGAAATTCTATAATACTACAGATACTGCGGTAATGAATCACTTAGTAGCCTGATCCAATGAAGAGGAATGGACATCTCTAAAAAGGTTAGTCAGTGAAGTTGGAAAGAGAAACTTAAATGCCAGGAAGATAACTGCGAAGAAATCATGGATAACAGAAGAAATACTTCAGGTGATCGACGAAAGAAGGAAGAGCAAAAATGTTCAGGGAAATTTAGGAGTATAGAAACAGAAGTCACTTAGGAATGAGATAAATAGGAAGTGCAAAGAAGCTAAGGAGAAGTGAAAATTTGAAGCAATTTAAAAATAAATGATTGCCGGATGGACTGATTCTGCATACAGGAAAGTCAAAACAACCTTCGGTGAAATTAGGAGCAAGAGAGCCCGCCTGGCTAGCCGTGCCATCTAACGCGCTGCTTCTGGAGCAGAAAGGCGTGCCGGTCCCCGGCACGAATCCGCCCGGCGGATTATTTTCGATGTCCGATGTGCCGGCTAGCCTGTGAACGGTTTTTAAGGAGGTTTTCCATCTGCCTCGGTGAATGCAGGCTGATTCCCCTTATTCCGCCACAGTTACACTATGTCGGCGATTGCTGCACAAACACTGTCTTCACGTACGCGTACACCATAATTACTCTAGCACACAAATATTTGGGGCTACACTTGTCTGGTATAAGACGTTCGCGGGGGTGGGGGTCCACTGGGGGCCGAACCGCACAGTAACCCTGCATTCGGTGTGGGGCGGCGGTGGTGTGGCTGGACTGCTGTGTTGTGGGGTTACGGCCACGGCGGGACGAAGCCTCTCCGTCGTTTCTAGGTCCCCAGCTCAGTACATACATACAAGAGCAAGGGTTGTAACATTATAAGTGCTATGCGATTTCTACTGTTAAGTATAGAGGACAGAGCGGATAGGTGGAAAGAGTACAGTGAAAGTCTCTATGAGGGTGAGGACTTGTCTGATGGCGTGATAGAAGAAGAAACAGAAGTCGACAGAAAGGATATAGCGCATACAGTATTAGAAACAGAATTTAAAAGGGCTTTAGGAGACTTGAAATCAAATAAGACAGAAGAATAAATAACATTCCAAGATGAATTTCTAAAATCATTGAGTGACGTGTCAACAAAACAAATTTTCACGTTGGTATGTAGTATGTATGAGACTAGCGATACACCATCGGACTTTCGGAAAACAATATTAACAAAATTACGAAGATTGCAAGAGTCGACATGTCGAGAATTATCACCCAGTCAGTTTAGTGGTTCATGCGTCCAAGTTTTGACAAGAATAATATACAGACGAATAGACAATCAAAATAAGGATGTGTCTGATAAGTTTGGATTTCGGAAAGGTAAAGGCACAAAAGAGGCAGTCCTGACGTAGATAATGTAAGCAAGAATGAAGGCACGTTCATAGGATTTGTCAAGGGAGAAACCGTTCGACAATGCGAAGATGTTCGAAATTCTTAAGGAAAAAACGGCGAGCTACAGGGAAGGACGGGTAATACGCCATATCTGTAAGAGCAAATAGCGAACAATAAGAGTGGATGGCCAAGAACGATGTGCACGGATTGTGAAGGAGTATTCCGCCCTTGCTGTTCAATCTCTACATCGAAGAAGGAGTGACGGAAATAAAAGAAAGCTTCAACAATTGGGCTAAAATTCAAGATGGAAGGTTATCAATGATAAGATTCCCAGATGATATTGCTGTCCTAAAGAAAGTGGAGAAGAATTGCGGGATATACTGGTTTGAATGAACAGTCTGATGAGTAAAGAATATGGATTGAAAATAAATGGAGGAAAGTCGAAAGTAATGTGAAGCAGCAAAAATAAGAATACCGAAGAATCGGTAGTTCCGACAGATGAAGTCAACGAATTCTGCTACCTAAGCAGCAAAATAACTCATCGTGAACGGAGCAAGGAGGACATAGAAAGCAGACTCTTTTTTTTGAGCCATTAATCTGCTGACTGGTTTAATGCGGCCTGCCATGAATTTCTTTCTACATCTACATCTACATCTACATCTACATCTATACTCCGCGAGCCACCTTACGGTGTGTGGCGGAGGGTACTTATTGTACCGCTATCTGATCCCCCCTTCCCTGTTCCATTCACGAATTGTGCGTGGGAAGAACGACTGCTTGTAAGTCTCCGTATTTGCTCTAATTTCTCCGATCTTTTCGTTGTGATCATTACGCGAGATATATGTGGGCGGTAGTAATATGTTGCCCATCTCTTCCCGGAATGTGCTCTCTCGTAATTTCGATAATAAACCTCTCCGTATTGCGTAACGCCTTTCTTGAAGTGTCCGCCACTGGAGCTTGTTCAGCATCTCCGTAACGCTCTCGCGCTGACTAAATGTCCCCATGACGAATCGCGCTGCTTTTCGCTGGATCATGTCTATCTCTTCTATTAATCCAACCTGGTAAGGGTCCCATACTGATGAGCAATACTCAAGAATCGGACGAACAAGCGTTTTGTAAGCTACTTCTTTCGTCGATGAGTCACATTTTCTTAGAATTCTTCCTATGAATCTCAACCTGGCGCCTGCTTTTCCCACTATTTGTTTTATGTGATCATTCCACTTCAGATCGCTCCGGATAGTAACTCCTAAGTATTTTACTCTTCATCTCAGTGTAGCACTTGCAACCTGCGTCCTCAGTTATTTGGTAGATGTATTCCAATCTCTATCTTCCTCTGCAGTCTTTACCCTCTACAGCTCCCTCTAGTACCATGGAAGTCAGTTCATGATATCTTCACAGATGTTCTGTCATCCTGTCACTTCTCCTTGTCAGTGTTTTCTACACATTCATTTTCTCTACGGTTCTGCGCAAAACATCCTCATTCGTTACCTTATCAGTCCACCTAGTTTTCAACATTCGTGTGTAACACCATATCTCAAATGCTTCGATTCTCTTCTGTTGCAGCCCATCCCACTGTCGTTTCCAAAAGGCAGCATACATGAGAAGTAGTGCATTCCTTCTCTGTCGTTCATTTTTCTCTTTCAAAGAAGAAGCTTCTTTATGAAAGCCGAAACTTCGACAGTGAACTGAATGAAACAAGTTTCGCTTCCTTGCAGAGACTTAATGACTTTAACATCCTAAATATATCACAAAGTATGTGACCTGCAATAGAAAGTCAACGTCTACAAAGCACTGATCACTGATAAGATTTTCTTCTTCCAGCTAATAACGGTCTTCTCGGCTAAGTTAAAAAAATGCGCGATCATACATTTCCCCTGGAATGCCAACGCGTGTTGCTATAAGAGGGAGGTATCTTCAGTATCCATATCTTCACACTTCGGTCTAAAAAATCTAGCTTTCTGATGACGAGTTTTAATAAAGTTCACACATTAATGACAGTTTGCAATACCTGATTTAGATCAACACTCCAATGTTGCGAAACAAGTGCCACTCTCTATGGCTAATGCAATGGTCCACGTATCATCAGGAACTTTGCCGCCGTCAAGTGCTTGTAGAACACTGTAACGTCCTGTCATGGATCGCGCACTATCAGTGCTCACACCAAATCAGCAAACCCACTTAATTTGATTTTCTGTCATAAAGTTGTCCACTATTTCGAACAAATTTTTTACCTGTCACACCTCCATTTGTTCCCTTACAAAAACTTCATTACTGTTTTCATCAAAAAGTCTCATATAGCAAATAAATGAGAATCTCTACTGCTATCAATGGCCTCATCAAGCTGCAAACGAAAATCCCTCCCCCCAATTGTTCCTCTGATCTGTTCATGAAGATCTCCTAAATATTAAATTCGACGACTAGCTATAGCGTCTTACAAAGGAATGGGCAAAAGCTGTTTTGTCATATACTCTCCAAGCGTAATGGACGCCACGTGAAGAACACTCAGTACAACATTTTGCTACTCTGTAAGCTATGTCGTAGGACGCTGCAAGTGCTTTATTAGACATTTTCGTCTGCTTAGAAAATGATTTTTGTTCTTTCATTTGACTCAGTTTTCAAGGAAAATGTTCTCTTGGTTTTACCACGTCTTATGAATACGTTCTAAACGTCGCTTTAATTCCTACGTCGCATACATTCAACAGAAAGTGCTTTCAAATACAAAACACTCTGTGGACGCTCTTCGTTGTTCACAAAAACGAAAATCTAACTAGTTATCGTTGTATTTTCTATACTTGCCTTTCCTATCTTCATTAGAACTATCCTTGCCGTCCACAGCAAGTTCTCGCTTTTTACTTACAGTTGACAAATTAAAAACCTTTTCCACGGTTTATCGTCTTTATCAGCTCTATACCAATGTCACAAAATAGTAAAAATTGGTTGTAAACACACCAATCAATACTGGTGGCAATTGTAACACGCGATAGTTTAGCTTTGAGGTTCTGACTGCTTACGCAGGCTGGCCAACATCTAAAGTGCAATTCCTCCTAGGTCACACCGCTGGTTGACACACGAAATGAAATTCCTGACAACTATCTTCTTTTCCATTGACTACTAAACAAATCCACGGCATCCCAGGCAGTCATTCATGTTGCAGCAGGGCGCGGCGGCGTACTGGTGTAATACCAATGCACGAAGCCTATGTATGTCACAGATGAAAATTAAGTGTTACAGTGGCCTTTGCGGTTACCCAATTTACTGTTCGTGGAGTGAGTGTATTCTGTCCGTGACGTAAATGCCTCTTGCCAAGTCATGCAGCAGCCAATAGTCTGGCTGACCGCGTACTCTACAATGCAAATGCTCTGCCTAGCCCATGGCACGCTATGCAGATGAAATATGCAATGTCGTTCCGTTGACATTCGACGCTGATATGCTATAGAAACGTGTCCTCTTTTCCGAACTTGCTTATGGAAACAAACTTAAATTGCAGCTTAAGATATAATATAGTTACTATTTCCTGGTTTCTTGATTTCATTTTGTTTGCATGGTATATGACACTGTAATCACACTATTTTTTTTAAGTAAGCACTAATTAGTTTTCATGTCAAATTATCAGCAACTCTGTCACATCGGATACACTAACGGGAAAAAAGCAACAAACAACAGATGTTTGGGTACACAAAGAAATGCTGGTATTCGGTAACAAAGAAAAGAATGAAATTCTCTTCACTAGAATTGGCTTAGTAATATACAGGGTGTTTCAAAAATGACCGGTATATTTGAAACGGCAATAAAAACTAAACGAGCAGCGATAGAAATACACCGATTGTTGCAATATGCTTGGGACAACAGTGCATTTTCAGGCGGACAAACTTTCGAAATTACAGTAGTTACAATTTTCAACAACAGAGGGCGCTGCAAGTGATGTGAAAGATATAGAAGACAACGCAGTCTGTGGGTGCGCCATTCTGTACGTCGTCTTTCTGCTGTAAGCGTGTGCTGTTCACAACGTGCAAGTGTGCTGTAGACAACATGGTTTATTCCTTAGAACAGAGGATTTTTCCGGTGTTGGAATTCCACCGCCTAGAACACAGTGTTGTTGCAACAAGATGAAGTTTTCAATGGAGGTTTAATGTAACCAAAGGACCGAAAAGCGATACAATAAAGGATCTATTTGAAAAATTTCAACGGACTGGGAACGTGACGGATCAACGTGCTGGAAACGTAGGGCGACCGCGTACGGCAACCACAGAGGGCAACGCGCAGCTAGTGCAGCAGGTGATCCAACAGCGGCCTCGGGTTTCCGTTCGCCGTGTTGCAGCTGTGGTCCAAATGACGCCAACGTCCACGTATCGTCTCATGCGCCAGAGTTTACACCTCTATCCATACAAAATTCAAACGCGGCAACCCCTCAGCGCCGCTACCATTGCTGCACGAGAGACATTCGCTAACGATATAGTGCACAGGATTGATGATGGCGATATGCATGTGGGCAGCATTTGGTTTACTGACGAAGCTTATTTTTACCTGGACGGCTTCGTCAATAAACAGAACTGGCGCATATGGGGAACCGAAAAGCCCCATGTTGCAGTCCCATCGTCCCTGCATCCTCAAAAAGTACTGGTCTGGGCCGCCATTTCTTCCAAAGGAATCATTGGCCCATTTTTCAGATCCGAAATGATTACTGCATCACGCTATCTGGACATTCTTCGTGAATTTGTGGCGGTACAAACTGCCTTAGACGACACTGCGAACACCTCGTGGTTTATGCAAAATGGTGCCCGGCCACATCGCACGGCCGACGTCTTTAATTTCCTGAATGAATATTTCGATGATCGTGTGATTGCTTTGGGCTATCCGAAACCTACAGGAGACGGCGTGGATTGGCCTCCCTATTCGCCAGACATGAACCCCTGTGACTTCTTTCTGTGGGGACACTTGAAAGACCAGGTGTACCGCCAGAATCCAGAAACAATTGAACAGCTGAAGCAGTACATCTCATCTGCATGTGAAGCCATTCCGCCAGACACGTTGTCAAAGGTTTCCGGTAATTTCACTCAGAGACTACGCCATATTATTGCTACGCATGGTGGATATGTGGAAAATATCGTACTATAGAGTTTCCCAAACCGCAGCGCCATCTGTTGTTGAAAATTGTAACTACTGTAATTTCGAAAGTTTGTCTGCCTGAAAATGTACTGTTGTCCCAAGCATATTGCAACAAACGGTGTATTTCTATCGCTGCTCGTTTAGTTTTTATTGCCGTTTCAAATATACCGGTCATTTTTGAAACACCCTGTATCTTTAAATTCCGCCTGAGATAAGAGCTACAACAACTACGAGGGGGGGGGGGGGGGTGGAGTGGGGGGGGCGGGCCGGGGTCTTCATGAGAACGCCAGAATAGTGATTTCAAAAACGGCCTTGTCGTTTAAACGCGCAGATTTTGCACAGCCACTTCTGAAAACCGATTTCGAAATTCCGTTTCTGGTTGATAACGTAAACCATCCAATATTGATTCTGGAAATGTACACTGAGGAGCCAAAACAGCTTGTTTGTCCATCTTTGGAACGAGATACGTCAGTGACTGCGTATCAAGGATCATACAGTTTGTTGGTAGATTGTGGAGGTGTGTGCATCCGATGTCTGCGCACAGGTCATGTAATTCAAGTAAATAAAGGGCCGCTGATTTTCATACGCGGTGATGGCGCCCCATAGCGACCAGATGGGTTCCATAGGTTTTACATCAGGAGAATTTGGTCACCGAGACAACATGAGTTCGCTGTAATGCTCCTCACGCTACTATAGCACGGTTCTGGCTCCGAGACACGGACAGTTAAACTGCTGAAAGACGACATTGCCGTCGGGGAAGACGTCAAGCATTAAGAAATGTAAGGTAGTTCGCATGTAAGTGGTTCGCAGCGGTCAGTGTAACTTACCACCACAGGTCCCACGCAAGCGCAGGAGAACGTCTCCCATAGCAAAATGTCGCTCCCACCAGACTGTGCCCGTGGCGTGCTGCACGTTTCGAACCACGGTTCAACTCGATGACGAGTTTGTGGAGACGACCATCGACGTAGTGCAGCAAAAATTTGATTCACACCAAGAGCTAACATGTTTCCATTGATCGATGATCGAATTCCGATGGCTCCGCGCCCACGGCACTCGTAATTGATGGTGTCGTTAGGTCAACATGCGAACATATGGGGGCACTTGTGCTGCGGAGGTACATGTTCAACAATGTACGATGAACGGTGTGCTCCGAACCACTTGTGCGTGCACCAGCATTGTGATTGTTCGGCAGAAATCACTCAGATCACCATGTATACTATTTTACAGAGCGGACAGGCCTCCGAACCCTACGTTCTGTGAAAAGTCGTTGACGTCCAACCATTTAGCGCCTAGTGGTACTTTCACTGTCCTTCTTCCTCTTACCGAAGATGCTCACGACAGTAGCACGTGAACATTCGAACAGCTTCGTTGGTTTCGAGGTACTCGTTCACAGGCCCTACGAAATAATAATCTGTCCTTCGTTATGGTCACTTATCTCAATGGATTTCTCCGCTTACGTATGTTTGTGTTTGCCACCGCGTCACATGACCGCAGCGCCACATCTACATCTAAGTGATTACTCCGCTATTCATAATAAAGTGCCTGGCAGAGGGTTCAATGAATCACCTTCATGCTGTCTCTCTACCGTTCCACTCTCGAACGGCACGCGGGAATAACGAGCACTTAAATTTTTCTGTGCGAGCCCTGATTTCTCTTATTTTATCGTGATGATTATTTCTCCCTATGTAGGTGGATGCCAATAGAATGTTTTCGCAATTGGAGGAGAAAACTGGTGATTGAAATTTCATGGGAAAACCCCTTCGCAACGAAAAACGCATTTGTTTTAATGATTGCCACTCCAATTCACGTATCATGTCTGCGACACTATCTCCCCTATATCGCGATAATACAAAACGAGCTGCCCTTCTTTGTACTTTTTCGATGTCCTCCGTCAGTCCCACCTGATGCGGATCCCACACCGCACACCAGTACTCCAAAGAGGGTGGAGAAGCGTGGTGTAAGCAGTCTCTTTGGTAGCGCCACGAGGAGCACCAGGCGGCATCCAACATCACGGTGGGCAGTGGTCATAATCTTTTAGCTTATCACTGTAGGTTTGGATGCCGGTTTTCCTCTCCCACGATTGGTATTCGCCCCATGTCAGCACTCGACCACTAGCGCGTTGTGAATGGGTTTTCAGGTCGCTATTTCATTTTCAGTATTTTGGTTGCTGTGGACAATGCGATTTTACGTGCAGCGAAGGAAAGGGACGAGTATTCGATTGCGCAGGAGGTCTTCATTTCCTTTATTCTCGTTTGATGGCAAGAGATGCATATGGAGACAAATTTTCCGAATTAGAAATTGTTCTGTAATTTGCATAGGTAGCTAAAACCAATCTGCTATACACTCTCTCTTTTAGTGACATGACACTTGTGGACAATCGATTGCTGGTGACAAGTTATTCGCTAAATCTGTACGCAGGTGTAGGAATCTGTCTTCATTCAACGTTGTTTTTTAGTCGTTCCAGGTCTCAAAAACGTTGGAGTACAATAATCTAACATTATTGATCACATTTCACGTTTTCCACAATGCGCTCATTTGGGTATAATAAAACCATATTCAACACATTAACTGGTGTGCTTATGATTTTTGAACATTCTCTCTTGTATATTTTGCAGTTTCTCTGACCGATAAGGAAATAGCATTTTCTTTTTATTAAAAATTTAGAAAGCGTTGATGAGCTCACTTATTGTGAAAACAAAATCTCACGACTGATTGATATAACCCTTCGTTTAAAACAACTTTTTATTTATTAGGGTCAGATACGCAGTGTCAGTTATATATGTCGTTCCAAAGACGAACTACCAAGCTATTCTACATCTACATCTACATGATTACTCTGCAATTCACATTTAAGTGCTTGGCAATCATACTATCTCTTTACCATTCCACTCCCGAACAGCGCGCGGGAAAAACGAACACCTAAACCTTTCTGTTCGAGCTCTGATTTCTCTTATTTTATTTTGATGATCATTCCTACCTATGTAGGTTGGGCTCAACAAAATATTTTCGCATTCGGAAGAGAAAGTTGGTGACTGAAATTTCGTAAATAGATCTCGCCGCGACGTCTTTGCTCTAATGACTTCCATCCCAACTCGCGTATCATATCTGCCACACTCTCTCCCCTATTACGTGATAATACAAAACGAGCTGCCCTTTTTTGCACCCTTTCGATGTCCTCCGTCAATCCCACCTGGTGAGGATTCCACACCGCGCAGCAATATTCTAACAGAGGACGAACGAGGGTACTGTAAGCTGTCTCTTTAGTAGACTTGTTGTATCTTCTAAGTGTCCTGCCAATGAAACGCAACCTTTGGCTCGCCTTCCCCACAATATTATCTATGTGGTCTTTCCAACTGAAGTTGTTCGTAATTTAACACCCAGGTACTTAGTTGAATTGACAGCCATGAGAATTGTACTATTTATCGAGTAATCGAATTCCAAAGGAACTCATGTGGATCACCTCACACTTTTCGTTATTTAGCGTCAACTGCCACCTACCACACCATACAGCAATCTTTTCTAAATCGCTTTCCTACTGATATTGGTCTTCGGATGACCTTACTAGACGGTAAATTACAGCATCATCTGCGAACAACCTAAGAGAACTGCTCAGATTGTCACCCAGGTCATTTATATAGATCATGAACAGCAGAGGTCCCAGAACGCTTCCCTGGGGAACACCTGATATCACTTCAGTTTTACTCGATGATTTGCCGTCAATTACTACGAACTGCGACCTTCCTGACAGGAAATCACGAATCCAGTCGCACAACTGAGACGGTACCCCATAGGACCGCAGCTTGATTAGAAGTCGCTTGTGAGGAACGGTGTGAAAAGCATTCCGGAAATCTAGAAATACGGAGTCAACTTGAGATCCCCTGTCGATTGCGGCCATTACTTCGTGCGAATAAAGAGGACAAGAACGATGTTTCCTGAAAGCATGCTGATTAAATATCAATAGATCGTACCCTTCGAGGTGATTCATAAGGTTTGAATACAGTATATGCTCCAAAACCCTACTGCAAACCGACGTCAATGATATAGGTCTGCAGTTCGATAGATTACTCCTACTACCCTTCTTAAACACTTGTGGGACCTGCGCCATTTTCCAATCTGTAGGTACAGATCTATCGGTGAGCGAGCGGTTGTATATGATTGCTAAGTAGGGAGCTATTGTATCAGCGTAATCCGAAAGGAACCTAACCGGTATACAATCTGGACCTGATGACTTGCCCGTATCAAGCGATTTGAGTTGCTTCCCAACCCCTAAGGTATCTACTTCTAAGAAACTCATGCTAGCAGCTGTTCGTGTTTCAAATTCAGGAATATTCCGTTCATCTTCCCTGGTGAAGGAATTTCGGAAAACTGCGTTCAATAACTCCGCTTTAGCGGCACAGTCGTCGGTAATAGTACCATCTGGACTGCGTAGCGAAGGTCTTGACTGCGTCTTGCCACTTGTGTAGCTTACTTACGACCAGAATTTCTTCGGATTTTCTACCAAATTTCGAGACAATGTTTCGTTGTGGAACCTATTAAAGGCATCACGCATTGAAGTCCGTGCCAAATTTCGCGCGTCTGTAAATTTTAGCCAATCTTCGGGATTTCGCTTTCTACTGAACTTCGCATGCTTTTTCCGTTGCCTCTGCAACAGCGTTCGGACCTGTTTTGTGTACCATGGTGGATCAGTTCCATCTCTTACCAATTTATGAGGTATGAATCTCTCAATTGCTGTTGCCACTATATCTTTGAATTTGAGCCACATCTCGTCTACATTTGCATAGTCAGTTCGGAAGGAATGGAGATTGTCTCTTAGGAAGGCTTCTAGTGACACTTTATTCGCTTTTTTAAATAAAATTATTTTGCGTTTGTTTCTGGTGGATTTGGAAGAAACGGTATTGAGCCTAGCTACAACGACCTTGTGATCACTAATCCCTGTATCAGTCATGATGCTCTCTATTAGCTCTGGACTGTTTGTGGCTAAGAGGTCAAGTGTGTTTACTCAACCATTTACAATTCGCGTGGGTTCGTGGACTAACTGCCCGAAATAATTTTCGGAGAAAGCATTTAGGACAATCTCGGAAGATGTATTCTGCCTACTACCGGTTTTGAACAAGTATTTTTGCCAACATATCGAGGGAAGGTTAAAGTCCCCACCAACTATAACCGTATGAGTGGGGTATTTATTTGTTACGAGACTCGGTAGAAGGTAGAAGGAGCCAATTATTAACTTAGTTAAGCAGGAGGAAATAATATTTTGGCTCATCAGTGTACATTTCCAGAATTAATATTGGGGTGTTTACATTATCAACCAGAAACGGAATTTCGAAATGTTTACAGAAGAGGTAGTGCAAAAGTATGCATATTACCAACAAAAGCAAATGAAGAAAAGAATAAACTAATTACACTACTGTTTACCAAATCCTTGCAACTTCAATTGCTATCGGAATCACAAGTAGAAAATCTTCTGTATATGATACAGGGCGCAGCTGATAATCCAGTAGCTCCTCCATGCTCTGTGGTTCCCTACTGTCGCAGTTGGTGTCATCCACAGTTAATGCCATTTCTAGAGGTTACTCCTGGAACTCCTGGATCTCCAACTCCAAAATGTGAAAATGTGCGGGGGGGGGGGGGGGGGGGGGGGGGAGGGGAGGGGGGTGGCTTCCACACGATCCAATTCTGTTGATGCCCAGGTGCGAGGGTTTCCTGAAAGGAGAGATCAGGTAATGGTATCTCAAGTCAAGGAATCCACAGCTGTTTTCTTGTTGCAGTTACTATTATTTGCAACACCGAAGTGATCAGGAGGAAAGGTTTTGCGGATCTCAACAGTTAGTTCTTTCAGTGCGTCTTTTAGGTAGGCTTGGAATTCTGATATTTTATTGGTCTATAAAAAGCGACATTGAAAAATAATTTCCGAAGGTTTCATCTTCTGCAGGCTGTGTCGCAGGTAAATGTTGTGGTAGAGACAACAGATCATCTTTCCTTTTCTTAAGATGTCTGTAAAAACGATTTCGGTGAACATTTTTACCAAGGAGCTGTACGCACTTTCTGTGTCCAGACGCAGCACTTACTGTGACTCTGTAACAAATCAGAGATAATTCACTTTCTATTCTTATTTCTTGTTATGTAATTCTGATTTCTTACGTGCGATTTGCCAGACCGAATTTCTTACCGATCAAAACGAAGCAGTGATTAAGAGATTAGCCACGCACTCGACACGACCTGGGTCGAAGCCCCGTTCGTACAACTGTTTATTTATTCTCTCGTTCTAGTCCAGTTTCTTGACAACAATGGACTGTTACGTACAGTATCACTCTAGGACGGTGATTACTGGGAATTTCGGGAAGAACTAAAGAAGAGATTTACCTACCTTGATCAACGTTCTGTTACACCGTTTCATTTACCATGAAATTTTAGATATGTACTCACTGATTAAATATCTGTGGCAAATTGATCAGCAAACAATTTTACAGTATTAATAAGTAAGAACAGAGATTTTGCGTGCCGTAAGTTAAGAAATAACCAATGAACATGAAAGGCACTTAAAACCCTGTGAAAACAAATTCAATTAGTTAACTATCATTATAATATTTATTTTATTACCTGGAACAGAATTTTATCATAAAAAATAGACCTGAAGGCTTCAACCCATTACAGAAGAAATCAAGATCCTATCTTAAAATTGCATGACCGTCAAGGCGGAACAGTTTCCGACGTACAGTCATTCAGAATTACATGGATATTACATTGCCATTAATGAACAGGATAATAAGATCGCCAATACAGTTCCCGTAAAGGGAATTTTAACATACATGAAGAACAAGGTAAATAGTGGTCCCAATGAAGGAGTACAAACTAATGACTAAGTTGTTAATTGATCTCTTTATACTTTAGGACCAGTGGAGTCCGTGGGGAAGGGGGGGGGGGGAGGATTTGACTCTAGTGGTAAAACATTTCAAAAAAGATCCGATGAGTAACTTACTTTTATCCCGGAACTGCCGGAAGATATGTCCCAAGTTCCGCGATCACACACAGGACCACGGAACCTCTAGCACGGGCACAAATCGTCCGCGTCGTAGTCAAATTCCTCCGGGCTGGGATTAACGTAATTGTGACATGGCTACCTGACGTATAAACCACAGATCAGTACATTGAAATAACAAGGTCAAACATGAACCCACTGCACAATTTATCACAGGACTCAGCACTTTCGGCCACCCTGACCCGCTGACGTATCACAAATTCGAACCGAAACCTGAGAAGCAACATACGCTTGCACATGAACACTCAAGAACCATGTTATGATTAATAACAAGGTCTGCTTATATAACCCCAGGGGATGCTGCTTGACCTAATAGAATACAAATTATCAATCATTTAAAAATACAAATATATATTTAATACCAAACTTTAAAGATATTTAATAGAATAATAATAATAATAATAGAATGCATACAGCACTTAACCTGAATGAGATTTTCACTCTGCAGCGGAGTGTACGCTGATATGAAACTTCCTGGCAGATTAAAACTGTGTGTTCGACCGAGACTCGAACTCGGGACCTTTGCCTTTCGCGGGCAAGTGCTCTACCAACTGAGCTACCGAAGCACGATTAGCCCTGTACTCACAGCTTTACTTTTGCCAGTACCTCGTCTCCTACCTTCCAAACTTTACAGAAGCTCTCCTGCACTTAACCTGTTATATTTAATGTTACATACGAAAACCATCGGCAAGGGGAGAGACCATAGTCAACTATTTTAAGCCTCCAAGCAGGAGGAGCAGATTAACAAATACATCCTCTGCTTCCCGGTACACAGAACAGCCTACTACGGACTAAATCAAGACTTTAGGAAAAAAAACACTTTAACGAACAAATTCGTAAACTATAAGATATAAAGGGCGACATACGACAAGCAGAAATTTAATAGCGTGACAGATCACTTGACGCCTCTGTTCGGGAACAGGCTAACTGGCCAATCACTTCCTTTACCCGTCACAACAAACAACTAATGGTCTGCTTCAAGTATTGCGATTATGTTAGAGACAAGTCTACTGCAGTTATAAGTACAGAGGCGAGATCAGATGTCACTATATATAGAAGTAGTCACCATCACCTGAACATGTGACCTCGGCTCCACATGTGGCAATCTTACTGGAATCAACAGCGACAGCAGTCCGTCAGTGACGTGACGTAAGGTGCCAACCGCACAAGCTACCCTGCTGGACTCATGGCAAACAAGCAGCTCCGTTTTCTCTCTCTTCTTTCTCAACCATGCAGTGACTCTCTTCTCCTCCGTGCCGATTGCCAACTCTCTCGCCAACACCTGTCTGCCACGCCCTCACTGACAAACCATGCACTTAGGTGAAAAATCGGTAACCAGAGATCCGCAATGGCTCAACACTTACGTGAATCTTTTTGGTATTCGTTTGATGATATTCATTTGTTTCCATGTCTAAAAATGAAGTTTGCAGTGTCTGTCACGCTATACAGTGTCCTCATCTCTGTTCGTTTTTACTGCTATTGCACGGACATTTAAATGGCATCTCTACATGTAGTTATTCCATGGCTTCTTTCTGCCCTTAGTCAGGTTTTCCTTTACTGTAACAGAGAAAGTGCCTTACGTTTTCCTTATTTCAATCTATTTTGACGATGTTTTCCTTTACCTTTATTATCTATTGCTATTAGCTCTATTGCGATAACATAGACTACAACAGCATATACTAACACTATGTAACAATGATATGGTTGCTGAGCCTCACACAACATTTATGTTGCGTGTTGCCTAGTGTAACTTCTGTTGTTTCTGTAGCTACTACATTTCTATTCCCTGTAACCTGAGATGAACGCACACACACACACACACACACACACACACACACTTTACTGTTATCGGAATGAATTTATTTCTGTACGTTTCGTACCAGATTAGCCACACTCTCGGGTCCCCCTTAGGGCAGCGAGGTTAGAGATTTCCTTTGTTGCCCTAAATCTCATTTCGAATGCCAGGATCGTCCCTTTGAAGAAGACGCTACCGAATCCCTTATCCATTCTTGCGCAAACCTAGCAAGTACTTCTTCTGTAAGACTCTCACGCTCTGTGGGGCCTCTAAACTATAAACTTCCTTCATTCCTTTGCATGTTTTCAGCTTTTACTACGCACAGGAGGTACAGTCCCACTTGTAATAACTGGAATTCGTAGCAGACGCACTGAAAATCAAGGCACGGCGTACACATAGCAAGTTGTTCGTGAAAAAAATGAAATGATCGTACGACATTGTTGGCCGGGATGTCCCGTTCCATTTCGGCCGCCAAGTGCAAGTCTTACTTAACTTGGCGCCACATTGGGCGACTTGCGGCCGATAATGAGGATGAAATGATGATGGGGACAACACAACCAGTCCCCGAGCGGGGAAAAACTCCGACCTGGTCGGAAATCCAATCCGGGCCCAGTGTATGGGAGGCAAGGACGTTGCCATCCAGCTAAGCAGGCGGACAGTTGTTGTTCGTGGATTCTACAGCTCGTAAACGCAACAATGGATGCCCTGCACCACTCAGACTTCAGTGACACATATCCAATAAACTGAATGTCAGGGAGATTTACCACATGATCTTGTGTGTATTGAGCAGAAATGATTACGCTTCAGTTCACCGCTGTCTGATCGCACACAGTTACAAATACTGTGATAGAAGAACAGGAGCTAGTCTGGCGCGATTATCTTGGACGTCATCGTTGAACGCGAACGTTACTTTTCACTTTAATTTTTCCATATTAAGGTGGCTGTGGCTAAGGATGGAGACTGTCGCTCAGGCTTCAGTAAATAAAATATCTTTGATATACTTTGTACACCTTGATCACACAATGTAATGACATTTTAACACAAGAGAATATCGCGTTTTCTTTCCTCAGTGGGAGGAAGGAAGTCAATCATTTAACGCGCTGTCAATAATAAAGTCATTTAAGAGGAAGCACAGGCTCAGATTAGAGAAGCATGTGGAATGATATCGATAGTATCCATTTCAAAGGAACGATCCCGGCATTTGCCTCGTGCGATTTGGAGAAACTACGGAGAAAACAGATCTCGATGGCCCAGGGATGTGAACCACCGGATGGCCTGTTGCTACGCTATTCTACAGGTTTATGTCCAATATTGTAAGAAACACGTATTGATACTGTTTGCATATTGCAGAATGAGATTTTCACTCTGCAGCGGAGTGTGCGCTGATATGAAACTTCCTGACAGATTAAAACTTTGTACCGGTCCGAGACTCGAACTCGGCACCTTTGCCTTTCGCGGGCAAGTGCTCCACCAACTGATCTACCCAAGCACGATGCACGACCCGCCTTCACAGCTGCCAGTACCTCGTCTCCTACCTTCCAAACCTCACATAAGCTCTTCTGCGAAGGTTCCTACAAAGGTCCCGAGTTCGAGTCTCGGTCCGGCACACAGTTTTAATCTGTCAGGAAGTTTCTGTTTGCATATTGATGCATTCTGTTCCGCGTCACCATATTTCTTTCTTTTTTGGCCCAAAATTAATTTTATGGTGAACTTCAGTTTTGAAATGTAAGCTTGGCATACCTCTGTTGTATGTCCTCACGCTTTTCTGGCATTGTTCATAGTGCGTGTCTCTTAAAAATGTTCAAATGTGTGTGAATTTCTAAGGGACCGAACTGCTGAGGTCGTCGGTCCCTAGACTTACACACTATTTAAAGTAACTGATGCTATGGGCAACACACACACCCGTGCCCGAGGGAGGACTCTAACCTCCGGTTGGAGGGGCCGCGCAGTCCGTGACATGGCGCCTCTAACCGCCCGACCACTCCGCGCGGTGCGTGTCTCTTAAAAACGGAACCGTCCTCTGTCGTTAGCAAACCGTTCTTGTAGCGACTTCTAGATATTAATTATCGTTACGAATCACGTCTCAGTGGAGTCCTCTGAAAGTGAAACATTTCACAAGTCGCTTACAGAAATTTGAAACAACGGTGCTTCACAATGTACCAGCAGTGAGGAGTTCATTATTGTGGCGAATAAACAAGCTTGATATTATTTCTTGAGCAAATGTTGGTGTTTGCTGGCTCAAATAAACAGATGTATATAATTCGTCGTATGTTTTACGAATTACCTGTCTGCAACAAATTATATTTTGTGTTACTACTATAATTTGGTCGATGTATGTAAGCCTGTATTTCACACAAATTACTTTGTTCTTGAAAATGCTGAAACATGACGGCGTGTACCCGTTTTCAGTCATAAAGGGAACCTGAGTATTTAAAGCAAGCTCTTAGCAGAAACATGTCCAATAAAAGCGATGCCCGACGCGAACGGGGTGCTGTTTAAACTAAGCGGAAGCTCACGATTCCGCTGTCCATGTAAGCGCTTGTGCATTCATAACCGAACTCCACGACGACACAATACAGACGAAGGCGTAACTTCTGGAACGTTCTGAAGCTTAGGGTGGTAAATCCACAATCAGAAATTACGTAGAAAAGTAAAAGTGGGAACAATGGAGTCAATAGCGAAACATTTCCAAAGCGAACGGCTTCTAAATTATGAGAGCCGCAGCGGAAATAACAATCCTACCACTCCCTCAGGCAAAATTAATTAATAAATTCAATTATTCGTAAATCTCGAAAACAGCGGATATAAGCTAAATACACTCTTGTATGTCATTATTAATTGAAATCCCTTTTGTAATTTAATTAAGTTGACACTGACGCTATCTCAGTATGGACGTCATTTTAATTTACTCATTAAAATAAATTGCTCCCTGAGGTTTCAGATGTGAGATGAAAATAAATCCTAAACAATGTTAATTGTTACTAGACAGGGATTAGATTTGTTACAATGTGGCCAGTGTGTGGACTGAAATTTCCAAAAAACTGATGAATATACCCCCGACGTCCTTAATATGAATGCAACGCTCAGCTCGTCTTAATAGTTGAAGATTTATAAAAAGCAATGAAGCTGAAAGTCCGCTTAATCCTGAAATAGAAGCTTCATTAATCCGTTTTTCACCGGAAATGCAAATAATACTGAATGTCTCTAACTGTGCGGGCCGAGTACCTTTCTAATAAGAGAGGTCTCAGACGTAAATTAAAATTTTGTGTGTGAGAAGAAGATTTGCTCCTGATGCTGTTGTGGATTATTTATTCTAAACCTATATGATATGTCAGTAACCACTGACATCATGTTACTCACATGGTAAGGTAATAAGACATTATATATCACAACCTCTACCCATCTCTAACAAGGACTACACTGATAATGAAGTGCAGTACAGGCGATTATGGAAACGAAGTTATGTAGCAATAGATATCGACTACATGAAACATTAATCATCCTTAGCGCACACAAGAGTGTTCTTCTAACGTCGGTAACTGAGCATACGTTTTCAATTAATGTGGAAGTGTTGTTGCTGCTGTTCTGGTCTTCAGTCCGAAGACCGGTTTGATACAGCTCTCCACGCCATTCTATCCTGTGCCAGCTTCTTCATCTCCGAATGACTACTGCAACCTACGCCTTTCAGAATGTGCTTACTGAAGCATTCATTTTTTGTCTCCCTCTATGACTCCCCCCCCCCCCCCCCTCAAACTTACCTAAAGTTCCGTTTGGCAACAAAACACTCACTACTTTTCATCATACCCCCGGTAATTTTCCAGACATTGCTCACAGCGTGTTTTAAGTGTATGTAGAATGTTGTACCTGTGTTGTCAACTATGTGGTAATATGTCATTTTAGCCTCTTCGTCGTTGTTGAAGCGCTTACAACCATGGAATGACTTCAGATGCCGAAAGAGATGAAAATCTCTAGGAGCGAGATCGGGACTGAACGTAGGATGGCCAAAAATGTCCCAGCCAATACTCTGAAAGAGTTGTTTTCTACATTCACAGTAAGTGGTCAGGCGTTGTCGTGAATGAAAACCACATCTTTTGAGAGCGTTCCTCTGTGCTTCAGTTACAATTACGTAAATTACTGTTCGTGAAATTTGTAGAAGTTGTAGAGCAATGGCATTAATCGTAAACGTACTGTTTTTCTTATACATTTCTTCGACTGCTCTAACCAGTTCACAGGAAGCGCAGATAGAGGTCCACTTCGTCCTTCGTCCTGCGCTTCGTCAAGCTATTCTTTAAACTGTCAGAAACATCTTCTCACCATTAAAGCACTCACTGTATTTTCTCCGTAAACCTCACAGGTTTGTCGATGAATATCGCTTTGTTTAACGTTCTTAGCATTCAGAACACAAATCACGGAACTCAGTTCATACGCGGCGGGATTTTCGACTAACGATTCCATTATAACTAATCACTACGAACGACACACAGCACAAAGCGAGATTGCAATGGAGTCATTTCGTTGTGCTTGAACGAGAGATACTACTACGCATGAGTGGAACTGCGATCCTAGCAGTGCCGCGGAGAAAAATCAAAACTGAACTTACTTTCCGAATTACCCTCGTATAAAGGGTTGGAGATACCAGAAGACTGTTACTGGAAAATAGAAGTCAGTGTGGGCGTACAAAAGCTAAACAGCAAATCGTGGTACTTCAGTAGTGCCGGTAACTGCCAACAGTATGAAGAACAATCTAGCGAATATCCACATCGAAGTGCATCAGAGCTAGCAACTGTACGGGATCATACGATTCAGCCCACAACTTCTACCTAGATAGCTATTCTGTAGGGAACATTGAATGTATTGTTTGTTCCATGTACCTACACTATGTGATCAAATGTATCCGGACACACCCAAAAACATCCGTCTTTCATATTGGGTGCATTGTGCTGCCACCTACTGTCAGGTACTCCATATCAGCGACCGCAGTAGTCATTAGTCACCGTGAGAGAGTAGAATGTGGCGCTCCGCAGAACTCAAGGACTTCGAACGTGGTCAGGTGATTGGATGTCGCCGGGCGGGATTAGCCGAGCGGTCTAGGGCTGCTGTCATGGACTGTGCGGCTGTTCCCGGCGGAGGTTCGAGTCATCCCTCGGGCATGGGTGTGTGTGTTTGTCCTTATGATAATTTAGGTTAGGTAGTGTTTAAGCTTAGTGACTGATGACCTTAGCAGTTAAGTCCCGTAACATTTCACACACATTTGAACATTTTTTTGATTGGGTGTCACTATTGCCATAAGTCTGTACGCGAGATTCCCACACTCCTAAACATTTCTAGGTCCACTGTTTGCGATGTGATATTGAAGTGGAAATGTGTAGGGACACGTACAGCACAAAAGCGTACAGGCCGACCTCGTCTGTTGACTGACAGAGACCGCCAACTCTTGAAGAGGGTAGTAATGTCTAATACTCAGACATCAATGCAGACCATCGCACAGGAATTCCAGTCTGCATCAGGATCCACAGCAAGTACTATGAAAGGCGGGAGGTGAGAAAACTTGGGCCCCATGGTCGAGCGGCCGCTCATAAGCCACACATCACGCCGGTAAACGCCAAAGGACGCCTCGCTTAGTGTATGGAGCGTAAACATTGGACGATTGAATAGTGGAAAAACGTTGTGTGGAGTGACAAATCGTGGTACAAAATGTGACGATCCGATGGCAGAGTGTGGGTATGGCGAATGCCCGGTGAACGTCATCTGCCAGAGTATGTAGTGCCAACAGTAAAATTCGGAGGCGGTGGTGTTATGGTGTGGTCATGTTTTTCATGGAAAGGGCTTTCACTCCTTGTTGTTTTGCGTGGCACTGTCACAGCAGAGGCCTACATTGATGTTTTATGCACCTTCTTGCTTCCCACTGTTGAAGAGCAGTTCGCGGGTGGCGGTTGCATCTTTCAACACGATCGAGCACCCGTTCATAATGCATGGCCTGTGGCCATGCATTATCCCTATAATGGACTGGCCTGTATAGAGTCCTGACCTGAATCCCGTAGAACACCTTTGGGATGTTTTGAACGCCGACTTCGTGCCAGACCTCACTGACCGAGCTCGATACCTCTCCTCAGTTCAGCACTCCCTGAAGAATGGTCTGCCACTACCCAAGAAATCTTCCAGCACCTGAGTGAACGTATACCTGCGAAAGTGGAAGTTGTCATCAAGGCTAAGGGTGGGCCAACACCATTTTGAATTCCAGTATTACTGCAGGAGGGCACCACAAACTTGTAAGTCATTATCAGCCATGTGTGCGGATACTTTTGATCACATAGTGCAGCCGTAGTGTGGGATGTAATTAGTAAAGATTGCAGAATATCTCTATTAATGAAAGACAAAGTCTGATATTTTTCGATGAGTTTCAATTCAACTGACAGAGTCATTTTCAGTAAACATTTATCAGGAGGGAATAGTTAATCTACAGAAATCTACGTGGTCTAATGTCGTGTACTCTTGCCAGCATTGTTCAGAGGACCTCATCAGTTTGTGGCCTGCGTGTTGCGAATTATGATCACACTTCAAACTTCCACTGATAAATCAAATCGTTATGATTGATAGCTTATTAACTTTTTGGATGCTATGGAACTCAATTGCAGCAGCGATTCTGCGTGGAATGGATTCAGAAAATTCTTGACAGGTTCCCGGATATATGTCGCACCAGGCTTTCTCGACGTATTTCAGGTATGAAATCTGCTTGGCTTAGAAGCCGAGTGGCGTCGTCGTCTTATTGCAACGGTTCATTGGATTCCGTATCCGTCATCTTCAGACGAAGCGTCGCGATGTTGTCTACCGCATTCCTCTAGAGCCGTGCGATTCCGCTGGCGCACGATTAGCCGGCGGGCGAAAACTGACAATGATCCAGCGGTTATAACGGGAAGCAGCAGACAACATTCCTACACTTCACTTGAAGATAATGGATACGGAATCCACCGAAACGTTGCAACGAGACGACGACGTCACTGAGCCGTGTAAAAATTGCTGTTTTGAAGAGCGCGCCGCAGCGCGTTGTGTGAAGCAGTCGTCCTCCGTTTCTGGCGGTGGCGCAGCTGTGGCAATCGCAGCTTTGGTGTCTCCCTCTGCTGGGAAAGGGGAAACATTGCCTGTTCACGTGCATTTAAGGGGCGCTATGAGCTCGGCAGATTGTCAGTCTGAGTGACGCGAGTCGGTCAGTTGATCAGCCAAGTCAGTCTGGGGCTGTCTTTCGTCCCCCATTGGTGAGGCAGTTAGTGTCTGTCAGTCGTCCGGAGTGCTAGTATGTGTTAGGCCGCCAATCTGCTCGAGTTCCTCAGGCAACGGTCATTGGCGATTGACTCGATCGGTTGGTCGGTCGCGCACTGAGACACAAGATGACTTCTCCGCCTGAAGCGTCGGCGCATGTGAGGTCGCCACGTGAGTCCAGTGGGCCGCGCCGTATAATGAGGGATAGTGGCTTCGCGGCCGACACGAGAGCAAGAAGAGTCAACCCACGACGTCGGTCTGGTCGCTGCGAGCTGCGACGCCGTGAGACGGGAGATCGGCGCGCCTTCCTGCGTCCGTTGAAGCGGCTGGCAGCGGACGGTTCGGGAGAACGTTTTGGGGGTGCTGCGCCAGGTCTTCGCCAGAAATCGCAGTTATTAGAATTTGAGTGATTAGTGATATATTGTTTCAGTTACTTGTTAAATTCTACTTGTTTTCTTGGTCAGTCTCTCGTCCCCAGCTTGTTCGTTTGTCTCTCGTCCGCCTCTGTCATGTTGTCGGATTCGGTGTTAACGAATTTATTGTTTAAGGTGTGAAGGCCGAATTCCTGAAATATGTTTTTATCTTGCTTATCATCTTGAAAGGCGGTATATGTGCAATGTAGAGCATGTTTGTACATTTTATGAAAGACTGCATTTCATGGGTTTTTATTTAAATGCTCATTTTAGTATATAAAGTTGCCACCCTTCCACCGTAAGATGTCTTTTAGAAACAAGTTGCACTTTCGGTGGCAAATAATTTTTAATGTGAGTGTTTTGTACCATCTCCATCCCTCTTACGGGGAGCATAGATTATGTGTTTGTGTGAGTTGTTAAAATTTTTAGTTTAAAGTAATCTGGTGTGTTGCGGATTTGCACCAGTGTAGTCATTCAGAGGTTGTTGTGAGAGGTCGTGACTACGGCTGTGCTGAAAGGGAGCGGCAAGGTTCTCAGCACGAAAGCTCACACTATCAAAAAAAAAAAAATTGTTATTTCTGCCCCTGAATAAATTGTAACTTGATATTTTAAAGGTGCTTTCTGATTATAATTTTTAAATCTGTTTTTTTTTTAAAAAAAAAGGATAGGGTTTTTAGGAATAAAGTTTCCATTTGTCGAAATTTAATTTGTTTTCCATCAGTTACCCATTGGCAACTACTTCCACGCTCACAAAGTGTGATTAAATGTGTTAATGTTCTTGATGAATCGTTAGCAAATAAAGTAAATTCTTTAAGAAAAGATTTTGAAAGTTTAAATTCACGGTGCAGTCACTCGGCTGATAACCCGAGAAGAGTTGATAGTTAATACGCACAAGTCACACATGTCCCTAACTTAGAAGTCTCTTGAATGAGATTTTCACTCAGCAGCAGTGTGCGCTGATATGAAACTTCCTAGCAGATTAAAACTATGTGCTGGACCAAGACTCGAACTCGGGAACTTTGCCTTTCGCGGGGAAGTTCTGTACCATCTGAGCTACCCAGTCACGTCTCACACCACGTCCTCACAGCTTTACTTCTGCCAGTACCTCGTCTCCTACATTCCAAACTTTACAGAAGCTCTCCTGCGAACCTTGCAGTACTAGCACCCCTGAAAGAAAGGTTGTTACGGATACATGGCTTTGTCACAGCCTGGGGGATGTATCCAGAATGATATTTCCACTCTGCAGCGGAGTGTACGCTGATATGAAACTTCATTGGAGATTAAAACGGTGTGCCGGACCGAGACTCGAACTCGGTCTCGAGTCCCGAGTTCGAGTCTCGGTCCAGCAAACAGTTTTAATCTGCCAGGAAGTTACAAGTCTCTTGTTGTGTGTTCATAACTGGCGGCCAATAGTGTACCAGATTCGTTCTGTCGGTGTTTACATGAAGCTTATCTGGTGGCCAAGATATCGGCGTGAGTTCATGTCATAGTCCTCAAAGGAGGCTCTCACGTCTCTGGCCTTGTATAAAGCACAGTTTTCTTACTGGGCGATGCCTTTTCCATCGGGCAAGAGATCAGGCTTGAGGGGGTGCAAGTGTTTCGTAGGATTGTTCGCGCAGTCCACAGCTATCATGATGCTTTCGAGTATACCATAGATGTTGTTGGGTCAACACTGTAACACTCCCCAGGGCTCGTCTGCTTCGGAACACCATGCCTAACAGTGTGCGCTGGACGGTGTGCTGCAAAACACCTCTGCTTGTACACTGTGTACACTGCCGTTCGTCAGATCTGCCGCAGATCGCTGCCTATCCTTCATACGGCAACCTTCTGACCTCCACGTTGTGTGATGAGGTGCGATTGTCCAACACGTTGTCACCCCTTTGTTGTTTCAATGTCCTTCAACCACTTTGCACTGACGCTCAAGACCGCAGCACGCGAAGACGCCTAGCTTCACCGTTATCGAGATGCTATCTCCCAGTCGCCGGCCAACTCCAACAGCCCCTTGTCAGAGAACTTATGTCTATGGATTTCCCCATTCGAGGCTCGTACCGTCATTACAGTGTGGTCTCATTCGTCTCTTCCTCGTTTACTTACATATTTCACTTCCTTACCGCGTCAAATCGCCGTAACTGCACCAAGCGGCACTCAGTCTGGTGGTGGGACCGTGGTCAAAATTTTTGGTGCATCAGCGTAAGTTCAGCGTCCACTCTAGCGCTCCTTTCTTCATGTCCTTATATACAGAGAGAGCACACATATTGACTCATTTCTCAGTAAGCTTTATTTTCTCAGCCTAAGCTAATTTTATTACTTTATTTTCTTTCTCAATTACCTAGCTTTTCAAGCTACTCGTACTTTCAAACATGTACTGACGTTCTTGAAGGAATGGACTGTTCATGCGTACGTCTATTGCACCGTCTGAAATCATGCTGAACTTCATGACCCTAGTGCTTCTGGCATCTCTTTAACTTATTTGTAAATCAAGTCGCAAGACGTCTTCTGTGGTAGCGCTGAGGGCCCCAGAGCGATGCAATAGCATTCCCCGCGTCATTATACTTGGTAATGCCCGTGGTTTGACTTGCAGCGCTCTGTACACAGTATCTGCTGTGTCCTCTGTTATATGAGTTTCCCTGGCATGATTTTCATGTATTTGTGCTTTACAGACGAGTAAGTGATTCCATTCTACCGCACAACGTTTCGACGGCTTATGTGTTGGTCTAGCACTATCACACAGCGACTTACAAGATATGTATAAAGCCAGCGAAAAAATGCTCCTGTCAAACACAAAAAAGGCGAATAGGCTCCTGTTTATTAAAAGACTGCCTGGAAAGTAGGGCGCAGCTGCCTCAGTCTACCTTCCTCAGCACGTTTAGGAATTTTCCCAAAAATTTTGCACTCTTTTTTTATCATGCAGCAATCTCACACGCATGCACTCACAAGCACTCCTAACTGTAACTCGCTCACGCCCACTAGTCCATCGCTCTAAGTCGCTTCCCACTTGCACAATCTCACTCACTTATTCAGCCCAACTTATCGCCATTACCTCTTCGTGTCTCTCTGTCAGTGTCACCTGTCTCATAGCCGCAGTTCCGTTCGGTCTGTCCTATTAATAATGCCTCTTCTCACTGTCACTGTCCCCCTAATACTCTTTCTTATTGATACTTCAATATTCATTCCTTTCCACTGTTGCTGTCTCTTCTCACTACCTCTCTCTTCCTCGATATCATTGTCATAAATGCAGTTTCTCATTATCACTGGCTCTCACCCATTTTTAAGTGCTCCTTATCTTTAATCCTCTCCCTCTGTCTCTGTCTTCTGCACTCATTTTCCTGGCATTGTATTTCCACTGTCAACTGTGCACCACTGCCTCTGTGTCCCTCTCTTTCTCTCACATTGTCGTTGTCTCCTTCGTTCTTTCTATGCCACGACCACTGTCTATTAGATTTCAGTATTATTATTTTTTGTCTCTTTCCTGCTGCCGCTGTGTCCCTATCTCAGCACCAAAAAGCACGAACATGTTCGCATGACAGAATATTTGGGAAAACTTCTAAAGGTTCTGAGGAAGGTAGAATGAGGCAGCTGGTACCCCACTTTTTAGTAATAACCTTTTAATAAACAGGAGTATGTTCCCCTTTTTTATGCTCCTATATGAGAATTTTTCTGCTGGTTCCCTTCTTTTCCCCGTAGCAGCAGGAGGTATAACTCTTATGAAAAGAGCTTTATGGATCCGTAAAATTTTGATAGTTTACTTATTTGAGATTGAAATAGCGCAAACACCTCGGTTTTACACATAATGGATTTTATATGCACAAAAATTTTACATGTGCTCTAATACTACAAGAAACTGTGGTTCCCGAAATCCCTATGATGATAACGAAGATACTTTATGGCATATCTCTCCGTGCTTTATAAACTACATTTTCTCCTCATACCAAATCATACGTGCGTATTTTACATGTAAAAGTAGTGTACTTTTGACACTCTGTTTCTCGGGAACGGATGAAGATATCAAGAAAATTACCAAGGTTGTTTGTGATCGGCATATTAGGAAAACATAGTAAAAATTTTAGCTATCTGCTGTGCACAGCTGTCTTGGAATTCATGGTTCGGTTTTGGTACCCAAAAAGCAGGTTTTTCGGGTTTTCTCAGAAACCGCTCATGAACTATAAGTTGACTCCGTAAGCCCCTTGAGGCGGACCGTAAACTACATCTAATGTAAAAAGAATGATGTGATTGCCTCTATTTGCCTAAGCTGGAAGAAGTATGTTGTATTAAAACTCTGACCCTGTGCTGTAGGATAGTTGCAGTAAGAAGAACCTCCTGTAGGTATAGAAATCGTCCTTATCCAAAGAGCTAGACAAAGTACCTGAATGTACCGTCATATCACTAACAGAAACCGAATTATGAGCCCGGAAAAATCCAGTTTTTACACACGGTCTTTTGTAATACACTAGATAACGCCTACTATCGCATAGGTACCGACTGCATATGTTTTAGAGCTAATGATGCAGTTCTTCTCGCAGCCCTTTACAAAGATTTGTTTGTTAGTTTTCGAGATACTGTATTTAACACTGAATGCCCTCAAATGCATTCACCACACACACGAGGGAAACCGTTGAAACAAGCGACACCCCAGCAGCTGCCCTCCTGTTCTGTGAATATAAAATGAATATGTTAGATCTCCCACGGGGTGACACAGCTAAACAAAAACGAGGGTTCATTACGACCACCATAGAGAGATTTAATAACAAAGGAAAAACTATTCTCAATAAAAACAATATAACTTCTCAGACACTAACAGTCATATGCCTGAAACATACAGTGAGTGAACATAATTGGACGTGAAGACTACGCCACTGATAATCCTTAACGACGGGGGATGGGCGTTCGACGCAGCTAGCCGACAGGTACGTCTCGAGATATCACTGGGAAGTCGTACGTCCCGTTTCGGTAGCTTCCGACTGCAGTTGAGCGATGTGCTGCTACGAGGCGGCCCATGAGTTGATCCTGAGCTCCGGTGAAGTGAACTGCCGACGCTTTGGCTTGCATCCTCATGTGCTGCCGGGGTGCGGAGGAGTTCATGCTGATCCAATTACACACATGTGACACGGCAGATATAAAAGGTCCCTGGCACGGAGGACCATTGATCGATCTAGTTCTGCCATCTGTCGTCCCTGTTGTGATCGACGCAATCCGGAGAGGCAACATCTTGTGCATTTGCAACCCCGTGATGCTACAGTGTCTGAGGGTTGCCGATCTCCCTAGGAGAACGTCGGGTCCATGGTATCCCTCTCCCGCACGAGGATGAAAGAGACGGTAACTGATTTTGCCGTCAGGGTCAATTTCCATGACGTCAGCAGGGCCCTGTAGCGGGCGTGGTTCTCGAGCACTCCGTTCAACGTCCATTGGTGTTGGACCAAGGGCGGGCACTGCCGACCATGTTTCACAAAAGAAGTCGAAGAGGCCAACAGAGGTGGAGCCTCGGTAACGGCGTCCCGCTGTGGGGCAGATGAACCTGGAACAAGGAAAGGCCCTGACTCCGTATCGGCTACCAACAGTGGTTTCTTGCGGCGGACTTGTTTCATACGTTTGCGACAGCTTGAACCATCCAGGAGTTGCACTTAGATCATCGCCAGTCCCGACAGTTGTGTCACTGCCGCCATAATATAATGGCGATCTTGTCGGGAGAACGTCAGGTATCAAACGCCACCGTGGATGGAAAAGCGAGGTGGACGACCTCGTGATGGTGGCTGCTTCGGCTGCCGTGGGTGGAGGAGGGAGAGAAGTGATCGCTGTGGCCATCCATGAGGTAGTTAGGCTGGACTGGTCGCATTCTGCGGTGTCGAACTATAGGAGGCCAAAAATTCGGAGAGTGCATCGTCCAGAGAGTGGTGACTGTGAAGATTTGATAGCAGGTCCTTTGAATGAACCACACTTCCAGACTAGCGGAAGCCGGACGGAAAGGCGCTGTTTGGAAAAGAGCAATTCCATTGGATGAGTAGAAAGACGTGAACTCGGCGGACGTAAACTGAGGCCCATTGTCCGTGACTATTGTTCCTGGCAGACCTCCAATCGCGAAAATGCAGGTCAAGGCTTGAATCAAATGCTGATATGGCGTAGAAGACATCTGGGAGATGTATAAAAAATCAAATCTTCAATGAACCACAAATGACAGAAAAAGTCCCGCGAGGCGGGACTACGGTGTCGATATCTTCGGCCATGGTAAATAGCGATTCGGTGGGGCTGCTTGTTTGTTTTGACAAGTTGTGGAGGTTGCCACCAAGACAGCAACGTCACTGTCTACCCAACAAACATGCTGTCGCGCCAGGCTTTCTGTCAGTATGATCCCCTAATGACAATGGTAAACAAGGTGTATCACTTGGCATTGAAGAGACAAAGGGATGACTACCCGAGTCCCGCCATTTTCGCTCTGAAGCAACTAGACACATCGAGGTCAGAGAATTCATGCCGGAGATGCCAATAACTTTGAATGTCTGGGTTGACTATACGCCGGAGGTCCGATGCCATCCCTGCTGGACCAGAGGGAGAAGTTTGTGAAGAGACATGGTGAGCTGGGCCACGAGCTTAGTGTCGGTAGGGAGCGATGCGAGAGCTGTTTTATCTTCACTATTTAAATGGCCACAGACGTCTGGATCGCAAACAAAGGTGGAGTCCTGACCCACCGGCAACAGCAAAAGTAGATCGGTGTTGGCAAAGTGAGTCGCAGAATGGTACTGAATTTCATAGGAGTAACTGGCGAGAAACTGAGCCCACCGTTGAAGACAGCGAGACGATTTTGTGGAAATGTTGGCAATTGTACGAAATAGTGGTAAAAGTGGTTTATGGTCGCTCAGTTGAGTAAAATGACGACTGTAGGCCTAACCGTGGAATGTTTTTAAAAGCAAAGACGTGGGACATGGTTTCTTTTTCCTATTTTCCCATAGCTGCATTGGGATGACGTATATATCTTCGAGAAAAAAGCGAGTAGTAGCTCCAGCCAGTCGACTACATGCGAGAGGACAGCTTCTACACCACAACTGGATGCGTCCACCGCGATGACCAGAGGTTCAAATGGTTCAAATGGCTCTGAGCACTATGGGACTTAATATGTGAGGTCATCAGTCCCCTAGAACTTAGAACTACTTAAACCTAACTAACCTAAGGACATCACACACATCCATGCCCTAGGCAGGATTCGAACCTGCGACCGTAGCGGTCGCGCGGTTCCAGACTGAAGCGCCTAGAACCGCTCGGCCACACCGGCCTGCGATCACAGGAAGTGACGAATCGTATGCCATCATACAGGCAGGCTGAAGCAATGCCCACTGAAGGGCCCGGAAAGCGCGGCCGCAAATATTGTCCAGTTCCAAGTCATGTTCATGCGTGTGAGACGGTGTAGCAGAACAGCGGTAATTGCAGCATGGGGAATGCACTTACGACAGTAATTCAGGTGGCCCAACACAGACTGAAGTTGCTTGACATTCGTCATTGGCAGTAAATCATACATAGCCTGCACATATTGCAGCGTTGGCCGAATTCCTGAGGTGCTGAGGATATGTCCCAGATATTCCACTTGAGGAACGGAAAGTGGCAGTCCTACAGCGAATGTTTCCAGCGTGGAGGACGGAGAAAAGAGCGTCTAGGTCTTGTGCGGTCCGTCTCGCAACGATGATGTCATCTAGGTAGCTTCCCAGACTTTCCGCATGAAGTGTTCTCAATACCGTTGCAGTATCGCTTGGCGTCCACAATACCAAAGGGGAGGCGGTTGTAGCGGAAGAGACGGAGAGGCGTGTTGATTACCAGCAATTCACGCAAGGCGTGATTCAGCGTGAGTTATAGAAACGCATCCTTGACATCAATCTTCGCGAAAATATGCCTCCAGTCAGTCCAGTAAGAATCTCGTTCATCTTTGGGGTAGGGTAAGCACACAAAATGTATTGTAGGTTAATCGTTTTCTTCAAACCGCCACATACCCGGGGAGGGAGCCATCTGGGCCATCTGGTTTGTCGACCAGCACGATGAGTGTTGCCCACTGACTATTGGAAAGAACCGTCAAGATATGTATGTTTTCTTAGGTGACGCCCATTGCAGGCAGTGTAAGAGTGTTTGCATGCTTCACTGGAACACCAAAATTGCTATTCCCGGGGAAGACTCTGGAGCGTTGCGATCCATTCCCAGTAGGACTGACCCTATTGTTTATGGCAAAAAATAGTTCAAATGGCTCTGAGCACTATGGGACTTAACTTCGGAAGTCATCAGTCCCCTAGAACTTAGAACTACTTAAACCTAACTAACCTAAGGACATCACACCCATCCATGCCGGAGGCAGGATTCGAACCTGCGACCGTAGCGGTCGCGCGGTTCCAGACTGTAGCGCATAGAGCCACTCGGCCACTCCGGCAGGCTGTTTATGGCAGCTGAGAAATTTGTGTCGTGCTGTAGCGACGTTTAACTGCTAGTCAAAATATTCTTGCAAGCAAAATGTTACTTTCTCATATGATAGGGCATGGGTTCAACTGTTGAAGAAGGCAATAAACCTCTCGTTGAAAATAGACGAGGAGAAAGGTCCTACAACAGGCTTCACCTGAGAATCCGCATGCCAGAAAACGCTGCTCAAGGGGCGCCACGTAAGTCGCCCAAGATTCGACTTTCATGTCCAACTCGGGAGAGGGTGGTTGTGCGCCACGAAAGCCTTCAGCCGTGGGGTACTCCCGAGAGGGGTGTTGGTAGCCATCGGCGGACGCTCGGTATCATAGCGACCAACTCTCGACTGACCTGCTGTATGTCCCGCAGGAAGAGCAAAATTTGTTGCGTCAAGTCCAGGGTTTCGGTGACTGGAGAAACAGGAAAAACAAATCGAATTTCATGTGGCCTGAGAGAACAATGAACGCAAAAACACACTCATGACTACCTCGGTCTAAATACCTCTTCGCCACTGCTATATCACCAAAGGGAAGATGCCGTATAAGCAAAACAAGGGTTTATTACTACCACAGTAGAGAAATTTAAGAACAAAGAAAAACTGTTCTCTATAAAAGTAATACAACTTCTCAGACTCTAACAGCCATATGCCTGGAACACACAGTGAATAAACGTAGTGTGGCGTGAAGAAAACGCCACTGAAAATTCCTAACGGCATAGGCTGTGCGTTCCGCGTAGTTGGCCGACAAGTACGCCTCGGGATATGGCTGGAAGTTGTAACACCCTCTACGGTGGTTTCTGACTGGGCTCTGACCGATAGGCTGCGGTCGAGCCAACTCCCGACGTGTTGACATGCACCTCCTTGTATAACCTTGGCGAGGAGGACTTCGTGCCGATCCAGTTCCGCACAGGCGACACGCCAGAGGAAATAGGTCCCTGGCACGGAGAACCTCTGGTGGCGCTTCGGGTAACGCCTTGTGCATGTGTAACCCCGTGATGCTTCAGTGTCTGTGGGTTGTCGAGCCCTGTAGGCGAACGTCGGGTACGTGGCAGAATAGCCGGTCGCTGCTGATGTGCATCGAGGTAACGAGCTATTTCAGCTATGTAGAGGTATAATAGATTAGGAGCTAATCCCTTCACTGTTCAGCGCGTTATCGCTGAGTGTAATCACAGGTTTGTCCTATGATTAATATGTGTATGTTCTCGTCAAGAGAATACTGTACAGAGCTTCTCGTGCGTGTTAGTGAAATCACCGACAGCCTCTCGACATTACAGCACAACAAAACGAGAAGCAGGCTGTTCTTTTGTCCACAATATTTACCGTATCTAATTTAAAACGATATTACATCAAGCTAAGGAAGAAACGAATGCCAGGTTTTAATAATGCATTGACGACGAGGCTATTACAGACGGAGCATTAGCTCAGATAGGGCAATAGCAGCTGACAGCGTCTTTTCAAACATTTGCCTCAATTTACGGAATGGCAAGACAGGAAGCCTAGTATTTAACAACTATGTCGTTTAGCTAGGTAATGACTGTCAGAGCACCTCAGTATCTGTTCAGTGCTGCGTCTGAAAAAAACATGGTTTTACTTGTAGGTGACTACCGTTTTATCAAATAAAACAGAGAGCACTGTTCTGTCTCTGTACTGTCTTGACACTAACTTCACTGGATCTGTATCAATGTACTTTTTACTATGCCTGATGTTGAAGTTGCTCCACTGTTTCTTTTACTAAACTTGACCGGGTTATACTCTTCTTAGATCTTATTTACACTAACATAAAATGTCTTTATCTCTTTGCTCACGTCAGTTTAATCGATAACAACACACACTGATAAAGAAATTTCTCTTATTCTGCATTGTCGTACAGTTTCCATACAAACAACACGAGTATGAGCGCACGTTAATGCACTCAAGCCAGACAACAAATCATTAATATGCAACAATAATTGTAATCATATACGTTCATATGAAGTTTGTGTGAGTAAATGTTATTTACTAATCAGGGTTTGCATTTAGTGTAATAATCTTTATGCATAAAAATTCAGTTTCCGTATGTATGTGCTCGCAGAACTCGAAAAGTAATCGGTCGATGACTTTCGAATCCATGGGTGTTTTATAAGCTATTTCTAAAATTTATGTAACATACAAATAAATATGTAATATATAAAGGAGAATTATTGTTACCAAAAATCTCTGAAAATACTTCATCGATTAACTTCAAATTTTTACACGATCCTCTAATGAACGTAAGACGGATACAGGAAATATGTTTTTAATATGTAATATATAAATTTACACGTGGTGTATAAAGGGAAAACTTCACTACGAAACATCTCGAAAAGTTTCAGACAGGTTTATTTAAAATTTTACAGATGCTCTAATGAACGGACGGAAATAGGCTATATAGTTTTTTTTAGAATATGCTAGAATATAGTTGTATATGTAGTATATAGAAGGGAAGCATTTTCAGCAGAGAGTATTTGACCGATTTATTGCAAACATTTACATGATGCGCTAATAAACGTCAGAATGGACTACTCAGACGGACATAGAGTGTATATATATTTTTTTAAACAACAATTTAGAGGTTTTCTGTTAACACCGACTGCGTGAAAGACAATACTCTGCTGTAACAATGTGCGGTTTTGTTTGCTTTGAGGCAGCCAGTTTCTACTACAATAGCGAGCCATTGAAACCATTAGACAATTTTTTTATATATGAAGTGAGTTACTAAGACGCAACAGCCCTTTTATTTCGTGAACGTTTACACATATCGAAACGCGGTTTTCGGAAAAAGTCTGAACGTCGAGGGGTATGTATTTTTATTCTTTTTTATTTGTATTTGGTTAATCTCTTTAGCCTGGTATCAACGGAGAAATCGGAAGAAGTGTGTGCTTTTTTACCGTATACTTCTTATAATTGCGTTCGATAGCTCTTGAGAAAACAAATTACAGTGATATAGCGTTTGTTAGTGTTGACATTTAAACCTGTCACAGGAAAATTCGAGTAATGTCCAAGAATTTGAGAGAACCGTAGCCGTAATCTGCATTAGCAGTGCAAACAACTCCAAGCAGAGCTCTCGTGCTACGACGTGTCGGAATGTCAACAGATTTGCCTATTTACTTGTCTGAACTGCTTCAACATTCGTTGCATGCAGATGTGTACACCAGCGAGGAGAAGTTGGGTATACTACTTTTGCATGGTGAATGAACAAGAAATGTCGTAAAAGTAGCGCAGCGGTAAGCGGCTATCTATCCGGATCACCATTGTCCGACGCCCCACGCAGTTGCACGAATTATTGGGACGCTGGTGCCGACAGGCTGTTTGAGCGTCAACAAGGGCACTCTGTGGATAGGGGTGTTGGTGGGCGGTGGGAGTAGTGTTGGGGTTGGTCAGAATTGAGTTTCACATGTACAAAAGTTGAGGTACTAGACTGCGAGAGAAATTACAGTGTCTGTGTCTTTGCCAAACTGAGACTGGCTACCATGAATATAAATCTATTTACAAAGTTTTGCACTGTATGTTTAATTTATTTTTATTATTTCGTTTCCTACTGCATATGAATGTTTCAAAGTTCAATTACTTCATTGGTATAAACTGATTTAGTGATGATCGGGACGTCCGGAGTTGTCGTAAATATAGTTTTCATATTGTTTCATATACGCTGTCAGAGGCATATTTTTGAGAGGCTTTTTCTACCTCTGGCTAAAGACAGTTGGCGTTAGTAGGATGCTGCCAGTTCGTATAGCGGTGAGCGTTAAAGCGACTGCATCCTCGACAGGCAGACATACTGGCCCCGGTTAGAATCCGCCGAATGGGTTTACGACAAGGACCTGTGTCTTGATCCGTCTGAATGTGGTTTTTAGGCAGTTGCCTACATCTCATACCTCGCTAGTACCCACGTCCCGCACCAAACATACGCTACACAAACATTTCTCACTGTTTCAGACAGAATTTATTCTAGGTGCAGACATATGGGGTACATAGATGTTTAGTCTCCTTAAACCGTAATCTGATGCTGTGTGGAATTTGGCGGACTGTTCTATCGCCGCTGTTCTGAGACTCTTTTGAAAATAGCATCCTCTCCAGATCACATGTAATAAAATATTGCTGAAAAACGTAGATTCCATTCCAAACACTAGCTCGATGTACACGAAAAACCTCAAAGAATACGTGAGAGGATCCAGGATTGGATTTAACGAGGTATTTTGTAAGAAACACAACCACTAATGAGAAAAATAAACACCAGCACCATTATGTGTACTTCACTGGCGGGGTACACAATTATTGAAGACTTCACTTTATACAAATCACGTACTATGTCCCCACAAATAATGAAATATTTTTAAGTAGTTCTTTGCTTACGATAATTCGAGCAGTAGTCGCTGTCAGAGAGACACTTCGTTCATTTTGTACAATCCACGTACACCTTTCCCCTTAACCTTCTAATACCAAAACGTATAACTTCATTAGCCGTTAGACACTTCTCTCACTTCTTCATCCCAATAGTCTTCAATAATCGCCCAAACGGTTAGTTACCTCGATCAACTTGACGAAGTTATTCCACACCATTAAATAATTCTCTGTTTCTTCTGTTTTCTTCTTTTTTTCCGTAAATAGTCTTCTTCAAATTAACTGAGCTCCTTCTCCCATCTGTTCCTCCACCTCTCTTCTTCCTGATCTACCTCCATAGTCTTTTAAATAATTTCAGCCGACAAGATGGCTCAGCTGACCAGAATATAACTTCTATAACATCAGGTGCCGTGGCAGGACGCACTTCTTCAACCATGCAGTCCCCGCTTCATCCCCACACACCACATCGTCCAACGTGCCACCCCTCCCCCTCCACCCCCTGTCGGCTGCAATAATCGCAGATTTAGATTTCTGAAAACTTGTGATAAAACTCACAATGAGAAATCATTTTTTACAAAATATTGTTCTGAAATACAGGTTTTTAAAACACAATTTCTTATAATCGAAGCAATAAAACCGGAAACATAAAAGAACAGGTGTTACCATCTGTTCCCGTACCAGTGTCAGTTCGTCCTTTGCTCCCTAGTGCTTCTTGATACGTGTCGGCACAAGTCAGTAGTTTTCGTGACTGCAGCATCAGGTTTTCAACTGCCGCAAGTCACAACGCTTCAACTGTAAGTATCTCGCCCCACGTCCCTGCCCATCGCAGTGCATTGGTCACCCATTGTAATGTTTACTGGTGCCGGCGCTGCGGCAAATTATAATTACGTTGCAACTTAATAAACGTACATTATTCTAAATCTCCGGTGTCGTGAGTTAAAAAAAATTCCCTGTGAGGTGCCGTAACGCCGTTCCGGGGCGTTGAGGCCGAACTTAAACCCCGTACCAACGACGCAAAAATCGCCCACAGTAACATTCTTCTTTACATCATCAATTGCTTAGAATTAATTTTTGAAAACAATATTTCTTTCTGTACTCGTCTCTACACATCACATTGGTTCAAAATATATCTTCCTCTCCAATTATTTGACCCGTCTCCCCACGAAAGTACTTCCATTACCTTTTGTCCATCATCGACTCAATATCAGCTGTCATCATCCTCATACCTCACTACACTGCACAAGCACTCACCGCAGACATCTACACGACACTGTTACACACTTGACACTTCATAGTAAGTCGGAGGAAAACATCATCAAACCATCTCCATGAGGACCTTGCCTAGACCAGCCAACCACGATTCTGTAGCTGCTCCGCTACGGTCGTGAGCTGTCTTTCACGGATGGAGCTACAAGTCGGACTTAGTTACGACCGTCTGAAATAGATACTATCACAACTCACGCCTTGAATTAAATTTTCTTAATTTACTTTTAATTTTAACGGCTTCATACGGGCTGAACCTTCGGCCTCGTTACCACCTGAGTTCTCCTCTTTGCGACACTCCAGCCCAAGGTGAACAGGGTTCAGCTATCGTCTTTTGCTCTCAATAGTGCTCTGCTTTTTCAGTCAGCGTGTCGTTCTTCTGGCCCACAGCATACGCACCAAAACAAAGAGAAACCTTGGCACTACAAATTCTAAACATTAATCGTGGCTTTTTACTTCAGCAAGTGATCTTTTCCCTTCATTCACTGTCCCAGGTTTTTCTAATCTATATTGTTAAAAAAACTCGAGTGCAGTTTCCATTTTTGTAATTATTTTCTTCAGAAAACTTCTTTGATACAAAACACCAAATGTGAATATAGTGCAGCAGAAAATACTAAATCCAAAAGTGGAATATAACTAAAATGTTATTAGTCACAATTTTTTCCTTTTCACAATGCCATGTGGGAGCTTATAATGTTAAGCTTGTTACTTAAACTTCTTGTTCAGTGCAGTTACTTTGTCTTTCAACATCGCATTTTAAAGAATGAACACAGTCCTCAACATTAACCATGAATAACAGTAACTCTTAAAATAAAACTTATTTTTCATCATTAATCATAGCACATACTTTCACTTTAGATGGAAGCCGTCATTAACAGTTTACAGTTTTTGAATCTGATGTTGATAACGAGCATCTCATGTAATTAAGGTTACGTACATCTGTGAGTACCTTTGGCCAATGCCCAGTAAACATTTGACAATTCTGTCGTATTGGTTAATTATTAGTGCGACGCTGAAATTCTACTACTTACGCTGGCACACATTGAAAATGCACAGAAACTTGAACGAATAAACGAAAGAATTGAACAACAAGGAAGAGTCTAGTTTGTGCAATAATATTTGTGGTTCTTTTTAAATCACCAACATTTAAGTCATGATCTAACAGTCATTTTAAATATCCACCTTGAATGCTACTCTCTCCGTAACATTGGCAGACGTTGGGCTAACAGCGTCGGTGCTTTTGTGGGCGAAAATCGGAAGCTTGTTGGATTAGGTTAAATGCCTCGATAATGAGGCCGAATTAATTTTTCAACATTCATTGGCCTTTGCTTGACACACCGTGACATTAACCATTCATCGTGTTAAACCTGTAGAGCCTCAATTATGCACAAGCCCACTTACATTTCCCGACATGTCTCTCAAATACTGAATTACACACCATCGAGAACATTCTTTTACACACCGTCGATATAAATTCACCACCGATGATTTTATTAGAGTACCTTATACTTTTAAGCGTTGTCTTTACATCCATACACAGTTTTAAGAAAATAATGAAAACGTTCCACTGCCCATCACATGATGTGAGCACCACATCCGTCTCCAAAAATTCCACGTTATTCTCTTTGTCTACTGCTGACTCGCCGCCAGCTTGCTTGCCTGCGAAGGAAAGCTTTCGGGATGGCTGGGCAAAGTCCCCCTATCTCTTTGAATACCTTATCTTCTATACTTGCGTATGTACAGATATTGACGGTTTTGAACTACATATTTTACAATATTCCTGTTTATAATGCAGTTTTTGCATCAGTTACGAAAAGAGTTGGTTTTTTTTTCTTTTTTTCCCTCTCTGAATATTCTACCGAGTCAGAGACAGACTGAACACTTTAGCCTCACTCTACTCGCCCCTTCCTCGCTGCTTACCCAGTAAGTAAATGTTGTGGCGCAATAAAATTTTTCACTGCGTGAGGGAAGGAGACGCAAAATGACTTTTGCGTCATAGAGACTTCCACGACGTACACATATCAGCACCTCCAGAAAGGTGACGTAATGTAGAAATGTGAAAATGACAACAAAGTCGAAATTCCAATCGTCGTAACGGAAATCAAACTAGCAGTTAAAGGCAAAAAAAGTTGTTATAAGAAGGAAATATATTATTTTTCAAATCGATGAATTTGACATCCCAGATACATGTCTACAACGTCCTTCTGCGCTAATTTTCTTCTAGATGCAAGCTGTTGACGTAGTGTGCCTTCAAAGAGAGTTCCCATCGGAATATCTCTATTTTGCAGGCTATAAGATCTGTTTCATGAGATTCTTGACGCAAGACTTTTGTTCTTGTTCGGAATATGACGACGAGTTCTGTTAATGGACTCCCTGATTTCAGACCAGAATGATGGCACTGTGATTAAGTCCCCGGACAAGTACTGCAGAGGAACAGTATCAAAGTTCCTGTCCCTAGTGTTGAAGAACATCTCCCATGCTTGCATCTTATATCAATGTTTCTAACATTCTTTAAACGAAGCCCATCTGATCCGTGTGCCATGTGCGGATCCAGGGTTCTGTGCTCGTGTGCGAGAGTGGCGGAGGGGGGTCGCAGGTCACTCTCTGTCTCCTGCCCCTTACCCACTCTAAACGTGTCACAGAAGTGCATGATTTCAGTAACAACAAGATACATAAAAGGTTTCCTTGCAATAATAATAAATTGTCAAAGTACATTAACATGTATAAATTATATTAGTCTAATAGTAAGAAATTGTTTAATTGGTACAAAATTTATAGAATGTTTTACCGTATCAGTATTTATTCATGTTGGTGACTAGTGTACCACCTTTGCTTGCAAATCCGAAAAATTCAGCATTTGAAAAGCATAGATCTCTTTCAACATTGGCATAGTTATAACTTCCACAAAATGAAATGGAAATATTCAGTCACCATTATCGATAGTTCGTTAAGCACTATGATTTTAACATAAATCTGCAGATTGCCACTGTCTGCGTGGGTAAATAAGGCGGATGGTTTTTCTGTCAGTCCTTTTTGCCAAACTTTAGGAAGTCAAAATTTATTTTGTTTTCTTGGTACAGGGTCTTTCAAATGGTTCAAATGGCTCTGAGCACTATGGGACTTAACTTCTAAGGTCATCAGTCCCCTAGAACTTAGAACTACTTAAACCTAACTAACCTAAGGACATCACACACATCCATGCCCGAGGCAGGATTCGAACCTGCGACCGTAGCGGCCGCGCGGTTCCAGGCTGTAGCGCCTTTAACCGCTTGGCCACCACGGCCGGCACAGGGTCTTTCCTTTCCTGTCTTGACTTAACCAAGTTCCCCTTGTGTGCCGACTTTACTTGTGGATAGAGAAACTCTGACGAATTTGTTGTTGACAACAGGCGGGGTTAGCATCTGAACGTGCGCTTTTATGTGACTGGAATGTTACCAGTCAGACTGCAACCCTATGCCTGTGGACATGACCTCACGCAAGCAACTTAAATTTGTCCTATGTTAAGTACAGCACGTAATTTTAACAAATACTTGCATTTTAGAGACTTACTCACGCTAGTTTATTTTCTGATATTTATTTTACAATTTGGAAATTGGTATACTCAAAAATATAAACTCTTCTCTCCACCCCCTCCCCACTGGGATCTGCCGCTGTAAGGATCCACTTCTACACATGTGCTACGGATCTCCTAAACCATACCTCATCATTAGGCGGCAAGGCGATACGAACACTCACCCTCGCTCGCCGAATGAGTAGTGAGCTCTTGCGGTAAAATGGGACGGTCGGATGACTTTATGCGACGCATGGGAAGTGATAACTGTTCGCTGTCTTCAGAGGAACGACAGTCTATTAAGTTCTCCGCAGCCTGGACACACAAGCGTATGTACTTAAGGCGCAGAGCTTAAAGTGAGAGTATGTATTTTCAAATCGATGATAAGGAGCACTGTGGCCGGGTAAGGAACTTCAACGCGATGGTCTGGCACACCAATTTACAAGACGTCAGTGCAGGACACCTAGCTACAATTATAATTTCTGGGTCTGTTGAGTGACAGGCAGTTGCGGGTAAATTTCATAATAAAATAAATCTTATAGACTCGTACAAAAATTTCCCCTACATGAATTTCCATGACTTCAGAAGTTTGCAGCAACGATTATGTCGATGTTGGACCTACATTCCTGTGCAAACATCTTTTTTCCGCAGCGAAAAGAACGAAATCTACCCACAGCACCTCGTTCACTGATTGCAAATTCAAACTTACCTTGCAATTAGCAGTGTTCTGTAAGACACTAATGCTTTAGTGAAAAGTAAAATAAATTGTATTTATTAACATCCCGTGCTTTTATGTTCAACGTGTGAATAAAATAGTCACGAAATACAAGTTGATGTCAGATTAAGCTTCATCGGAAAACAACTTTCATCAAAAGGCTGCACCATTCGTAAGAAATATTTTTCTACTTAGCTGTTCATGCTCTTCATCTCATCAGTTACAAGATATGCAAGTTTCATTTCATCGTTGCTTCTCATCAGTGCAAAAGTCTTAGGAGACTTGTATCTACATCTACATCTACATCCATACTCCGCAAGCCACCTGACGGTGTGTGGCGGAGGGTACCTTGAGTATTTCTATCGGTTCTCCCTTCTATTTCAGTCTCGTATTGCTCTAGAAAGAAAGATTGCCGGTATGCCTCTGTGTGGGCTCTAATCTCTCTGATTTTATCCTCGTGGTGTCTTCGCGAGATATACGTAGGAGGGAGCAATATACTGCTTGACTCCTCGGTGAAGGTATGTTCTCGAAACTTCAACAAAAGCCCGTACCGAGCTACTGAGCGTCTCTCTTGCAGAGTCTTCCACTGGAGTTCATCTATCATCTCCGTAACGCTTTCGCAATTACTAAGTGATCCTGTAGCGAAGCCCGCTGCTCTCCGTTGGATCTTCTCTATCTCTTTTATCAACCCTATATGGTACGGATCCCACACCAGTGAATAGTACTCAAGAAGTGGGCGAGCAAGTGTACTCTAACCTACTTCCTTTGTTTTCGGACTGCATTTCCTTAGGATTCTTCCAATGAATCTCAGTCTGGCATCTGCTTTACCGACGATTAATTTTATATGGTCATTCCATTTTAAATCACTCCTAATGCCTACTTCCAGATAATTTATGGAATTACCTGCTTCCAGTTGCTGACCTGCTATATTGTAGCTAAATGATAAGGGATCTTTCTTCCTATGTATTCGCAGCACATTACACTTGTCTACATTGAGATTCAATTGCCATTCCCTGCACCATGAGTCAATTCGTTGCAGATCCTCCCGCATTTCAGTACAATTTTCCATTGTTGCAACCTCTCGATATACTACAGTATCATCCCCAAAAAGCCTCAGTGAACTTCAGATGTTATCCACAAGGTCATTTATATATATTGTGAATAGCAACGGTCCTAAGACACTCCCCTTCGACACACCTGAAGTCACTCTTACTTCGGAAGACTTCCCTCCACTGAGAATGACATGCTGCGTTCTGTTCTGTAGGAACTCTTCAATCTAATCACACAATTGGTCTGATAGTCCATATGCTCTTACTTTGTTCATTAAACGACTGTGGGGAACTGTATCAAATATACCACGATAGATATTAATTACCCAAACAGAAGCGATAAATCTCCATAAAACTAACATTAGCGGCCGTATAACACACTCACTGATCACAGATTCTCGTGCCGCGCTGCCTTGTTCCGATTTCTCTCAACCCCCCATGCCCCCTTCCCTACTCAGCCGGCTGCTCAGTGCTGTGACGTGATTGCGAGCAGATCAAGCAGATCGGTGACAATGGCCTGTCCTAAACTACCAGTGGTTCGTGCTGTGAGGCGCCGCAGGTGTGGTTTCCGTACACTGTGAGCTGGAAGCTCCCTGCACTGTACATCTCTGCACTCTACGAACAGAGCGCCCGCCAGAACGTTGTGCAGTCACACCAAATGAATGATAAACAATATCTTATTTTGCTTACACCATTTGCTATAAGAAGAAATGAACGTAGGAATGAACAGTTAGTGTTTGATCATGTACCCGCTCAATTTAATACACTACTGGCCATTAAAATTGCTACACCAAGAAGAAATGCAGACGATAAACGGGTGTTCATTGGACAACTATATTATACTAGAACTGACATGTGATTACATTTTCAAGCAATTTGGGTGCATAGATCCTGAGAAATCAGTACCCGGAACAACCACCTCTGGCCGTAATAACGGCCTTGATACGCCTGGGCATTGAGCCAAACAGAGCATGGATGGCGTGTACAGGTACAGCTGCCCATGCAAGAGCAGTGACTGGCGTATTGTGACGAGCCAGTTGCTCGGCCACCATTGACCAGACATTTTCAGTTGGTGAGAGATCGGGAGAATGTGCTGGCCAGGGCAACAGTCGAACATTTTCTGTATCCAGAAAGGCCCGCACAGGACCTGCAACATGCGGTTGTGCATAATCCTGCTGAAATGTAGGGTTTCACAGGGATCGAATGAAGGGTAGAGCCACGAGTCGTAACACATCTGAAATGTAACGTCCACTGTTCAAAGGGCCGTCAATGCGAACACGAGGTGACCGAAGCGTGTAAGCAATGGCACCCCATACCATCACGTCGGGTGATACGCCAGTATGGCGATGACGAATACGCGCTTCCAATGTGCGATCACCGCGATGTCGCTAAACACGGATGCGACCAGCATGATGCTGTGAACAGAAACTATATTCATCCGAAAAATGACTTTTTCCCATTCGTGCACCCAGGTTCGTCGTCGAGTACACCATCGCAGGCGCTCCCGTCTGTGATGCAGCGCCGAGGGTAACCGCAGCCATGATCTCCGAGCTGATAGTCCATGGTGCTGCAAATGCCGTCGAACTGTGCATGCAGATGGTTGTTGTCTTGCAAACGTCCCCATCTGTTGACGCAGGGATCGAGACGTTGCTGCGCGATCCGTTACATGCTTGCGGATAAGATGCCTGTCATCTCGAATGCTAGTGATACGAGGCCGTTGGGATCCAGCACGGCGTTCCGCATTACCCTCATGAACCCACCGATTCCATATTCTGCTAACAGTCATTTGATCTCGACCAACGCGAGCAGCAATGTCGCGATACGTTAAACCGCAATCGCAATAGGCTACAATCCGACCTTTATCAATGTCGTAAACGTGATGGTACGCATTTCTCCTCCTTAGACGAAGCATGACAACAACGTTTCACCAGGCAACGCCGGTCAACTGCTGTTTGGGTATGAGAAATCGGTTGGAAACGTTCCTCATGTGAGCACGTTGTAGGTGTCGTCACCGGTGCCTACCTTGTGTGAATGCTCCGAAAAACTAATCATTTGCATATCACAGCATCTTCTTCCCGTCGGTTAACTTTCGCGTCTGTAGCACGTCATCTTCGTGGTGCAGCAATTTTAATGGCCAGTAGTGTAGCTGTCGAGATGAAATACGACAGTCAGCTGTTAATACAGGGTGTTAACGTTGTAAGTTCAGATACCGTGATCATTGGTGTCTTAATATGTACACACGCGAGTGTGTTAGTTGTTTCTTCTCTGCATCTAACAGTCTTCCCACAAACACGTCTCACAATTTAGTGTCTGATGTTTTCTGCGTAGTCGCAATTTCACCTTGAAATGGTCTACGCCTGTCATTATAGACTAAACTTGTTACTTCAACACCTGACCTTTTGCTCGGAGGAAAATAAGCATTTATGGCTTGCTCTTGCCACATGTACTTGGAGGTACTAACCAAACTAAAAACATATTACTCTTAATAGCTATAATTATTAATCTGCAAACGAAGTAAATACTGACGTAATGTTGATCAGTATAAAATCCTTAGTCACCAATAAAAATATCTGAACTTTTACCCTTAACACCCGGAACAATTGACACCTACCCTCTGAAAACTAAATTTCCTACTATTTGTATATTTGACGTTATTGACGTTTTTGTAATATTTCTTGTCGCTTAGAGAAGATAAGAAACACTCGTAGTACATTAGATTGTTTGAGATACAAATTAGAGAAGTAGTTTAAGATTCCTGTATCAAATCTGAGCTTCATAAATTCTCACTTGCAGAGTCATTTTACAGATTTTCTTATTGCGCCCCTGGCGTAAAGCGCAGTATTTCGAAATTGTTACTGATATGCTATAGTTTTTTCCTCTCTTTCTCCAGGTTCACTGCGTAAGTGATCTTCTTCTTCCTCGGAAGAGTTTATCCCGTGTAGCAGGCACTCAGCTCAATTCAAGTTTTGATCGCCACGAATTGCGTTGCGACCTCGGGAGTTGCGTAGAACAAGTAGCGCGCAGTCCGTATCATATTGCAAACCAGGCGAGTTCTGCAGTGGCAGTTCCAGTTCAAGTTCCACGACATGTCACCCACCTACGATCGTTGACCTGTGTACCGAAGAAATCCTCACACTCCCTGACGGCGAGTCCGAGGACGAGGTCGGTAGGTCGCGAGAGCTGCGCAGCTCTCGCGGCCTACCGACTTCATCCGCGCAGTGGGGCCTGCTGTTTCTCTTCGGCCCAAGTAATGTAGATTTATGACTGGTTACTACGGTGCTACAGTTTTGTACTTGACAAGGCCAAACTTTAGCATGCATTAGTTTAGTGTCACTGGCTTCTGAAGAAGACCAAATTGTTTTGGCTAAAACCTGGGTAAAGATTGGGTTCTATTGGCAACTGAGGCTGATGTGTTACATATTTTACGGGATTCTTGATATTCACTGTACACTCGTGAAATGGTCGTACGGGAAAATTTCCACTTCATCGCTACCTCGGAGATGCTGTCTCCCATCGCTCGTGCGCCGACTATAACACCACGTTCAGAGTCACTCAGATCTTGATAGCCTACCATTGTAGCAGCAGTAAACGATCTAACAACTGCGGCAGACACTTGTTCTCTTATATAGGTTTTGTTGACTACAGCGCCGTATTCTGTCTGCTTGCATATCTCTGTATTTGAGTACGTATGCCTGTACCAATTTCTTTGGCGCATGTGTATAGTGTATGTGGTTTTCGCAATACGAGATAAATGTATTTTTTATTGTGGTTTTTCACTTTTGAGGTAAGTAATGTACGTTATCGTCATAGCCACGTTTTTGTACAGCAATCATAAATTTTCTATTTTTTATTCAGTGAAAAATAGCGGTAATAAGACCTTTTAAACCACATTTGTGAATTACTCAGAATAGTTGTAAAGCACTTTTTCTTCGATGTCAGGGATGTCAGAATGTCGCTTAGCCCTTCTAGAGTTTAAAGCTATAATCAGAATATCACCAATTTCATACTGACGGTCTCAGGGCAGCTGCGTGAAGAAGTATTCAAAAGACTAGGTCGAACGGAGAAGACAAATGACAGGTGGTCGTTGCCGTTTACTTTTGACTGCATTTTTCTAATCGATAAACACACTGGAGAAGATATCCTCTGTTCAGTGGGGATGTCAGTCGGGTTAAATGAAGGAATTGAAAACATTTTTGGTTCAAAATGGCTCTGAGCACTATGGGACTCAACTTCTAAGGTCGTTAGTCCCCTAGAACTTAGAACTAGTTAAACCTAACTAACCTAAGGACATCACACACATCCATGCCCGAGGCAGGATTCGAACCTGCGACCGTAGCGGTCTCGCGGTTCCAGACTGCAGCGCCTAGAACCGCACGGCCACTTCGGCCGGCCGAAAACATTTTTAACACAGGACCACTCTCTAGGCGTCTCTCACCTCACTCTCTGGACTTGCATTCGAAAGTAGTGCGGTTCAAATTCTCAAGCTACCATTCAGACCGTTTTCCCGTATTTTTCTCAGATCTATTAAGGTGAATTCTGGTCTGGTTCGCTTGGGAAATCACGTAGCCGACGTCTTTCCTCATCTTGTTCAGTCTGAGTTTCTGGCCATCTTTAACGACCTCTTTGTCAAAAGCGAATTGAGTCTAAGACTACCGTTGTACCGCTGATTTGCAGCCATAGTGCAGACTTAGCTTAGGAGCCATACTTCACATTTATTAAAGTCACTTGTGCGTAGCCACAGGAACTGTAATCTTAAAAGCTTTAAGATGGTATGTCCATTGGCAAAAAATTCCACGTTAGTCCCCCACTCGGATCCACGGAAGGCGACTACAAAGGGGGAAATGACTATGAGAAAAAGACCAAATAACCAACGAAAGAGTAACGTTCTGCGAAAGGCACCGTGAAATGTCAGAAGTTCGATCGTGGTAGGGAAGCTACAAAATCTGAAAATGGAAATGCAGAAGCTCGTTCTATACATAGCGGGTCAGTTAATTGAAATGGATTTCTTGTCGGAAGAGTATAGGGTAATATCAACAGCAGCAGAGAAGGTATAACAGGAGTAGGATTCGTTTGAGAAGGAAAGTAGGGCAGAGAGTGCCTTACTGTGAACAATGCAGTGACAGGGTTGCTCTCATCAGAATCGACAGCAAACCTATACCAAAAATACCAGTTATAGATGTCTGTTTCACAGACGGAATATGAAGAAACACAGGACGTATATGAGAATACTAAACGGATAATTCATTGCTTTAAGGGGGCGAAAATCTAATAGTTATGGGGGATTGGAACACTATTGCACGTTAAGAAGTAGAAGAAAGAGCCACAGGAGAATATGAGTTTGGCAGTAAGAATGAGAGAGGACAAGACTAATTGCGTTGTGTAATAAATTTCAGCTATAACTGCGGATACTCTGTTCAGAACCACAAGAGGAGGAGATATACTTGGAAAAGACCGGGAGGTACGGGAATATCCTAATTACAATACATCGTAGTCAGGAGAGATTCCGAAATCAGAGATCGAATAAAACATAAACGATAAATAACACTCCATTGGAATTTCTATTGTAAGGCGTACCCAGGATCAGATACAGACTCAGATCACGATTTGGTAATGTTGAAGAGTTGGCAGAAGTTTAAGAAGAATCAATCCGAAGAGAAGTAGGATACGGAAGTACTAAGGACTGGCGAGACACGCTTGAACTTCTCTGAGGCTGTAGGTACTGCGACAGGGAATAGCGCAGCAGGCAGTTCATTTGAAGAGGAATGGGCATCTCTAAAAAGGGAAATCGCAGAAGAAGGAAAGAAAAACAGAGCGAAATTAGAATTATATTAAAAGACAGACACCATATCCATATAAGTATACAGTTCTGGCAACACCGGCAATGACCGTTTCTTCTGTGCGGATGCACACATATTCCCCGAACTGTAGTGGCACTTGGTAAGAGTGTCTTCCACGAGTAATGAGTGTGTTCGGGTGGGACACTACGAATGTAGTGTGTGGACATACAAGGTGTGAATGCGGGTCTCGCGGGAGGCATGCGCGAGATAGTCCATGCAGTCGCGCTGTCCTCTGCGCTCTCGGTGGCTCAGATGGATAGAGCGTCTGCCATGTAAGCAGGAGATCCCGGGTTCGAGTTCTGGTCGGGGCACACATTTTCACCTGTCCCCGTTGATGTATATCAACGCCCGTTAGCTGTTGAAGGTATTAATATAATTCTAATTTCGTTCTAGACGGCTGAAGATCATCAATGGTGTCTGTTCTTTCGGACATGTCCGAAAGGACAGACACCATATCCATATAAGAAAAACCGATGTACAAGGAAGGTAATTGCGAAAGGAAACCATAGATAACAGAACAAATTCTTCAGTTGACCGACAAAAGATGGAAGTACAAAAATGTTCAGAGAAATTCAGGAATGCAGAAATACAGGTCATTTAGGAATGAAATAAATACCGTATACAGGGAACCTAAAGCTAAAAGGCAGCATAAAAAAATGTGAAGAAATCTAAAATGAAATTTATCGCATGATCAGCTTAACGGCTTACGTATCCACGTCGCTGACAAGAGTAATATACAGAAAAATGGAAAAGATAACTGAGGATCTGTGTGAAGACGATCAATTCAGAGTGGCAGTTATGACTTTGCGGTTTATAATGAAAGCAACAGTGAAGAAAAATAAGATACATTCGTAGGAGGTGTCGACCTGGAAGAAGCGTTCAACAATGTAAAGTGGTGCAAGATGTTCGAAAATTCCGAGAGAAATACGGGTGAGGTATATGGAAAGACGGGCAATAACCAAGCGCTCGGATTAAAAATGGAGTTCGGAATAAAAAGAATGTAAGGCAGGGGTGTAGGCTTTCAGCCCTAATGTTCAATGTATACAGTGGAGAAGCAATAACGAAAATAACAGGAAGGTTCAGGAGCAGCATTAAAATTCAAGGCGAAAGGGTATCAGTGATAACATTCGCTGATGACATCGCTATCCTCAGTGAGAGTGAAAATGAATTATGGATGTGTTGAATGGAATGTGTAGTCTAACGAGTACAGAATGTGGAGTCAGTCATAGAAGGAGAGAAGTCATGAAAAGCAGCAGAAATGAGAAGAGCGAGAAACTTATTATCAGAATTGGTGATCACGAAGTAGATGAAGTTTAGCAATTCCGGTACCTAGGCAGCAAAATGAGCCATGACGGATGGAGCAAGGAGGACATCAAAAGCATACTAGCACAATCAAAAAGGGTATTCCTTGCCAAGAGAAGTCTACTGGTATCAAATATAGACCTCAATTTGAAGAAGGAATTCCTGAGAATGTACGTTTGGAGCACTGCATTGTATGGTAGTGAAACAGTCACTGTGGGAAAATCAGAACAGAAGAGAATCGAAGCCTTTGAGATGTGGAGCTACAGAAGAATTTTGAAAATAAGATGGACTGTTAAGGTGATGAATGAGGAGATTCTCCACACAATCGGCGTGGAAAGGACTATCTGGAAAACAAAGACGAGAAGAAGGGACAGATAGATAAGATATCTGCTAAGACATCACGAAATAATACCATTGGCTCTTGAGGGAGCAGTAGTGGGTAAAAATTGTGGGGTAAGAGATTGGAATACATGCAGTGAGAAATGGAGGGTGTAGCTTGTAAGTGCCCTCTTTAGATGAAAAGAATAACGTTTCTTCGGAATATCTGTTGGATGTGGCAAACAAATGAGTATTCAAGTTGTTGTGTAGAATATATGAGACTGGAGACAGACCATAAGTTTTTGGGAAGGACATCATCCACACAATCGTGAAGATAGTAAGGACAGAAAAGTGCGAAAACTATAATAAATCCGCTTTGATAACATGTGTATCAAAGTAATGAAAAGGATAAGACACAGAAAAGAAAAATGCGCATCTATTACATTATGATCATTTGGCTTTGAGGAAAGTAAAGGCAACAGAGAAGTAATCCTGAAGTTGCACTTAATGAAGAAGCAAGACTTAATAACAATAAAATACACCTTCATAGGATTTGTTGACCTAGAATAATCGTACGGTAATGTAAAGTGATGTGGGATGTTTAAAATTTCAGTAAGAACAAGTGCACGCTGTAGAGAAAGACAGGTGATATACAATACGTATAAGAACTACGAAGAAACAAAAAAATGGAATCCCAGCATCCAAGCACTTGGATTTAAAAGTACGTAAGTTACGGATGAAGCCTTTCTCCCTACTGTTGAATTTGTACAAGAGAGAAGCAAGGACAGAAATAGAAGATATTTTCGAGACGTGGTTCAAAATTCAGGGTCAAAGAGTATCAGTCATAAGATTCACTGATGCCATTGTGACTTTGAGTTAAAGCGGGAAAGTATAACAGGATAAAGCGCAAGGTGCTTGGGGAATGGTAGGACCGGGCCATCAAATTAACATCACTCACAGAAGAAAAGAAAAATTCTATAAACGTCATTCACAGAACTAAAGAATATTTTATTTATGTTTTCCAGCACTACAATAAATGATGATACAATTAAATGTCATAAATTGATCAATAAATTAACTTTTATATTGATTAAAATGTGGACGTATCTCATACGCAGCATCATTTCACAAATCTGGACCTGCCGTACTACAGGAACTGGCTAATTAGCACAATGGCTGAGATTTCTAAAACATAAAATAGAAACACACTTAAAACATACGGTAACCTGCGCAAAAAGTAAATATTTATTTTAACTTAGCCAAAATTACAGCTTCCATTGCCTCTAGCCTGAATTTTTCTAGAACCATCGTGCAAGGTACTAACAAATAACTTAAACAGCACGAATAAAACAAACAAGTTAAAACAACAGTACTTGTATGTTACGACAATAGCTGTTAACTCTTGAATAGCCCAGCAACAATGACAAGGGCTAGAATAATTTAAATCGCACAAAGAGTAACGGATGGAAGCCATTTAACACGAAAGTAGTGCAGTGCTTTCAAGCCTATCGACACGTATTATCCACCAAGTAAATATAAACCACGACATTAATATGAACAATGTTTGGCAAACAGCGCTGAACAGATTGTGATGTATTTTAAAGTCATCTTTGCGACACAAGTTCACTGCGACAGGCAAAGTTCTGAAACGTGCTCTCCGTTTCGGCTGAACTAGGGCTTTCCAGAGTCTCCACTGGTAGACCAGTTTTCTTCTGGCCGCCTCCAGCGACCCAGCGATTGCTTGGCCCCTATAGAACTGCCTGTGTTGCCTACTGTGCATATACTTACGCAGCTGCCAGTGAAGAACTACATGGGCTCAGCCACGCCTTTCTCTGAAGGTGCCCGCTTAGCTTGTCCGCCAGGAGCAGTGAGGGGCTCTAGTTGATAGTCGCTACCTTTTCTCGTGATTGCCAGATCAAGACCGCTGTTTACGAGCACGGTTCATCTGTCAAAGGCACATAACTCGAACTCGAGACCAAGCAGGCTTAGTAACACGTAACAACACACTATCGATAGGAACCTACGCGGCTCAATACTGAACGGAATAAACAGTCTACTGAGCACAGAAAATGGTAAACCGAAGAAAGACGAAAGTAACTAAGAGTAGTAGAAATGAGAGTAGCAGCAAACGTGGTACAAAAATCGGGGCAAAGTGAAGGAATTCCGTTACTTTGGAAACAAAATAAGCCATGACGCAAAGAGGACATAAAACGCAAAATAGAGCAGGCAAAGATGGCTTTCCTAGTATCAAGCATAGATCTTAATTTCAGAAAAAAATTTCTGAGAATATACAGTTGGAACGAAGCAGTGTGTCGTAGTGAACAATGGACTGTGAGAAAAGCGGAAGAGAAGAGAATCGAAGAGTTTGAAATGGTTTGCTACAGAAGATTAGGTGACATGATAAGGTAAGGAATAAGGAGGTTTTCTGCCAAACCGGCGAGGAAAGGAACATACCGAAACACCCACCAGGAGAAGGGACAGGATGATAGAACGTGTATTAAGACATCAAGGAGTAACTGTGGTTTTACTAGAGGGAGCTGTATAAGGTAAAAACTGCGGCAGGAAACAGAGATTAGAGCATATACAGCAAATAATTGAGGACGTACGTTGCAAGTGGTATTCGTAGGTGAACAGTTTGGCATGGGAGAGGAATTTGTAGTCCGTGGAATGAAAGCGGTCAGAAGACTGATGATCCAAAAAGGAACTCACATTCAGGTTGAGGATATTCGAAGGCCTCGTAATAGTGAGAACCTCTCAGTTTCACACAAGTCAGTCAATATAAACTAACAAACAACCGAAACATAGTCAAAACGAGTGGTCTAGTCAATTTTTTTTGCAAACCGTCTATGTGAATCTTAATTCGAGAACCTTTGATCTGCGTCTGCCAAATAGCGCTTGAGGGAGTACGGACAATAATGTTCACGCCCCCTCAAACGTAAACGATACACGGCTGTAGTTTTATATCTTCCGTTGGTCATAATTCCCATCTTAACGGTCGATTCAACAACAGGCTTTTGACTTTTCCCTTTAAAAAATGGTAATTCCGTCTTCCATTCTTTCATCAAATATCCGTAATATACGTGACAGGAATGAATGCATTATGGGTCACGGGCACAACGAATTCCATATATCACAGTTTGTTGAAAAGTCGTTTTTCACGTCATACTCTAATTTTTGGAAATGTCTCATTTTACTCTCTTATTATCTGATGGTTATTACTGGCGCAATTTTACATTCTGTCGCACTGTCTGCCCAATTTAATAAATGACTCCCCTCTGGCAGTCACAAATTGGTTTAGCGAATGTGGAGTTCCCGTCATATTGATGAGCGTTGTGTCCTCGTTACACACATCAACTGACCGTATATTTAGCAACCTACGTTGCTGCATACAGTCCTGCACAATTATACCTAATATTTGCCAATTTTTACATCACTTGGTATTATCTATTTATTATTAACGATGAAAGCTTGTCCTCATTCCTGTGAGAGCATTAATTTATCTAATTTCTCGAAAAAGTTAACTGACTTTGCCGATGGCCTGGTCGCACAAGCACGTAGAGAGAAGGGCCAAATGTATTTGTGGTAATGCTTTAACTTGATTTGTCTTTAGTCGCTCATTGTGCATCGTGCCATTTTTACAGATTCAACTAAAATGTGAAAAATACAGCTACTTTTTGTTAACCCGCTAGATCATAAAAGATACGGTCTGCAGTTTTCAGCGTCTTTCCAAATTTTAAAATTTGTATCCACACGGTAAGGTTAGTTCTACTTTGAAGAATCTGATGACGTTCTGCTAAGGTGGAAGACCCACGGTTGATTGGGAAAAGAATACGAACCTGCAGGCCATGTTCTAACTTCAGAGGTATGGTGTAAATGTGGTTCACTGCTAGTTAGGTTACGTGCGAGTGTAACAGAAATCTTTCACTCATCTCAACTGCAGATGTACTTCGCAATGACGTAGACACTGAAAAACAGGAGCTTCAGACGTAGAAAAGCTACAGTAAAAAGATATATTTTCAATTATGATTAGATTCAACCTGGTATGAAAATTATAGTGTACTGCGAAAGTTGTGGTTTCTTGTTTACTGTAAGGTCGTTAGCCACAATGTCATAAAATAACACAAAGCCAATTTATAGTCCAAGGGGAAATCGAAACAACTCCGTCTGGATCATAGGCGAATCTATACACATCAAAAAAAGTTTTGCATCACCCTGGTCCCAGAACTCCTGAAGATATACGTTGACTGTACCACAGACACAGTCCCTTTGACTGTTCACAGATGTCACTAAACACGCCCAAAGATGTAAACAACCATGCATGAGCAGCGCCAATTAAACGATGGGGGTCCGACAGCCGATCAGTTCCAGTCATCCCACCAGGAAGGAGGTACGCGGCTCGTCTTGTCTGTAGTTCAACAATGCCCAGATGGTCAATACCGCGGTTCTATAGCGTACGCATTGTTAATTTGTGCCAGGAAGGGCTCCGAAAAAGGGAAGTGTCCAGGCGTCTTGGAGTGAACCAAAACGATGTTGTTCGGACATAGAAGAGATACAGAGAGACAGGAACTGTCCATGACAAGCGTCGCTCAGTTCGCCCAAGGGCTACTGCATTTGATGACCACTACCTACGGATTATGGCTCGGAGGAACCCTGACAGCAACGCCACCATGTTGAATAATGCTTTTCGTGCAGCCACAGGACGTCGTGTTACGAGTCAAACTGTGTGCAATATGCAGCATCGTGCGCAATTTCACTCCCGACGTCCACGGCGAGGTCCATCTTTGCAACCACGACACCATGCAGCGCGGTACAGATGGGCCCAACAACATGCCGAATGGAGAGCTCAGGATTGGCATCACGTTCTCTACATCGATGAGTGTCGCATATGCCTTCAACCAGACAATCGTCGGAGACGCGTTTGGAAGCAACGCGGTAGACACACTGTCCAGTGTGGAAGTTCCGTGATATTTTGCGATGGCATTGCGTGGGGCCGACGTACGCCACTGGTGGTCACGGAAGGCGCCGTACGTACGGCGGTACGATACGTGAATGCCATCCTCCGACCGATACTGCAACCATATCGGCAGCATATTGGCGAGGTATTCGCCTTCATGGGTGAAAATTAGCGCACCCATCTTGCACATATTCTGAATGACTTCCTTCAAGATAACGACATCGCTCGACTAGAGTGGTCACCATGTCGAACATGCCTAGGATAGATTCAAAAGGGCTTTTTATGAACGACATGATCCACCAACTACTCTGAGGGATCCACGTGGAAGCGCCGTTGAGGAGTGGGACAATCTGGACCAACAGTGCCCTGATGAACTTGTGGATAGTATGCCACGACGAATACAGGCATGCATCAATGCAAGAGGACGTGCTACTGGGTGTCAGAGGTAACGGTATGTACAGCAGTCTGGATCACCACCTCTGAAGGTCTCGGTGTATGGTGGTACAACATGCAGTGTGTGGTTTTCATGAGCGATAAAAAGGGCGGATGTGATGTTTGCGTTGATCTCTATTCCAATTTTCTGTACAGGTTCCGGAACTCTCGGAACCGAGGTGATGCAAAACTTTCTTTGATGTGTGTACTATCACACAGGGTGTGCGAGTGCAATGCTTATCCCCTTCTCTGATGTTTTAAGTAACTGATCGCTGAGTGTGACCACTGTGCACAACAAAAACACTGCCACAGTGTGAGAAGCAGCAAAGGAAAACAATAAGTTACATTTCTTATCTGCGAGTCGCCTAACTACAGAAAAGTTGTAGGGCAGTAAGGGATATTGAAATATAAGACAAAAGTAAGAGAGTATTTGCTCTAAATGCTTTACATAATTCATATAAAATTGACAGAAGCAAAGTTCTCTGAAGAATCAAATGGGATTGCAGAACGACGGTAACTGTGGTTAGGTGAGACTGTGTGGAGTCAATACAACAATATGTCCTCATCTGGGCAGCTGACGACTTCAAAATTAATGAGACAAATGAGGCCACAGATTGTAACCAGTTAAGCATCACAAGTTGTATGGCAACGTAAGTAAGTGGTGAGCTACTCAGGATTGAGATTGTGCTACCGCCATTGCAATACTTACACTTCTCCAGAATCAGCTAGTGGAATCCAGTCAGCACGAGACGGCACTCAGGAGATGAATCGCCCAAACGTTTGTTCAAATCAACTGCTCACCTTACGAAAAAAGAAAAAGAAAAGCTCATCATGGAGTGGACAACTGAAAGCTGTTGCCAGTGTAGCATATCGAACATATTTGGTCAAAAAGAATGCTAGGGCTGAGAGCCAGCTGTATGCAGGGAATTGTGCAATGCATTTTGAAGCAGAACACAGTCGACAGGCATTGCAAAGCACAGGCAGAGCTAGCCTGGCGCGGTACAGCAACAGGCGATGTTCCAACATGCTAGCGGAAGGATGAAAGTCTTTCCTCACTTGCCACCATAGAAGTGTTTCTGGTATACGCCTTAAGGCATAAACGAACATTGTCTGGAGTGTATAAGTACTCGCCATCTGCGTGCCAATGTATTCTTGTCTCAGTATCATAGTCTATACCACGAGCCCGTGACACCTGAAACGACATCCTGGAATGTAGTATGGGGTTCACTGTTCGACCTTGGGACAGGACAGCCTGCCCTAAGGTACGAGAGAGCCTCCGCCAGACCAGAGAGCCGCCGGCTCGCTGTAGGGAGGTCACAGCCGCCCCCAGAGTATTGTCAGTTGCACTGCCACAGGGACGTCGCTGATGTCAGCATTCGAGTGACGCCACGCTCGACCCCACTCTTTGCACTGTCAGCAACGCCTCCACGTGAAGGCAACTGGACGCCTCCACCAAGCTGTTCTTAATGTAATAGAGCCGAGGGCCAGAATAAAGAAGTTAGTTAAACAAAGCTACTGTTGCCTTGCCATCCCATTTCGCTCTCCATCGGTGACAATCCATGGGTCATCTAAAACCAACCTCGTGAACGAGATTATCGCTTATTTTACAAAAAAAAGGGGAATTCAAAAGGAACTTCCCATGCTGGTCGTATTTACTAACAGGAGCTGATACCGACTACGAGTAGTGTCTCCTCAATCGATGAGCCTCTTCACACAAAACATGCTAGTGAGGGCTACTCATTTGATTGGGTACTCCAGCATTTGGAACGAAAATAAGCGTTTCTTCCACACTGCTTGGGTGGTGCCATAGTATCCCATCCACTGACATTAGTACAGGAAAGGCAAAAATGTCATATTCAGTTATACTCCGGGGACGGCAGTCGTGGCTCAGCGTCCTACAATGTAGTGCTAAAGAAAGTGGTATACGCATGCATATTCAAATACAGAGATACGTAAACATGCAGAATACAACGCTGCAGTCGGCAACGCCTATATACGATAACAAGTGTCCGGCGCAGTTGTGAGACCGGTTACTGGTGCTACAATGGCAGGCTCTCGGCGACGATTATACAAAACAAGAAGTATCTAGCTCAGTTTTTAGATCTGTTACTGATGCTACACTACCTGTCATTAAAATTGCTACACCAAGAAGAAATGCAGATGATAAACGGGTATCCATTGGACAAATGTATTATACTAGAACTGCGATGCAATTACATTTTCACGCAATTTGGTTGCATAGATCCTGAGAAATTAGTAACCAGAACAACCACCTCAGGCTATAATAACAGCCTCGATACGCCTGGGCATTGAGTCAAACAGAGCTTGGATGGGGTGAACAGGTACAGCTGCCCATGAAGCTTCGACACGATACCACAGTTCATCAAGAGTAGTGACTGGCGTACTGTGACGAGCCAGTTGCTCGGCCACCATTGACCAGATGTTTTCAATTAGTGAGAGATCTGGACAATGTGCCGGCCAGGACAGCAGTCGAACATTTTCTCTATCCAGAAAGGCCCGTACGCGACCTGCAACATGCGGTCGTGCATTATCCTGCTGAAATGTAGGGTTTTGCATGGATCGAATGAAGGGTAGAGCAACTGGTCGTAACACATCTGAAATGTAACGTCCACTCGTTCAAAGTGCCGTCAATGCGAACAAGAGGTGACCGAGACGTGTAACCAATGGCACCCCATACCATCACACCGGATGATACTCCAGTATGGCGATGACGAATACACGCTTCCAATCTGCGTTCACCGCGATGTCGCCAAACACGGATGCGACAGTCATGATGCTGTAAATAGAATCTTGATTCATCCGAAATAATGACGTTTTGTCATTCGTGCACCCAGATTCGTCGTTGAGTACACTGTCGCAAGCTGTACACCATACGAGGCCGTTGGGATCCAGCACGGCGTTCCGTATTACCCTCCTGAACCCACCGATTCCATATTCTGCTAACAGTCATTGGTTCTCGACCAACGCGAGCATTCATGTCGCGATACGATAAACCGCAACCGCGATAGGCTACAATCCGACCTTTATCGAAGTCGGAAACGTGATGGTACGCATTTCTCCTCCTTACACGAGGCATCACAACAACGTTTCACCAGGCAACGCCCGTCAACTGCTGTCTGTGTATGAGAAATCGGTTGGAACTTTCCTCGTGTCAGCATGTTGTAGGTGTCGCCACCGGCGTGACCTTGAGTGAATACTCTGAAAAGCTCATTATTCGCGTATCACAGCATCTTCTTCCTGTCGGTTAAATTTCGCGTCTATAGCACGTCATCTTCTTGGTATAGCAATTTTAATGGCCAATGGTGTAGAATGGCAGGCTGTCAAGGTTTAAGTGAGTTTGAACGTGGTGTGACAGTCGGCGCACAAGCGCTGGGACACAGCATCTCCGAGGCAGCGATGTAGTGAGGATTTTCCCGTACGACCATCACGAGTGTACTGCGAATATCAGGAATCCAATAAAACATTAAATCTCCGACATCGCTGAGGCCTGAAAAAGTTCCTGCAAGAACAGGACCAACGATGACTGAAGAGAATCGCTCAACGTGACAGAAGAGCAACCACACCTCAAATTCCTGCAGATTCCAATGCTGGGCCATCAACAAGTATCAGCGTGCGAACCATTCAAGGAATCATGATCGATATGGGCTTTCAAAACTGAAGACCCGCTCGTGCACACTTCATGACTGCACGATACAAAGCTTTACACCTCGGCTGGGCCCCTCAACACCGACATTGAACTGTTGATGACTGGAAAGCTGTTGTCTGGTCGGACGAGTCTCGTTTCAAATTGTTTCGAGCAGATGAAATTGTACGGGTATGGAGACAACGTCATGAATCCACGTTCCTGCTTGTCAGCAGGGGACTGTTCAAACTGGTAGAGGCTGTGTAGTGGTGTGGTGCATGTGCAGTTGGAATGATATGGGACCCCTGATACGTCTAGATACGACTCTGACAGGTGACACATACGTAAGTACTTTGTCTGATCAGCTGCATCTATTCACGTCCACTGTCCATTCCAACGGACTTGGGAAATTCCATCAGGACAACATGACACCCCACAGGTCCAGAATTGCTATAGAATGGCTCCAGGAACACTCTTCTGAGCTTAAACACTTCCGCTGGCCACCAAACTCCCCAAACATGAACATTATCGAGTATATCTGGGATGCCTTGCAACGTGCTGTTCAGAAGAGATCTCCACCCCCTCATACCCTTACGGATTGATGAACAGCTCTACAGGATTCATGGTGTCAATTCCCTCCATCACTGTTCCAGACGTTAGTCGAGTCCATGCCACATCGTGTTGCTGCATTTCTGCTTGCTCGCGGGGGCCCCTACATGATGTTAGGCAAGTGTGCCAGTTTCTTTGGCTCTTCATTTTATGTTCTGAGCAAGGACAGGTGCCAGCTCTGCCAACAAAAGTATGGAATAGGACACAGCCCAGCTTATGTGAAAACTAGCTAACGCTCTCAGGTGCTCACTCCTCCTAATGAGTCTCACTACCAGCCTTCAGATAACAAAGAGGAACTCGAGATCACACCAGGAGCGCACATTCCCAGCTGGAAAAAAGCGAAGTTCTCCTTCCAGGCACACAAGCCAAATAGCATAAAATAATCATTAAACGGTGACAGAAAAATAATATCAAGTAAAGATATATGGCAGTCATCCTCTGAATGTGTCTCAATCAGGATATTTCAACATTTCAGAAGAAATAAAACTGATAAATGCATTTCCGTAGGTATAAAGCAAAAGTGTTGGCGATAGAAGCCCAAACGCAAAGCAAAAGAGGAAAAGTCTGCAGTCTGTAATCCTAGTTAAATGCTTTCCTCTGGCTACTAAAAGTTGTCACACTTCATATCTGACGCAATAACTAGAATACTGGTAGAATAGTTCCAGATAAAAAATGATTAACAAACAGTTGTCAGCTAGTTTGCACTGTGCTTAGAAAATGCTTCTCTTTTACTTCAATAACAGACATTCGTGTCAGTTCTGTAGGAAAACCCAAATCGTGTCAATGGTGCATCAATAATGGATATATTACTTTCGTATGGAAGGACTGTTGCATTTCGAACCAAATGTCTACGGAAATAGCTCAGCGATACGAAATCGCGTTCAAGCTATGGCTGTCTTTCACGTCACACTAAGTATACATAAAAATTTCGTTTGGGTAACTCTTTCAACAATAGCATAATCCGTGCAGCACGAAAATGATATACTAGAATATTCATCATCTACAGGCTGCCTTAGACGACATTCCCTGAGAGTTATTTAGATCCTTTGCGAGCCAGCCAAAACGAAACTATTCCAAATGGTGTGTAACATACATGAAATTTGCGAGATACTCTCAGGCTTCAAGAAGAATATAATAAATCTAATGCCAAAGATGGCTAGAGCTGGCACGTGAGAATATTAGTGCACAGTCAGCTGAATAAGTCATTCTTGCAAAATACTGACACGAATTATTTACAGAAGAATGGGAAAACTGGGAGCAGCTGACCTCGAGGTAGATCGATCTGGGTTCCGGAGATATGTAAGAATGTACGAGACAATACTATACATATGGTGTATCCTAGAAGATAGGTTGAAGAAACGTAAAACTATGCTTATACCGTTGGTAGATTGAGAGAAAGCTTTTGACAATGTTGACTAGAATATACTCTTTGAAATAAAGTTACCATAGATGAAATTCACTACTGGCTATTAAAATTGCTACACCAAGAAGAAATGCTGATGATAAACGGGTATTCATTGGACAAATATATTATACTAGAAGTGACATGTGATTACGTTTCCACGCAATTTGGGTGCACAGATACTGAGAAATCAGTACCCAGAACAACCGCCTCTGGCCGTAATAGTGGTCTTGATACGTCTGGGCATTGAGTCAAACAGAGCTTGGATGGCGTATACAGGTACAGCTGCCCATGCAGCTTCAAGACGATACCACAGTTCATCAAGCGTAGTGACTGGCGTATTGTGACTAGCCAGTTGCTCGGCCACCATTGACCAGACGTTTTCGATTAGTGAGAGATTTGGAGAATGTGCTGGCCAGGGCAGCAGTCGAACATTTTCTGTATCCAGAAAGGCCCGTGTAGGACCTGCAACATGTGGTCGTGCATTATCCTGCAGAAATATAGGGTTTCGCAGGGATCGAATGAAGGGTAGAGCCAAGGGTTGTAACACATCTGAAATGTAGCGTCCACTGTTCAAAGTGCCGTCAATGCGAAGAAGAGGTGATCGAGACGTGTAACCACTGGCCCACCATACCATAACGCCGGTTGATACGCAAGTATGGCGATGAGGAATATACGCTTCGAATGTGCGTTCACCGCGATGTCGCTAAACACGGATGCGACTATCATGATGCTGTAAACAGAACCTGGATTCATTCGAAAAAATGACGTTATGCCATTCGTGCACCCACGTACCCAAGTTCGTCGTTGAGTACACCACCGCAGGCGTTCCTGTCTGTGATGCAGCGTCATGGGCAACCGCAGCCTTGGTCTCCGAGCTGATAGTCGATGCTGCTGCAAACGTCGTCGAGCTGTTCGCGCAGATGGTCGTTGTCTTGCAAACGTCCCCATCTGTTGACCCAGGGATCGAGACGTGGCTGAACGATCCGCTACAGCCATGCGGATAAGATGCCTGTCATCTCGACTGCTGGTGATACGAGGCCCTTGAGATCCAACACGGCGTTCCGTATTACCCTCCTGCACCCACCGGTTCTATATTCTGCTAACAGTCATTGGATCTCGACCAACGCGATACGATAAACCGCAATCGCGATTGGCTACAATCCGACCTTTAGCGAAGTCGTAAACGTGATGGTACGCATTTATCCTCCTTACACGGGCATCACAACAACGTTTCACCAGACAACGCCGGTCAACTGCTGTTTGTGTATGAGAAATCGGTTGGAAACTTTCCTCATGTCAGCACGTTGTAGGTTTCGCCACCGGCGCCAACCTTGTGTGTATGCTCTGAAAAGCTAATCATTTGCATATTACAGCATCTTCCTTCTGTGGGTTAAATTTCGCGTCTTTAGCACGTCATCTTCGTGGTGTAGCAATTTTAATGGCCAGTAGCGCACAAGGCTTCACGGCCTAGACGCAATGATAACATCGATTCCCGCCGGATCACTGACGTAAATCGCTGTCTGGCTTGATTAGCACTTGGGTGGGAGACACCACTGTTGGCAGACGGGGTGCACTCAGCTCCTGTGGGACCAACTGAGGAGCTAGTTGCTAAGAACTAGTGGCTCCAGTTTCGAAAACTGACAACGGCCGGGAGAGCGGTGAGCTGATCACATGACCCTTAATATCCGAATCCACTGATGCTGATCGCTCGAGGATGACACGGCAGGCGGCCGGTGCCATTCGTATGGAGAAGATCAAATATTATATAAAACTTGTACACAAACCAGAATGCTGTTGTCGGAGTCGAAGGACATGAAAAGGAAACAACAGTTGAGAACGGAGTGAGGCAGGGTTACACCCTGCAAATTCAACAAGCCAGGAACCAAATGAAGGCGGAATCAGGAAAGGGCATTAAAATTTAGAAATGAAAACAGTAGAAACAAATACTGTACCGTTTTCCGATTACGTTCCAGTTCTGTCAGAGACGGCTAAGGACTTGTAAGAGCTGTTTAACGGAATGGATTGTCTGATGAAGAGAGACTGTAGGATGGGTATCAATAAAATTAAAACGAGGATAATGAATTGTTGTGGAATTAAATCAGGCGATGCTGAGTGAATTAGATCAGAAACAAGGCACTTAAAGTAGATGAGTTTAGGTATATGGGCAGCAAAATAACTGACAGTGGCCGAAGTAGAGAGGATATAAAATGAAGACTGTCTGTATTAAGAAAAGCATTTCCGAGTGTCGGGAAGTGTTTCCTGAAGTTATTGGAGTATGGCTTGTAGAGAAGTGAAACATGGACGACAAGCTGTTCAGACAAGATGACAATAAAAGCTTTGGAAATGTCGTGTTGTAGAAGAATGCTGAAGAGTATGGGGGTAGGCCGTGTAATTTATGTAGAGGTACTGAATCGAACTGGGAAAAAAAAGAAATATGGTACAACTTGACTAAAGGAAAGGATCGGATGGAAGAACACATGGACGTAGGATGCAAAAGTTATTCGGAAATGACGACGCTAGTACAGGAAAGAGTATGGTTGAGAAGTGCATTAAGGCAGTGTTCAGATTGAAGGCCACAACAACAATAGGTTGCTTTATTGATGAATTTATGCTTGGTTCTTTTTCTTCAGGCAAAGTCTGTAGGACAAGCCTGCAACCGGACTATTGGCCTAGCTGCAGGTAGATTGCAGGCTATCATCGCCGCGGTACTAAGGGAGGGAGGGGGCGAAGACCAACACCCCCAACTGCGTTTTACGTACAGGAAAGATCCACAGTGCTCATCTGATAGCAGGCTCACAGGGCATGTGGTCGCAATGGAAAAACCAGAAGTAGGAAAAGTCCCCGTCCTTAATCGGCACCGAATCTGGCACCCCAAGGGCCGGACTCTAGTGCTCTATCCGCTTCTCTACAGCACCTTGTAAGGTGCCTCTTATGTGAGGAAGACATTTTTACCAGTTTTAATAAATTATTGTCTCTTACTGATGTATTCACGATAGTTAAGAGGTGCTGTAGTCCGAGACCGGCCATGAGTCAGAGAGCATTTCCCACGCTGGCTGGCTAGGTGACGAAGCGATTATATGTCGCGCGTAGTGGGGTGGGGGTCGGCCTGGACCGTAGCAACAAGCGCCAGCCTGGGAAATATACATGACGGGAAGGACCGCCATCTTGGCGCCAAAGTCACCGATTTTGTTTATTTATATTTAATAATTAAAGTCATTTATGACAACATGAATACTAGGAGGAGCCTCTGGATGTTTAAAACTATTTATCATAATTTTGCCTAGTTAAAATTCACACCCGTTCATTAACAAATGCATATCTTAGTAATTACGAACTTGACCGGAAATCCACGAACTGTGACGAAACTAGTAAGAGATACTGACTGCGCGCCAAAGTCGGCAGTCGGCGTTAAGAGCTCTTCCTGTCTTGTTCGATGGTAGCCATGCTCTCGGTTACGAGTAGTTTGTGACATGAGTCTTTCATTATTAATCTAATAGGAATAAAAGTGATATTACGGCATTCTGAATGTTAATTTCGAGTAAATAGATACCCCAAAGTTGATCGACAGTAATTTCAAATAATTAGCTTCCACCGACAGAGACATCCAATGCGCCAATGAAGAATCTGCACGGGACATTTACGAGAGCTGCACCGCGCACAGGTAGGAGGAAATCCGACGACACGACCCACCAAGGCGGATCAAGGAAGGTCCGACTTACACTCGCAAATTCCGGGTGGAAATGTTGACCAGTTATACCGTACGTCACATATACCACCATCTACGGACTCGCGGCTAAGCTGGGTAATAACAGTATCAGTTTGGAAGCGAGGGGACCTTGCAACCTTATGTTTCTCTTAGAAGAGAGTTACTTATCAAAAGAGTACGATTGAATAAACTTTCTTGTAATCTTTGAAGGAAAAAATATCATTACCAGAAAAAAAAGTTTGGTTCAAGTTAGTGACAGTTAAAGAAAGATTTCCCATACAGTTGCTTTCGATACATTTTTCTATGCTGGTTTAGTAATCGTGGATCTGAGACCTACCAAATGCGATTCTTCCCATAATGTTACTATCTGGGAAGTAACATTAATATTATTTGAATTACTCTTGGTTCATGACCACGCTTTTAGGCATTCCAACGTTCCGTCTTCGACCATTTGAAGTTATGTCCGCACGCTAATGAATGCAACTAGGTATTGTCACTGTGCCTTTTACCTTCAGTTGTCGACTGCACGCCGGCAGCCTAGGTCGCATTGAGTCGGCATAAAATCTCATGCGAAAGGACAGTCACAGAATAAAAGCACCATGTCACTAGTCATAAGTAAAAATTATTATAGTAGTGTGGTTCTAATGCTGCAAAAGTTTAGAATACACTCTAAAAAGAACTGGTGAAAATAAAATAAATGATCAGAGCGGAAATATATGGGCACTCATTTGGTACTACAAACTCAGCATTGGTGCTGACTTTTGAAGCATTTCCATAATAGTGTGAGACAAACAAAAAATTTCTTTTATATTTGGTGCTTTGCAGCTTGTAGAAATTGTAAATACGTCTAATTAATAATTAATAGTTTGACATAAACTATTTATTGGTAGTAGTTTGCAACTTTTATTTTACCGATTAACTTTCAGACGTTGCCGGTAATCGGTACTATCAGTATTACACAAGATACATTTTTATAACATCTTTCAGTGTATATAGTAGTATTTTATGGGTACAATGTTTGATTTTTCTGTACTTTGCTATCTGACTTGCCTCATTCTCTTCGTAATGTTTCATAGCGTTCCCAGTGACATTATTTCGTGATATTTACATAATAACACGATTCTGTGATTTATATGTACACAGCCCGCCCGGATAGCCGCGCGGTCTAACGCGCTGTTTCCTGAACGGGAAGGCGTGCCGGTCCCCGGCACGAATCCACCCGGTGGATTAGTGTCGAGATTCGGTGTGCTGGTCAGCCTGTGGATGATTTTTAAGGCGGTTTTGCATCTGAATCGCCAAATTCAGGCTGGTTCCCCTCATTTGGACTCAGTTACAATATGTCAACGATTGCTGCACAAACACTGTCTCCACATGCCCGTAAACCATGATTACTCTGCCACGCAAACATTTGGGGTTACACTCGTCTGGTATAAGACGTTCCCGAAGAGGGGCCCACTGGGGGCCGATCCGCACAATAACCTTGGGTTCAGTGTGGGGCTGCGGTGGGGTGGGTGGACTGCCGTGACCAGCTGTGGGGTTGTGAACCGTTGAGGGCTACGGCGGGACGAAGCATATCCGACGTTTCTAGGTCCTCGGTTTAAATGTACAACACACAAATACAATATATGTACATATATGCAATAAGCATAAGGAATTTTCAGACTGCTTTCGGGCGGTGAGCGGCGACGACGTCTTGTTTACGTCCCGTCCGCAGAGTCGCGGTCCCGTCCGCAGAGTCGCGAGCGCGCGTAGTTTGTTTACTTCCTCGCCGCAGCTAATACTCGCGTCCGTTAACACTGAGTCGCCATGGCTCATTCGTACTGAAAAGCTACCATCAAGATCAGCTTCCAGCCCGACTACGCATGACCACGAGCCTTTGAAGTCGAACGATTCATCCGTGACAAAGTTCAAATACCAACACAGCACATCATCGGTATCCACCTATCAATCACAAGTAGCGTCGTTTACGTCAAGATGGTCGACGACGAGCTATGTCACGCAGTTGTGAACAGATGCGCGAACACTCTCAAGTTCAAACACTCCGATGGTCACATCGGAGAGGTTACTGTTGACCATGCTGAACTAGAATTACGCACACTAAGAGTCTTCGAACTCCCTTTCGAAGTACCACCGGACGTCGTTACCTCAGCTTTCCGCCCTTATGGGACGGTAATTAGCCACGTGGCCGAGAAATGGAACACCTTCGAGACGTACCAAGTCCTCAACGGCGTCCAACAAGTGAAAATTGAATTAAAGAAACATGTGCCGTCCTACTTAGTCACAGGTGGCTGTCGAGCAATAATAATGTACGACGGCCAACCTCGTACTTGTTCTGGTTGCGGCCAGGAGCGTCATGTGCGCTCGGCGTGTATTCAACGTCGGGTTACACAACTTCCATTGCATGACACGACACCACCTCCTACGCTCACGGCCCTCCACCTCAATTACGCAGAGGTGACACGATCGACCGTCATGACAGACGACAACCCCCCCCCCCCCCCGGCAGACAGGAAGCGTTAGAATGCGCACCTGTCACCGGTCCTAGATTGACCAACACCATTACGGTGTCTGCAGGGGTTGAAGAACGCCGCCCATCGACTCCACATGAAGATTCGGACGAGAGAATGGAACTCGACGCTAGGGTTGTACCGACCTCTGCCTTTCTCCCTGAGGGGGATGCTATACGGGAACCACAAACTCTTTCGGACACAGAAACCCACGTCCGCAAACAAAGGTCACCGAGAAAACATAAAAAGCGACGTCGCACACCCTCAGACGATTGCCTCCAGTGGACGTCTTCTCCAGTTGACGACCGGACGGCCGACGAAACGACGAGGAAAATGGATGACACGAGATCCCCCTCACCTGTCACTTTGTCTGATTTTGACAAACCCGATTCCGCTCTCTCGGACAAACGGATGGCCAGTACAGCGCCCGCAGTTGTTACGCAACCGGAAACAACTGCGGATTCACCCCTAGTCACTCAGCCCACAAGTGTTCTACCGCAGCCACCGTTAACTTACGGACCTTGGGCGGATGACATTGAAGACGATTCTACGGCCGCTGTGGTGGATGAGAGGGGTCTCTCCTCCCACACCTCGGCCCCTCCCGAGTAGCAACAGATGATGGCACGGACGCGGCCAGCAGATCACGGGCCCCACCTTTTACGGCGACACTGACGGCAGCCCCCACCGCAGGAGACGATCTACAAACCTATCGCTTGACGACCATCAACATTAACACCATTCGGACACGTACGAAGTTGTCGCTGCTCCAAGGCATGCTCAATGCAGCAGACGTTGACATTGTCTTTCTCCAAGAAGTCTTCGTCGCCGATTTCCCGGGTATGTATGGTTATACGGCTCATGTGTCCCACGCCTCGCCAACTAACAGTGGAGTCGCCATTCTCCTCAGAGAGGGCCTCGAGGTGGACGAAGTCCGATATCTCCCAGACGCTAGAGGAATGGCCGTAACGGTGCAAGGCGTCCGGTTTATCAATGTGTACGCCCCTTCCGGAACGAATCGCCGTCGTGACCGATCGCTCTTCTTCGCAGAAGGAATAGCACCGCTTTTTCAGGGCAGGCACGATGACTTGATATTAGGGGGCGATTTCAATTGCACCCAAGCACCTAAAGATCAGCTGCCACGTCATTCACCGTGCCCCGAACTTGGGACACTCATCGGCGATCTCCAGCTAGTAGATACATGGGAACATGTCCGAGGAAATAGACCGGGATACACCCATTTCACGAGTCACTCGTCTAGTCGCATCGATAGGATTTACGTCTCCCGTTCTCTCGCGGCAACGGTGAGTGACGCGGAGGTATGGCCAGTAGCCTTTTCTGATCACGAGGCCTATATATGTGCCGTCACCCTTCGTCGCCAACGGGTGTGGCGCAGCTGACATCCCTGGATATTAAACCTTGCCCATCTCGCTTCTCCGGATTGTCGACGCGCCATCGAAGACACGTGGAGTTTGTGCGTCCGCCGCCTCCCAACGTATCCTACGTCGATTAGTTGGTGGTTAACCTGCGCCAAGCCAGCCCTACGGCGAACCTTTATTACGTATGGTCGTGAGACTGCTGCTTGGAGGCGGCAGACCTTTTATTTTTATTTCACCGTCCTTCGCGAATGCGCCTCCTTGCCACTCACACCGGAACGACAGCTGACAGTTCAGCGTGCGAAAGCACAGATCGTAGCCCAGATGGGCCGACACCTCGAAGGGACGATCGTCCGAGCGCGGACACAAGACAGACTCGCAACGGAACGACCCACGTACACTGCGAAGCGGGCGCTGATACATGCCGTCACCACTGAGGACGGCCATCATCACACCACACAACGCGACATTGCTGCAGCCTTCTTCGACCATTACGCACGACTTTATTCTGCTCAATGTTCCGACCCGACGACGGTGACAGCAGTCTCACAACTGGTTTACGGCATTTTCCCACAGGATTTACAAACTGAATTATTGAACGACATTACGGAAGACGAAGTTATTGACGCCATCGGTAAAGGAGCGGCGAATAAGTCTCCTGGCCCCGACGGGCTCCCTGTGGAGTTTTATAGAACTTTCCAGTATTTACTGGCTCCCAAGTTAACAGACATCTGTCGGGAGCTTATGTCCCCCGCGGTGCCGCTCCCTGCGACCTTCGTAGACGGAATAATTATACCTGTTCACGAGCCTAAAGGTGGGGCTCGAATACAAGATTACTGCCCCCTAACACTCGTCAACTGCGACATGAAGATACTCACCAGACTATTAGCAAACCGTCTACGACCGACCCTACCTTACGTCATCTCGCCAGATCAGACTTCCCTAGGGGGTATCAACAACATCCACACAGCACTGTGTCGATACCGTGACTTAATAGCCCTAGCCAGAGCACGCCGCATCCCGGGAGCGCTGGCATCTTTAGATTTTAGCCAAGCTTTTGATCGAGTGGATCACGCGTACCTAACGTCCGTTCTCCAGCACATGCAGTACCCACAGCAATTCACAGACGTCGTGATGCGCCTACTCCGAGGGGCGACTTCCAAAGTGCTCGTTAACGGGCGTCTCTCGCAGTCCCTCCCGATTTTGCGCTCCGTCCGTCAAGGCTGCCCCTTGTCGACGTTACTATATGCTCTGGCACTGGAACCGCTCCTCTGTGGTCTCCGTCAACGCCGCACCGGTCTTACCCTACGTGACGTCACATTTCGCTGTACAGCATATGCAGACGACCTGGTTCTCGTGTTCCGCAATCGCGACGATGTCAACAGAGCACTAGAATGGATTACCACGTACGGTGTGGCTTCCGGCAGTTGTCTCAACGTCGCCAAATCGGTCGCCATGGCCATAGGACACGGCTCTTAACTACCGCCGCTTATTACAACAAATACGGGTCCAGATCTTCAACCTTCGTCTGCGGACCCTCGACATTCTCCAAAGGACACACTTCGTCAATGTTTACCTCGCATCGCGCCTTCCACACATAGCGCGTGTTCTCCCAATACCGTTACTGATGGCTCGACGTCTATTAGCGGCATTCGGAGCCTACGTCAGTACAGGCATGCTCTTCAAAGTCAGTTATGAGTCACTGACCCTTCCCCCAGAAAGGGGAGGTCTTGGTCTAGTCCATGTCCACGACAGAGCTGTGGCCCTGTATGTCAGCTCACACATCAAGCTGTGGCGCCACCACCCAGAAAGTTTGACAGGTTTGCTGTTGGAGTCCTTAGCTCCGCCCTCCATTATGCCCCCACTGACGACGCAAGACATACCCCCACCCTTCTACTACTTCGGGAACTTTTACATTGAACACAGCTATGTCCGTATCGCAGTACCACCGACGAAACAGGCGTCGACGCGGGATATATATCATGTCCTACAGCAGAGGCGCCCACCAAACATAGTGGAGACCAAAAGCCCTCAGGATAACTGAAAGGTGGCGTGGAAGGCGATTAACGCGATTCCACTGGACACAGCCGTCCGATCCACATGGTACATCACAGTCAATGGTAAACAGATCACCCGATCACGCCTCCACAAGATAAACATGGTGGAATCGCCTCTCTGCGTAGACTGCGGGATACCAGACACGGACGAACACCGTCTCACATGTGGCGCGGCAGAAAACGTATGGCGCTTGGTGCGACAAATTTTGTCGTATTTTCTACGAGTGACTCCGGAACACATTACACCTCGGTTTCTATTATTTCCTGATCAACAGTATTTCCCGCGCGCCAAGACCAACGCTGTCACGTGGATCCGTGCGCATGCGGTACACTACTTATTTCACGATGGACCTAAAGATGTATTAGACTTTTGGAACTACCTACAAGAACGTCATTGCAAGATCGTACGGAACTCAAAATACAGACAGTATTTTTCTAATTACTTAGGGAGTGCCCTACGCGACCCTCCGCGCAGCTGGATCATCAACAGGTAGGAGAAGATACCCATTGAGTGAGCTGACATGACTAAGTTCGATTCTCGGTGGAACAACATGATACACGTGAAGACGTACCTGGATGATGAAGCGTAAGGAGAGTAACGACACACCCTTCTGCATCCTGTATGAAGCACTTTTTTTCGTTTTCCCCATATACATTACCTCGGTGTAGGAACGTGCCGAGATATTGTTTTCTTTTTCTCAGAGCACGATGCGGTGCTAGATACATTTATTTTTGTTGTGGTATAAAGTAAAACCACATTAAGAGTGTATTAAAACAGTAAATACAAATAAATAAATAAATAATAATTCCCACAAAAGATTTCCCCTTCCCATCCCTGATTCCTTGACGGACGAGGGGGACACTGCGACCAGGCCTCGGGTTCCGACCCCTGATCGCTCTGCCCGCCCTCCCCCACCTCCTTAAAAAAAAAAAAAATAGTCACCTGTTCGCGTTCGACTGAACAATTTTTTTTTTAAAACCACATTTCGGTCTAACGTTATGAGAAAAAAAACGCGCTGCTTCCTGAACGGGAAGGCGTGCCGGTCCCCGGCACGAATCCACCCGGTGGATTAGTGTCGAGGTTCGGTGTGCTGGTCAGCCTGTGGATGATTTTTAAGGCGGTTTTGCATCTGAATCGCCAAATGCAGGCTGGTTCCCCTCATTTGGACTCAGTTACACTATGTCAACGATTGCTGCACAAACACTGTCTCCACATGCCCGTAAACCATGATTACTCTGCCACGCAAACATTTGGGGTTACACTCGTCTGGTATGAGACGTTCCCGATGAGGGGCCCACAGGGGGCCGATCTGCACAATAACCTTGGGTTCAGTGTGGGGCGGCGGTGGGGTGGGTGGACTGCCGTGACCAGTTGTGGGGTTGTGAACCGTTGAGGGCTACGGCGGGACGAAGCATATCCGACGTTTCTAGTTCCTCGGTTTAAATGTACAACACACAAATACAATATATGTACATATATACAATAAGCATAAGGAATTTTTCACGATAATATACGTCGTTGTCATTAGCAACTGCTGTAATTTCAAAGATTATTTTGTGCTATACATCAAATAATTAGTATCGGGTTTGGTCGAAATTTGAATGGTTGACTCAGTGGACGTGATCTGTGATAGCAAATGTTATGTATCTTAAAGTGTCTGCAATTTTAGCCACAGTGCTGATCCGTGATAAATAATGCATTGCAGTTACGTCTGTTCTTGAAATAATTCTGTGATTCCTCTTTAACTGTTCGATAATTTGATCTCTGATACATTGCGTTGAAAAATAAATTTTGTGTTAATGGCAGCAAATTAAATTTTTGCCTTATGACAACACAATGTGAATGCAGTTTTATTGCGTGATGTCACCTCAGACACGAAATGATTTGCATTACAAAATCTACATTGTAAATTCATCAAACAGCAATTACAGTAATCAAAATTATTTGGAGATAGGTCCATTGCACATTTAAATGTATCTTTCAGAACGACAATAGAATTATCGTTATCAACGTCTGCTTTATTCCTATTACTTTCTCTATGCAAAAATTGTGTCGCTCTAGCGCTTCGTCTTTCAGCCCAACTTGCTAATCTTCTTCTTTGACGCGTAGCCTGAAACAAATATAGTTTCCTTATAATAGTGAACATTGTAGCTACTCAAAAGAGAGGTACTGAAAATTTGGAACACACTGAATTTTGTGATGACAGCGGCGAACTAACGCAGAGTTGGTTCCGTTTACTCTTAAACCAAAGTTAAAAAACGACGCTAATAAACAATGTTTGTTGTCCCCGACGGCTTCTTTGCTACGTTCCGTTTTCCACAGTTGACGACATCAAAGACGTAGCAGTTGCGGCATTGTAGGTATCCGGTATGTGTGTGTTACTGCAAATGCACTTCCTGCAACATTTAAACATGAACGTCCCTAGAATCCAACTCCACGAAACGTTGTTTGCTTCGTGTGTTGTTTCTGCCATAGCGCATGACAGTCGCGCGTTGGTAGCAATGTCAGAGACAAAGGAAAACTTTTCTCATGCGCGTGTGTCTACACTTCCTTTTACCTCTTCTGATGGCTATGTGTAAACATGATTTTTTTTCTTTCGTGCACATCTACGCTAAAGTCCCTTTCGTTTTATATCTCATTGGCCTCCTTGTGTAATTAATTTTAAAAATCGGCACTTCAATTTTCGATGCTCACGTATTAACACTGTGATCGTTAAATGAAATAGATGCCTTATAATTACGAATGTCTGCATTGCTGTTACTTTCTCTTCGCAAAAGTTCTGTCTGACCAGCTCTGCCTCTTTCACTCTGACCCTTTAGCATTCTCCTCCTAGGCATGCTCTAAAGCAAATATAGTTTCCGTATAACAAGAGAAGTCGGATGTCGCAGTTATTGTAAATCAAGAAATTAGAAATTAGGAACTTTCTTCAAATTTTCTGGTAACTGCTGCACATTTCCACATTGTTACTCTTACAGAAAAGTAAGCGAAATAGTGACGCCAATATACAACATTATTTACCTACTTTGTTCCTACGATATGTTGAATTTCACTGTTGACATCATCAGCCTAGCAGTTGTCGCATTATGACTGCCCAGTATGCATGTAAACACGAAAGCCCCTAGAATGCGATTTCAAGAAATGTTACTTTCGTGTGTCGTTTCTACCATAGTATCTGATCGGTGCGCAGGGCAGAGGTTGATAGCCCTTCAACTGTCGATGTTCAGATGTTGGAGATTGTAATGCATGATAGAGTATGTAACATCAGTGTTATGGATGTGAAAGCCTCTGCTTCCTTTTACAACTCTTAACGGCTACTCACACATTTTTTCTTTGTACACATTCATGGCAAAGTACCTTTCGAATTATATAAGAATCATTGGCGTCCTTGCATAATTCATATTAAAAATCTATACTTCAATTTTCGTGTTCACGTATTAGTATTATGATGCTGCTTCTAATTTGTTTTATTTCTCCTAGCAGCACAAAGAAATATGTTGTCATTGAAGAATTCCAGCGAAATTTTCGACGATTTGTTTTTTGTTTTTGTATGAGTTTTTTCGTTTAAAATAATTTCAGGACGTTTCACTGTATATAGGAAACTTCTTATTTTCATTTAATACACACTTACAAGAACAGGCCGACTCAGCCAGTGAAATGACACAATTCCTATCAGTCCTACAAGTTGTCTAAAAAGGCAGCTTGCTAAATGTTTTGGAAGAAATGGGAATTTTCACATACATAACGAAACATCCTAACATTATTTTAAATGAACAAACCCATATAAATAACATCGTCGAAAATTTGGGTAGTATTCTTCAATGACAACACATTTCATTATGCTGCTAACAGAGACAATACATCTTAGAGGTAATTTTTTTGATGTATATCAAGAAACACTTCTTGAATGTACTGCAGCAGCCACTGACACCTGCGTATGTTTACTGATTATATATATGTATACATAAATAATATCACCGTATTGTTACGTGACACTGACGAAACATTGCCACTTGAATACTCTAGAAAACATTACGCAGGTCACATTAAAATGAATTCAAAAATTAGACACGGGTAAAACATTATTATATACACCGTAAGCGACATAAGAAATCTGTGTGCTTTGTAATACGGATACTGCTGATGATGAGCAACGCCCGAAACTTGGCCTGTAAAAGAAAGTACCAGCAACCAGCAGCTAACGCCACATGCCTAATTATTAATACGAAGCAATGGAAAATAAGGACAGCAAATCCACTCAGTGGATCATTCTACCAGGCGGGAGGAACGGTAAAGGAAAGGAAGAAGAGGAAGTAAACTACAGGTTGGAATAATTGCAATATCAGAAAAAATTGATTACATCGAATCGTAAATATGACACGTTGAGCTGCAGACAGACCCAACGAAAATACACGTATTAAGACACAAAGGAATTACAGACATTTTGGCTGCGAGGCGGCAATGATTTAAATCAATGGGGAAAGTTATAAATTTGTGCTGGACTAGGATTAGAACCTGGGACTCCTGCTCACTAGCCAGGTGCTTTCACCACTAAGCTATCCACACACACAGGATCCACGAAATGCCCGAGTAATGGGCAAGGGACACTGCAGTAGTAGTGTGTAGGTAAGTTGAGAATTTGGGTCTAAGGGGACGAGGGCTAAGGTAGTCCTTCTAGTTGCGGTGGCAATTATTTCAGAACGCTTACTTGTCACAGCACCTGCTTACTAAGCTGGAGACACGGGTTCAAGTCCCACGTGGGACACATTTTCAGCTTTATCCATTGATTTAAATCAATCCCTATTCCCACCCAATGTCTCTAATTTCTTTGGGCTTTAATTGATACTAGCTACTGGATCAGGTACGGGGAAAGTGTAGAGACTAGACAGGGGCAGCGTCGGAAAGCTGTAGGGCAGGTAGGTGCAGATGGGGGGCGGGGGAGGGGGAGGGGGATGGGGAGCGAAAAATGGGAAGAGCGGGGAAGGGGAAAGGTGGGTGGGTACGCTGGCAGAGGAGGCAAGCGAACTGTATGAGAGACGAGAATATGAAGGAGGTTATAGGAAAAGGGGGTGAAAACCGTTGGGTGGAGGGTGGAGGGACAGTAGATTATCGTAAGTTAAGGCTGGCATAATTTCAGGGCTGGAGAATAAGTTGTAAGGGCAACTCACATCTGTACAGTTCAGGAGAGCTGGTAGTGGAAGGGAGGAACAAGATGGCTTGGGTAGTGAAGCAGCCATTCAGCCTGGTGGACAGCTGGTTGATAGTCATACCAATATAAAAATCTGTCCAATTACTGCAGCAAAGCTGGTATACGAAACGGCTGATTTCACATGTAACCTGGCTATGTTGGGGCAGCATAAACGTGAGCAGGTGTTGTACCTGTGGCTTTCACAGTGATATGATCCGTGTGGCAAGGGGAGTGGCATAGCGATCAACTAGGATGTTGAGGAGGTTAGGTGGGTGACGAGACTCTACTTTAGGAGGGGTAGGAAGGGTCTTGGGTATTATTTCCCTCATTTCAACGCATAATGTGTGTACGAGTATAGGTTGTCATGCAGGATAGTCTGGATCTGTCTGTCAGTTGTGCCTGGATAGCCAAAGTGGTAAAGGCAACCTCTCGCGTAAAGCGGGAAATCCGGGATTGGGTCCCTGTCCGGCTCAATGTTTCGTTATCGTCATTCCGTCATATAGCTGACAGTCGTTCGTTTTCGCAAAAGCGAGTACTTTTCATGTATGTAATGTAATATACTGTATCGTGCAACTCTATAAATATTTTTTTACTAGCGATCCAGCATAGCTTACCAAAGGTACGAGGAGCATTAACTAATGCGACACAGTTTTCTCTGAAAGCAGGTTGCTTTTGTTCAGGATTCCAATACACCGTATTATTCTCAGTTCCTTTGACTTCAAAGTCCTATTTTTCAACGTAATCTCCGTTCAATGCGTCGGCCTTTCGCCACCTCATTGGAAGGGCCCGTATGCCCGCAAAGTCCCACTCTACTGGTCGATGTCGGAGCCAACGTCGTACTGCACAAATAACCTCCCTATCGTCCACGTACTGCATCCTAAGGAGTGCATCCTTCAAACAGATGGAAGTCGTAAGATGCGATATCCAGGCTGCAGCGTGGATGAAGAAGAACAGTCCAATGAAGTCTTTTGAGCTTTCCTGGGATGCGCTGATATGCGTGACGCAGTGCGTTGTCATGGAGAAAGAGAAGTGGGTATGCATTTTTGTGGTGACGAACAGGCTGAAATCGATTCGTGAAATTTCTGATGGTAGCACAGTATATACTACTGGTCATTAAAATTGCTACACCAAGAAGAAATGCAGATGATAAACAGGTATTCAGTGGACAAATACATTATACTTCGACTGACATGCCATTACATTTTCACGCAATTTGGTGCATAGATCCTGAGAAATCAGTACCCAGAAAAACCACCTCTGGCCGTTGGGGATTGGTTGGGGTTGTTGTGGGGAAGGAGACCACACAGCGAGGTCATCGGTTTCATCGTATTAGGGAAGGAAGTCGGCCGTGCCCTTTCAAAGGAACCATCCTCGCATTTGCCTGGAGCGATTTAGGGAAATCACGGTAAACCTAAATCAAGATGGCCGGACGCACCTCTGGCCGTAATAGCGGCCTTGTTACGCCTGGGCATTGAGTCCAACAAAGCTTGGATGGCTTGTACAGGTACAGCTGCCCATGCAGCTTCACCGCGATACCACAGTTCATCAAGAGTAGTGACTGGCGTATTGCGACGAGCCAGTTGCTCGGCCACCATTGACCAGACGTTTTCAGTTGGTGAGAGATCTGGAGAATGTGCTGGCCAGGGCAGCAGTCGAACATTTTCTGTATCCAGAAAGGCCGGTACAGGACCTGCAACATGCGGTCGTGCATTATGCTGCTGAAATGTAGGGTTTCGCAGGGATCGAGTGAGGGGTAGATCCACGGGTCGTAACACACCTGAAATGTAACGTCCACTGTTCAAAGTGCCGTCAATGCGAAGAAGAGGTGACCGAGACGTGTAACCAGTGGCACACCATACCATCACGCCGGGTGATACGCCAGTATCGCGATGACGAATACACGCTTTCAATGTGCGTTCACCGCGATGTCGCCAAACACGGATGCGACCATCATGATGCTGTAAACAGGACCTGGATTCATCCGAAAAAATGACTTTTTGCCATTCGTGCACCCAGGTTCGTCGATGAGTAAACCATCGCAGGGGCTCCTGTCTATGATGCAGCGTCAAAGGTAACCGCAGCCATGGTCTCCGAGCTGATAGTCCATGCTTCTGCAAACGTTGTCAAATTGTTCGTGCAGGTAGTTGTTGTCTTGCAAACGTCACCATCTGTTGACTCAGGGATCGAGACGTGGCTGCACGATCCGTTACAACCATGCGGATACGATGCCTGTTATCTCGACTGCTAGTGATACGAAGCCGTTGGGATCCAGCACGGCATTCCGTATTACCCTCCTGAACCCACCGATTCCATATTCTGCTAACAGTCATTGGATCTCGACCAACGCGAGCAGCAATGTAGCGATACGATGAACCGCAATCGCGATAGGCTTCAATCCGACCTTTAGCAAAGTCGTAAACGTGATGGTACGCAGTTCTCCACCTTACACGAGGCATCACAACACCGTTTCACCAGACAACGCCGGTCAACTGCTGTTTGTGTATGAGAAATCGGTTGGAAACTTTCCTCATGTCAGCACGTTGTAGGTGTCGCCACCGGCGCCAAATGTGTGAGAATGCCCTGAAAAGCTTATTATTTGCATATCATAGCACCTTCCTCCTGTCGGTTATATTTCGCTCCTGTAGCACGTAACCTTTGTGGTGTAAGAGTTTTAATGGCCAGTAGTGGAAAAAAGCTGATTGTTACACCATGAAGAAAGACATCAAACAAAATAACCCCTTTAAAGTCCCAGAAGACCGCCGCCATAACCTTACCGGCTAAGGGTGCGGCTTTGAACTATTTCTTCGGGGGAGAGGTGGTTGACGCCGTTTTGTTTTTGGTTCTCAGTGATAAATCCACGTTTCATCACCTCTGACGATGTTCGACAAAAAGTTGTGACGATCAGCATCGTAACACGCAAGCAATTCCGCACAGATGGTCACCCGTTGCTCTTTGTGATCCTCTACGAGTATTAGGAGACGAGGAACCCGGCGTGCACACACCTTTGAGTACTCCAACTGGTGGACGAGTGTGTCAGCACTACCAACAGGGACGTCCAGCTGAGCAACCAGGTGTTTGATTGTGACCTGTCTATCACTTCGAATGAGAGTGTCAGCACGTTCCAACAGTGTAGGAGTCTCAGCTCTCTGCAGCCGACCCGGATGTGGGGGCTTGGACTGGTCTGCGCGACCTTGTTGCGATGATGACATCCGCCCCGCCCAGCGACTCATATTGCTTCTGTTCTCTTCCAGGTCTCAGTAGACATCTGCAAGCGCTTATGAATGTCTGCAGTGGTCTGGTTTTCCGCCAAAAGAAACTCAGTTGTCACTGAGCTCTCTGGTAGAAACGCACCTCAATTACAGATGCCATTTCGAAGGCTACGTATAGCACAGACAACCGTTGGAAATTCGTGAAAATATATTGGGGGGTGAAGCGGAAATATTCCGCGATATTCCTCAACAAATTCCATATATTTTCAGGAAATTGGCCGAGAAGAAAAAGTGTTGCATTCTCATTGAACGCTCTCGTAGCATTAATTATCTAAGGCCATACGACATGACTGACCTAGCGTACTCGTATTTTGTTTGGAAGCCACGAATAAAATTCATAGAATCGCATCACTTTCAACTTACGCGACGCAAGCACATTACGCCAAGATAGTTGTCTGGCGGCATGAGTGTTATGTGTTCCTTATTGAATTGACGTTGGGACTTGTAGCGTAACGACGTAAGTTTTGTGTAAATGATTTTCTTTTGACATATGTCCAAGTGCAGACTTCGTCACCAACGTCAGTTACAAAATACTTCAAAATTATTTAAACTCTTTTTAAAGTTGTCGCTGAATGGTTCTTGAACGAAGCTGTAATTAAAACATCATCATTTGAGTCGTACGCGCAGAATTACGTCACTCAGTCCAATTGGTTTGCGCAAACTTTTTTCAATTTAGATGTCGTTTGTTTCTTCTCAGAAATTATATTAATGCAAGTTATCTGCTTTAATAAATATTAAAACCACATTGAATAAACTTTCAAGACTCAAACTCGCGATGAACGTTGTCAAAAATTAATAATCTTGTCAAATAAATTAGTAATACTTCTTCCTTAACATAATTCTTCATAAATAAATTCTCGGAACACGTAATTAAACTTTTGTAGTGTACACTAGTTTATTATCTTCCTATATACTACATATAGACGTAAACCTGAGCCTTGACAAGATATGACTGAACATTTACAACATGATTAAACTTTCTATGGCGGCATTGTTGTAGAAACATTACAAATTCTTATTTTTTCAGTTTTTAGAAGCACGACGCAACAACTCGGTTTCAGTATCTTCTGTTGCTCTTTGGCTGTCGACCCGCGACGTATAGTGGTCAGCAATTTTCTCTCTGGTCCCGGCAGTGAAGATGCTGTCTCCGTTCGTTGTGCCGCCCTCTCCGTACATGAAACATAAAAATAAATAAAAAACTTTAGATAATTCACAAATATTACAAAATACATAAACAAAACACTAAATTAAACTTATATTCACCTGAAAACTGGGCTGACACTGGTGGATGGGTGACGCTTCAATTTCGCGTCCCACTACAGACTGACATATCATGGCAGTGATGGGAGCACATCGTGATGTAAGTAATACGTTTTTATTCCTGAAGTATATGTGACGTCAGCACAGTAACGTCGGCGTCAGCTTGAACTAAATTCTGTAAACAACAGCTGTGCGTGCGATCAGCCAGTTGTGAACACCCAGTGTTAAGTATTGATGTGCGACAGCAGGGAGTCAACGTTTGTGTCAAAAATCACGATGTAGCAATGTCTCTGAATCAAGCTTTCAAGACTTTCTCGAGAGTGTTTTGAAGTAGAGAATTGTATGCAAGGTTCCTTCTGTACACCTTAACTTCCGACCAAAAGGACGACAAGTGGACGCCAACCACGAATTGATTGAAAAGAAAATTGCGGACAGTTCTTTTTTGGAAAACGTCATCATACCTGATGAGACTTGACGTTATCAGTACGAACCAGCCACAAACGGGAAAGTGCAGAAATTCGAATGGAGGGTTAACGCTTTGACGACGTACTAATATTCTTGCCAGTGTCTCACACGAGTGAAACAACATCCTAAAGATGAACTGTTCTGATAACTCATATCGTGTACAAACGTTATGTGCATTGTACTCAAGTGGGGGGAGAAAATGTAGAAGACCTGAAGCATTAACATCATGATCCTAACTTTTCTTTGGAAAGAGATGTAACTTAATAAGTAAATGATGAATGTGACACACTTCATTGTTTTCAAACGGCATTTTCGCTCTGCAGCGGAGTGTGTGCTGATATGAAACTTCCTGGCAGATTAATACTGTATGTCGGACCGAGACTCGAACTCGGGACCTTTGCTTTTCGCGGGCAAGTGCTCTATCAAGTTTTTGTAGTTTTTTTTTTAAATCTCATTTTGTTCGTTTTCGTTCGTTTCATCCGCTCGGTGCGGACGTCGCAAGGCACCCGTTTCAGTTCGTCGTTGATCCATTAACTCAGTTTTGTTTATTACAGAGGGCAGCTAACTCTCTGACCGAACACGCTGAGTTACCGTGACGGCAACAACTGAGCTACCCAAGCACGACTCACGCGCCGTCCTCACAGCTTTACTTCTGCCAATACATCGTCTCCTACCTTTCCAACTTTACAGAAGCTCTCCTGCTAACCTTGCAGTACTAGCACTCCTGAAAGAAACGATATTGCGGAGACATGCCTAAGCCACAGCCTGGGGGAGGTTTCCAGAATGAGATTTTCACTCTGCAGCGGAGTGTGCGCTGATATGAAACTTCCTGACAGATTAAAACTGTGTGCCGGACCGAGACTCGAACTCGGGACCTTTGCCTTTCGCGGGCAACTGCTCTAACAACCTCTTGCGTAGCTCAGTTGGTAGAGCACTTGCCCCCGAAAGGCAAAGGTCCCGAGTTCAAGTCTCAGTCCGCCACACAGTTTTAATCTGCCAGGAAGTTCCATGTTCTTAGTGTGTAGTGTTTGAACTACGGGGACAACATGAGACGAAGAGTCAGGCCAGGTGCGAGTCTACCGTCACAACTCGGGTTGATGTGGTTCACAATATTTCAATATTTGCGGATTTCTATTATTCGCGCAAATCCGAAGTGATGGACATACCTCGACCATTTTTGGTCAGGATGGACAACAGCCGGTGCTTTTCTTTTCCTTCCCAAGACAGTTTGGAAAATGACTTAGCTATAGCTCAGTGTTCATTTCCATAAAACATCATCCACAGATGGAAACCATGAGGAGGGCTGCAAACGATGAGTGATAAACCACTGTTTTATGAAAGCAAGCATCCTATTCCGAGTCACGATCGCTCACACTATTTTGACACTGCGTGAAGTTGCACGGTCGCTTGCACTCTGGCCAGAATGCGCAGTGACGCTTGAGAACTCATACGCTCCTTCTACACCACTCTTCACAAGACGATGACCTGTTGCAGGTACCTGGCAATAGTGAGGCCGCTGCAGCCGCGGATGTCGAAAGCGAGCGCCCAGGTGACCATCGCTGCCGTCTGGGTGGCCAGCCTGTCGCTGGGATCCCCATGCCTGCTCTACTCAGACACCATCACCTACAGGTAACGCCGACACGTGGGTTATGCGTCTCTGATCAGCTCCTGCTATCGTTTCATCTGTTACTTACTCCCCAAACACTCTACATTGTCGTGTTAGATTACTGTGGTACAAGGGTACGTCAACAGGTTGCCTACCTGCACTTCCGTTCTTTAAGTTAGCCATACTCTTAGAGCGCTGGCCAGCCTCTAGATGGCACATTTCTCTTCACTTGTGGCGGATTTCAGCGCTGTCAGTCCTCGAACTTCAGGTAAGCAACTACTTCAAAAGGTAGTCCTGCTAGCAACAGCCCCACCACGCTGTTGTCTTTCATGAGATTGTTGTGGAGAACCAGTCACAGCTTTAAAAGATTAGTAGCATTCCTAAATATAGCGCGAACAACAAATGTGGTCACCGTATCCACAACTTGAACTTACTATTGGCTAGAATGTAACAAAGTATGCAGCAACTTTGACAACTTTGCATCCTCCCCTGAGGGTAACACGGCGGTCGGATGGTACCGGTAGACCACTCGTGGCCTGACCACGGAGTGTGGTTGATAATAAAACATTCTTTTGTAATTTATATCATTTTGTGCATAATACCGTCTGCTCCATAGATGACTTAATGAATGAGTAATACACGTTAACGGCGAGCTACAATTATTAAATTTTATCGTAGATTAATATTAAAGTGAAAATACAGTTACACTCTGAACATTAAAATTGCTACACCACGAAGATGACTTGCTACAGCCCCAAAATTTAACCGACAGGAAGAAGATGCTGTGATATGCAAATGATTAGCTTTTCAGAGCATTCACACAGGGATGGCGCCGGTGGCGACACCTACAACGCGCTGACATGAGGAAAGTTGCCAACCGACTTCCCATACACAAACAGCAGTTGACCGACGTTGCCTGATGAAACGTTGTTGTGATGCCTCGTGTAAGGAGGAGAAATGCGTACCATCACGTTTCCGACTGATAAAGGTCGGATTGTAGCCTATCTCGATTGCGGTTTATCACATCGCACCATTGCTGCTCGCGTTGGTCGAGATCCAATGACTGTTAGCAGAATATGGTTCAGGAGGGTAATACGGGACGCCGTACTGGATCCCAAAGGCCCCGTATTACTAGCAGTCGAGATGACAGGCATCTTATCCGCATGGCTGTAACGGATCGTGCAGCCACGTCTCGATCCTTGAGTCGACAGATGGGGACGTTTGCAAGACAGCAACCATCTGCACGAACAGTTCGACGACGTTTGCAGCAGCATGGACTATCTGCTCGGAGACCATGGCTGCGGTTACCCCTGACGCTGCATCACAGACAGGAGCGCCTGCGATGGTGTACTCAACGACGAACCTGGGTGCACGAATGGCAAAACGTCATTTTTTCGGATTAATCCAGGTTCTGTTTACGGCATCATGATAGTCGCATCTGTGTTTGGCGACATCACGGTGAACGCACATTGGAAAAGTGTATTCGTCATCGCCATACTGGCGTATTACCCGGCGTGATGGTATGGGGTGCCATTGGTTACACGTCTCGGTCACTTCTTGTTCGCATTGACAGCACTTTGAACAGTGGATGTTAAGTTCAGATGAGTGGCTCTACTCTTCATTCGATCCCAGCGAAACCCTACATTTCTGGAGGATAATGCACGACCGCATGTTGCAGGTCCTGTACGGGCCTTTCTGGATACAGAAAATGTTCGGCTGCTGCCCTGGCCAGCACATTCTCCAGATCTCTCACCAATTGAAAAAGTGTGGTCAATGGTGGCCGAGCAACTGGCTCGTCACAATACGCCAGTCACTACTCTTGATGAACTGTGGTATCGCGGTGAAGCTGCATGGGCGGCTGTACCTGTACAAGCCATCCAAGCTTTGTTGGACTCAATGCCCAGTTGTATCACGGCCGTTGTTGAGGCCAGAGGTGATTGTTTTGGGTACTGATTTCTCAGGATCTATGAACCCAAATTGCGTGAAAATGTAATCGGATAGCAGTTGTAGTATAATATATTTGTCCAATCAATACCCGTTTATCATCTGCATTACCTGTTGGTGTAGCAATTTTAATGGTGAGTAGTGTAGATAAATGAGCAACGTGTAGTCATATTCCCGGCCGCGGTGGTCTAGCGGTTCTAAGCGCGCAGTCCGGAACCGCGCGACTGCTACGGTCGCAGGTTCGAATCCTGCTTCGGGCATGGATGTGTGTGATGTCCTTAGGTTAGTTAGGTTTAAGTAGTTCTAAGTTCTAGGTGACTGATGCCCACAGATGTTAAGTCCCATAGTGCTCAGAACCTTTTTTTTTGTAGTCATATTTTCGCTGTAGAATGTAATTGTTTTCACTGCAGGATGTAATATTTGTAAACATACTGATACCTTCCACAGAACAATATTATTTTTGGATAAAACAGAAGAGAAGCTATCGCTCCTGTCATCATGAAGATTCTAAAACGATTCAATGTGAGAGTGCGTGCCCTGAATTTCAAGTGTAATTTTATCTTCGATCAAGTATACCGAAAAACTGTGATGACTATAACACGTAACAGAAACAAATAACTCTTCTATTCCGGAATTTGAGTTCACTTATTTTTACTTGAGTGAAATACAGAGACAATAGTTGTAATGGGAGTCACAGTCAGCAGACCCAAGGCTGAAAATGAGTGAGTCTTACCAGTTTAAGTTCCATCAATGTTAAACTATTTACAGATTCGGTATGACGACTTTAGGTGACTACATAGATGAATTCCTTAAAAGTGACTCCTTTCCTATTTTATCCCAAAGTAATATTTTCCGATATTATTTCCCATCTCTGTTCAACTGAGCCAGGTCACCAACTTTAATGATCTTGAAATCGAGAGGATACTGACATTGTAACAGTGGTGTGCGAAGTAGCATATAGCTAGTCGAAAGCATGTTGTGGATTTAATGGACCTCAGGTTTACTTTGGAAGAACAAGTCTTTGGAGACAGATCATGCTTTTCAACGCAAAACAGAAAACGGGAGGTAGTTTATTCATGGCACTGGGTGGCTATCATCTAGTTAAGTGGAATGCATACCCTCTGCAAATTAAAGTTTGTGAAGACCTGCCTCTAGGCGAAAACATTGTGAAAGAATATTCTCTTAATTTAATGAGCAATACATTTGAAGTTGAATGTTGTTATACTGAAATCACATTTAAGCGGATGTGATAACGCACATTCCTTTAGTTTGTAATGAAAGCAACCTGAAGCAGCGACATTTGATAGCAAATGTTTGTACTAGCAGTTGTCGCTTAAAATCTGCAGAAACGAGCAATACTCAAGGTGATTGATTAGTTAATTGTCAATACAATTATTTAACTCTTCCTCCGCTGTTTCAGAATAAAATCTCGAGTTTGCCAAAGGCTGAATCTTTCAGTAAAACTGCAATACCGTGTATTTCAAAACGAATATCAGTGTTATAAGGCTTTGCAGCACTTATTACATTCGACTTACAGTTATAAATTGTTGTGACTGACAATTCGCAATTTTCCAGAAACACAACTTTTATTGATCTAAGTTCACAAGGTTTATGACTGAACATATAAACGAAAGGTAACAATAACGAAAAAAGTCTCCTAATTGAGGCAAACAAAAGTTCACATCTAATTTTCCTCAAAGGTTCGCGGTAACATACTCACACACTAGTAACAGCGCAATTCCGAGACGAAGACGTAATCGTCAACGGTCGCAGTACACGAGGTCGGTATCCGACGTGAACTGAACTTCGGGCCTGCTTCTAGTCCCTAAATAGCTGACTCCAACCAGTCAGGTTTTGCCATAGTAATACTTCTTACAGGCCGTGGCTCGAGCTCCCCCCTGCAGGAAGTAGTGCTCGGCATGTCAGTTTCCATTATCATGTTCGCAAATAGCCGGTATTTACTATGGTGCTTTTGGGTACGCCTTGGGCATAGACAACATCGTCCTCTGGTGTTATATGGATTGCCGGCTCTCAGGGGCTACCTTGGCTCCAGTATAACATACATAATATATTGATTGGAAGAGCAACTCAAACAGTTTTTCTTCCTAGTGTTCAACGTGAGCACCACTCGACACACGGCACACATCGAGTCGATAGCCGTTCTTCTTAAACCTTGATATGAGCGGCTGGAATAATCGTTTCAATAACTGGGTTCGGTCCTGTTTCTTAAGTCAGATAGATCAGCCGATAGCGGAGGGCAAATACACATGGTCCTCCATAAACCCCCAAAGGTAAAAATCGCTTGGCCATGTAAAACAAGCTCTGTCTTCCGGATCCTTGCGACGAGTCTACTTGTCGGGTACAACGTCGTTAACCAATCGTCTGCTGAGTTATGCCAGTGAGGCGCCGCACCGTCTTGCTGTAAATAAAATGAGGAAGTTGTAGCGCACAAAGATAAGAAACGCGTTAAGCTGCATCGCCGAAAAAGAAAGACCCATAAAATTTTTCGTTGGTATATGGCACAAAAAACATTCAACTTAGGGGAGTCTCGTTGCAACTTTACCATCTCGTGGGGATTTGTTAACCACCAGATGCGCACATTACATGTCTTAACATTTCCACTTCGGTGAAATGATTCGTCGCTGAAAACGATAGGATCCTAAAAAATCTTCATCGTAGTGCAGTAACATTTCGTTTCCAGAGTTGGCAATAAACCACAGACAGCAGACTTTAGAGTTTGTAACAACAGCAAACAATAAGCTCTTAGTTTCAAGTGCCTCTTTAAAAGTCCCCTTACAGACGTCGCTGAACTTCTAATTCGCGACTAGCCTTCCGGACTAATTTCTTACGTAAAACTTCCTGGCAGATTAAAACTGTGTGCCGGACCGAGACTCGAACTCGGGACCTTTGCCTTTCGCGGGCAAGTGCTCTACCAACTGAGCTACCCAAGCACGACTCACGCCCCGTCCTCACAGCTTCACTTCTGCCAGTACTTTGTCTCCTACCTTCCAAACTTCCGCTGCAGAGTGAAAATCTTATTCCAATTTCTTACGTGTACACGTGCAAGACTCTCTCACTCGTTCAACATGTTCTCCAGTCATTCTTTGTAATCCCATACTCCTCCCTTCGGAAAGACAGCTGGTATCTTCAGACTGATGATTCCATCTATGGATGTGCTTATCACTGGAAGGATTAGAATGGAACACAGGTTGCACTGTAACAACAAATTCATACAAACGGATTTTGGGACTCAGTAATCAAAGAGTCTATAGAAATACGGTTACACGACAACCCAATCGACCGCGACAGTGGCTACCATCTCAGCACAGCCTGGGAGCCTGCAATCAGGAAAATCAGAGAAGAACGTTCCGTCCCACCAAGGGCAGCGGACGGAGCAGACAGAGACGGACGCCGGGACTCGAACCCCGCGCATGCGTCCCCCCACCCTCCCTCCGCACCACCACCACCGGCCGATCCAGGCGCATCGGGCGATTCCGCGGGCGCGTGATTGGCCGGCCGCGTGAAGCGGAGAGCGGTCCAGCAGATATATAACCCCGCGACCGACGATATCCCGACGGCTTCAACCACAGAGGCTACTGCGGGATAGTGCTACTAGACGTAGCCAAAGCCTTTGACTCAGTATGGCATAGAGGGCTACTCTACGAGTTGTACACCCAAGGGTTCCCCGGGAGTATAGTTAAGCAGATCAAAAGCTATCTCTCGAACAGAACTTTCTCTGTCAAAGTAGAAACAGCCACCTCCACCAGAAGGCGTATTCGTTCTGGGGTGCCACAGGGATCGGTCCTGGGGCCCGTTTTCTACAGTCTGTACACTGCGGACACACCAACGGCCCCCCTGGTGCACACTGCACAGTACGCTGACGATACAGCCTTCTACACAAGAAACGAGAACAAGGACCTGGTCATCCGTAGGCTACAAAGGGTTTTAGATGACACAGAAACTTGGGCCCGTCGCTGGCGAATCACCATCAATTCTGAAAAGACGCAGGCGATGCTGATCACCCATAGGCTCGGAAGGCGCGAACCTCCTCAACGCCCCCCCCCCTCCACCTTCACCTAAACGGAACCCAACTCCCCTGGCGCAGAACCGCCAAGTATCTTGGCGTAACCTTGGACTCTCGTCTTACGTGGAAACCCCACATAGACGAGGTCCATAGGAAGGTCTGCGCCAGAATGTCCACCCTGTACCCAATCCTCAACTCATCCAGCTCCCTTTCCTGCTCAGTAGGAGTGAACGTATACCAGGCCCTGATCCGGCCAGTCATGGAATACGCGTGTCCTGTCTGGGGATACGCGGCGAAGCAGCACCTGGACACTCTCCAGAGGCTGCAGAACCGCGCCCTCAGGAGGGCACTGCGTTTACCCCTTGGATTCCCTATCGACGATTTGCATGCCGCTGCGGAAATCCCACTCCTGAGAGAGCGTTTTCAAGACCTGGCAAGGGCCTTCTATGAAGGTACTTCCAGGTCGGGAAACGCCCTCATCCACTCCCTAGGTCGGTATGACATGTCCCGCGATAAACACAATCGCCCCATGACGATCTTCGACGACTAAGTCGAAGAGAAAAACCCCAATATCCATTCCCAAATCCTGCTCCTACCCAAATTACTACAATTATCTCGCCAAACCTCAGGCAAGTACCAGACTCACACAGAACAATCATCACAGTTCACAGACACCAAAAAAGTACAGAAATAATCACACACACAAGTACACAGGGGAGTAAAAGCCGAAAGGCTACAAACTCCCCCTCACACTTCGCCAAAGTACTAGATGAAAGCAGCAACGATATCCCGACACTTCACCTGAAGATGATGGAGACACATTCCATCGAAACGTTGCTACGAGACGACGATGCTACTCGGCTGACAGCCCATGAAGACTTCATATAACAAATTCAGTCCTTGCAAACTGTCAAACATAAGAAGCTTTACGTCCACTTGTCGCCTTGTTTGTTACTAAAGCTCTCTGATGGAAGACACAGGTAAGCGTGCATGTGTACAGGCACAGGTATTCAAACAAAACTGAATTATCGTTACATTTAACTTATTATTTATAATTTTAGGTTCAATGTAATAAGTGCTAGAAATCATTAAAACCCTCACATTCATTTTGAGACACCCGGTGTTAAATGTAAAATATGAGCTGTGTGAGTAAAGTAATGAGATGACAACACTGCGAGTGATCAGGCGACACTGTGTTGGTCTACTTGTGTAGACTGGAGCGTTCATTCCTTCCAGATGCTCAGTCCGAGTTTCAGCTCCGTACAGCAATCATGTGATTTTTTAATGCGCCATCAGTGAAGTTGTGGTTTTGTCATGTGTTACGAAAATGGGACAACGGAATTTAGAGCAGCGTTACGCAATCAAATTTTGTATTAAGCCTAAAGAATCTGCGAGTGTGACCACTGAAAAATTGGGACCGGCCCTTGGGGAACGTTCCTTATCAAGAGCACAAGGTGTTCGCTGGCAAAAATCATTCATGGTAGCCGAGAACACGTTGAAGACGAACGTCGCTAAGGGAGAACTTAACTTCAAAAACCGACGAAAACGTCGACAGTGTGCGTGCACTTGTGAAATCGGACCGACGTTTAACAATAAGGATAATGTGTGACCTGTTAAGTTTAAACACTTTCACCGTACATCAAATTTTGACGTAAGATTTTCACCTACTGAAAGTTTGTGTCGCATCATGATAACGCCTCATGTCACACGGCCACCTCCATCACAGAATTTTTGACCTTATAAGGCAGTCCTGTTGTTCCATAGACCCCCTCCCCCACCCCTATTTACCTGAGCTTAGAGTCCTTGTCACGCTTCTTTCCGAAATTGAAAAATGTCCTAAAAAGACGTGATTTTAGTATTCTGGAGAAGATCCAAAAGAATGTGGCCGACATGTTAAAGGCCCTACCAGCTGAAGCCTTCCAGCGCTGCTACCAAGACTGAGAACAACTCTGCCGCTGCATAGCTGCCGAAGGGAAAAATTGGTAGATAAATAAATCATTAATTTCCTCGCAGACTTTTTACGTTTACTTTTGCGGACGCTTACTGAATAGCTCCGAAGCAATTTGCGAAACAGATTGCCAAGGCGAATAAACACGACAAGCGCGCCGCACCTCAGAGTGCATTATCCCGCTGAAAGGTAGAGGGGCAGCGGACAAAAAATATGAACGCAGTTTTGGCGACTGATGGCATGGCTGCAGCAACAAGTCGGGGGAGTTCTGCGACGCGCGGGGAGAAGAGGCGGCCTGAATTTGGATGGCTGCTCTTCACGCACAGTGGCCCGGGGAAAGCCGGCTGCACACCTGCTGTCCGCTGTCGACCGTCACTGTATGACTGACGGCATCTGAATTCACTGAACACTCCTCTCTGAGAAGACCCACCACGAAGAGTGTATTTTAAGGAGGAAAAAAATTCCCATTGGCGTAGATCGTATCAAAAATGTTTGCTTCTAGATACTTTTAATACTTTTCTTTTCAATTTCTTAAGTATACGACTATGTTACTGGGTTTCAAAATTACAATACCACCGTGGCAGTACATAAGAGACTTAAAACCGGTACGAAATGCATATGAGGACACACCTGAAAATATTCGCTCTGAATCTTACTAACATACTACATGTAGACATTGAAACGACATACGATCTGATAATATGTATGAAATACTTCGTAACGAAGAAAACTGACAGTTTCTTAATACTCTAACGAATAATAATCCAAACATAAACTATATAAACCTAAAAAATATGAGAGATCTCGAGCAAAATACTGAAGTCGGTGGCACTCAGAACATTTCATTAAGAGTTAATACGACTATTAGCAGATTCTAACGATCGGTGAATATGGAGAAACGTCATGCAGCCATCTATACTCCAAGCGACGAAGTCTAGGAACAACGGACGCAGGACAAGTTTCAGATCTGTCTGCGGCATCCTTCTAGTATTTCGCGAGTGTCACGATACAAAAGTCGCAAATCCCAGGTTCCTCACCGAAACGGAGAAGAAGTGAAAACATTGCGCGTCTTATTGGAGTCAGTACCTCTTCCGAGTGAGTTGCTGCTTGCCTGCCATGGTGCCAATATCGAAAACAATATACATTTTCGGGCCCTCCTGAGAATTTGAGTCGGCCGGGGTGGGCGAGCGGTTCCAGGCGCTACTGTCTGGAACCGCGGGACCGCTACGGTTGCAGGTTCGAATCCTGCCTCGGGCATGGATGTGTGTGATGTCCTTAGGTTAGTTATGTTTAAGTAGTTCTAAGTTCTAGGGGACTGATGACCTCAGAGGTTAAGTCCCATAGTGCTCAGAGCCATTTGAATCATTTGAGAATTTGAGAGGTGACATCCCCAAAACTACAAAAACGAAAAAGCCAAACGAGGGATGCTATGGAGCATTTGGTCAGAAAATATGAGTGACATGGACATAGAAGAATGATACACAATTTAAAATCACAATTCAGGAAAGAACGCAAGAAGCTGTGATAGGCGAAAAAGGCCAATTACAGTTTGTACTACAATGTACGGAATTCTGGGGATGTCAAAATGCAGACTGCAATGAAGGAGATGACGATGGAGAGATTCACAATTAAGTAAAATACATTTTATTTTAATTCATAATTTATACAGTACAGTACATTGACTTCTGCTTGTACTATAACCCTTATACAGAAATAAGTAAAAAAGTTTAGTCAACATGTGATTTAAAATATATACCTCAAGAGGTATGAGCACCTGTTTATCTTCGATACTCGAAGACAGATCTCTTCTGCTGAAAGGTCATTGCTTTCCGCAATCTTGGAGTAGGAAATATTGATCAAAACAAGAGAAAGATGCCTACTAAGGGGGGGGGGGGGAGGGGGGATCTAAGATGCATACTTTAAGAGCTATGAGCTCTTGTTTGTCTTAGCTAGTGAGAAACATATCTCTTTCACGGAATAAGTGCTCATAGCTCTTTAAAGTAGGCATTTTAAAGCTCATGTTTGCTTGACATTTGTTTCTTGTTTTGGTCCGTACTACCACCTCCTAAAATATGAAACTCAAGGAGCTGCAGTAGAAGAGATGTGTTTAATAGAATCGAAGATGAACAAGTGGTCATATCTCTTAAGCTATGCGGTTTGCAGCCCTTGTTTACCAGACTTTTCTATCATGTTTTGATGAAAGGAACGTGTTCCTAAACCGTGTATGTGTGTAAATATCGTTGCGGTCTTCTGTCCGAAGACTTGTTTGATGCAGCTGTCCACGCTACTCCTGTGAGTACCTCATCATCTTCGAATAACAGCTGCAAAATAGATCCTTCTGAATCTGCTACTGTGTTCATCTCTTGGTCCACCTCGACAATTTTTATTCTCCACACTTCCCTCCAGTAATAGACTGGTGATCCATTGGTATCTCAGAATGTGTCCTGCTACCTGATCCCTTCTTTTGGTGAAGTTGTGCCACATATTTCTTGTCGCCCCAGCTCCATTCAGTATCTCCTCATTAGTTATTTGATCTATCCCATTATTTTTCGAAATTCTTCTCTAACACCACACATCATAAGCTTTTATTCTCTTCCTGTCTAAACTGTTTATCGTTCGTGTTTCATTTGCATACATGGCTACACTCCAGAAAAATACCTTCAGGAAAGACTTCCGAACACTTAAATCTAAAAATGGCTCAAATGGCTCTGAGCACTATGGGACTCAACTGCTGAGGTCATTAGTCCCCTAGAACTTAGAACTGGTTAAACCTAACTAACCTAAGGACATCACAAACATCCATGCACGAGGCAGGATTCGAACCTGCGACCGTAGCGGTCTTGCGGTTCCAGACTGTAGCGCCTTTAACCGCACGGCCACTTCGGCCGGCTACTTAAATCTATATTCGATGTTAACGAATCTCTCTTCCTCAGAAATTCTTTTCTTGCCATTGCCAGCCTACATTTTATATCTCCTCTACTTCGGCCATTATCAGTTATTTTTCTACCCAAATAGCAAAACTCGTCTACTACTTCAAGTCTCTCGTTTTCGTATCTAATTCCCTTGGAACCACTGAATCTGATTCCACTACATTCCATTCTCTTGTTTTGTTTTTGTTGGTGTTCATCTTATATCCTCCTTTCAAGCCTCTTCCGAGTCATTTGCTGTTTCTAACAGAATTACGATCTCATCGGCAGAACGTAAGATTTTATTTCTTCTCCCTGAACTTTAATTCCCACCCCAAATGTTTTTTTGTTTCTTTTACTGCTTGTTCACTGTGCAGATTGACTCTAAGATAGGCTACAACGTTGTCTCACATCCTTCTCAACCATTGCTTTCCTTTAACGCCCCTCGACACTTGTAACTGACGTCCAGTTTCTGTATAAGTTGTAAATAGCCCTTCGCTGCCTGTGGTTTACTCCTGCTACCTACATAATTTCGAAGAGAGTATTACATCAAAGAGAGCATTACAGTCAAAAGCTTTCTCTAAATCTACAAGTGCTATAAATGTAGGTTTGTCGTTCCTTAACCGATCTTCTAAGATAAGTTGTAGGGACAGTGTTGCCTCGCATGTTCCTACATTTCTCTAGAATCCAAACTGATCTTCCCCCAGGTCGGCTTCTTCCTTTTTTTCGATTCTTCAAAAATAATTCATGTTAGTATTTTGCTACCATGCCTTATTAAACTGATAGTTCGGTAATTTTCTCACCTGTCAGCAACTGCTTTTTTTGAAATTGGAATTACTACATTCTTCTTGACGTCTGAGGGTATTTCGCCTGTGTAGTACGTCTTGCACTCCAGATGGAAGGATTTTGTCATGGCTGGCTCTCCGTAGACTATCAGTAATTTTGGCGCCTAGTGACGACTTAGATCTTTCAGAACTCTGTCAAATTCTTCTCACAGTGTTATATCTCCCATCTCACCTTCATCTACGTCCACTTCTGTTTCTATAAAATTGCCTTCCTCTCCCTTGTATTATCGCTCTATATACTCCTTTCACCTGTCAGATTTTCCGTCTGTGCCTAGTACTGGTTTTCTATCTGAGCTCTTGATATGCATACAGCTGCTGTCTTTTCTTCAAAGCCTTCTAATTTTCCTGTAGGTGGTGTCTATCTTATCTGGAGTGAAATATGCTTCTAACTGCTTACATTTGTCCTCTAGCCATTTCTGCTTGTCTTTAGGAGTTATGACACGATCAAGAACAAGAAGTGGGCTTTCGTGCGATGTGTGCAGTCAGGAGCCTACGAAGGATCAGTAGCAACAGTATTGCTTATTGAAGACATTTTTTGTGAGCGTAAATCAGGAGGTGAGGTGGGCTAAAACGAATACCAAATGTTTTTAATCTAATTTTGCTATGTTATATTTATGAACATGGCTGGATGAACTCTACTCCTTTACTGATACCGATTGAGTGACTACCTAAGTAACCCAGAATACTGCTTACATATGATCGAAAATCGCTGACGTATGCTACATGATTACATGCTGCAGTTTCACTCGAATAATTTAGTACTAAACAAATTCTTCTATTCAACTTATATGCTGCTGGCTTCACACTTTCCGTGGCTTATGTGGCTAAACTGAAGCCCTAGTTTGATCACCTTTTTGAAATATTCAAAGGATACTATGTATGCAGTTTTCTGTGTTATTCGTAAGACGTTACTCTACATATACAATTATTTCCCTCATGAGTCGGCTGTGTATGCATTCGACACATATATTGAACGCTCAGGAGACCTGCTGTTTCTGTTCCAAATATGGTTGAATTCTACATCTGCATCTACATGGATATTCAGCAAATCACATTTAAGTGCCTGGCAGAGGATTCATCGAACCACCTTCACAATTCTCTATTATTCCAATCTCCTATAGCGAGCGGAAAGAATGAACACCTATATCTTTCCGTACGAGCTCTGATTTCCCTTATTTTATCGTGGTGATCGTTCCTCCCTATATAGGTCGGTGTCAACAAAATATTTTCGCATTCGGAGGAGAAAGATGGTGATTGGAATTTCGTGAGAAGATTCCGTCGATACGAAAAACGCCTTTCTTTTAATGATTTCCAACCCAAATCCTGTATCATTTCTGTGACACTCTCTCCCATATTTCGCGATAATACAAAACGTGCTGCCTTTCTTTGAACTTTTTCGATGTACTCTGTCAATGCTGTCCGGTAAGCATCCCACACCGCGTAGCAGTATTCTAAAAGAGGACGGACAAGCGTAATGAAGGCAGTCGCCTTAGTAGGTCTGTTACATTTTCTAAGTGTCCTGCCAATAAAACGCAGTCTTTGGTTAGCCTTCCCCACAACATTTTCTATGTGTTATTTCCAATTTAAGTTTCTCGTAATTGTAATACCTAGGTATTTAGTTGAATTTACGGCTAGATTAGACTGATTTATCGTGTAGCCGATATTTTTTTCTAAATCGTTTTGCAGGTTTTTTTTATCTTCTCATGACTTTGATAGTCGATAAAAGACAGCGTCATCTGCAAACAACCGAAGACGGCTGCTTAGATTGTCTCCTAAATCGTTTATATAGATAAGGAACAGCAAAGGGCCTATAACACTACCTTCGGGAACGCCTGAAATCACTTCTGTTTTACTCGATAACTTTCCGTCAATTATTATGAACTGTGACCTCTCTGACAGGAAATCGCAAATCCAGTCACACAACAGAGACGATGTTCCATAAGCACGCAATTTCACTACGAGCCGCTTGTGTAGTACAGTGCCAAAATCCTTCGGGAAATCCAGAAATACGGAATCGATCTGAAACTCCTTGTCAATAGCACTCAACACTTCATGTGAATAAAGAGCTAGTTGTGTTTCTCAGGAACGATGTTTTCTAAACCCATGTTGAGTGTGTGTCAGTAGACCGTTTCCTTTCTAGGTAAAATGGTTCAAATGGCTCTGAGCACTATGGGACTCAACTGCTGAGGTCATTAGTCCCCTAGAACTTAGAACTAGTTAAACCTAACTAACCTAAGGACATCACAAACATCCATGCCCGAGGCAGGATTCGAACCTGCGACCGTAGCGGTCTTGCGGTTCCAGACTGCAGCGCCTTTAACCGCACGGCCACTTCGGCCGGCCTTTCTAGGTAATTCATAATGTTCGAACACAATATAGGTTCTAAAATCCTGCTGCATATCGACGTTAAAGATATGGGCCTGTAATGTACTGAATTACTCCTACTAACTTTCTTGAATATTGGCGTGACCTGTGCAACTTTCCAGTCTTTGGGTACGGATCTTTCGTCGAGTGGACGGTTGTATATGATTGTTAAGTATCAGCATACTCCGAAAGTAACCCAATTGGTATAAAGTCTGGACCAGAAGACTTGCTTTTATTAAGTGATTTGAGTTGCTTCACTACTCCGATGATATTTACTTCTACGTTACTCATGTTGGCAGCTGTTCTCGATTCGAATTCTGGAATATTTTCTTCGTATTCTTTTGTGAAGGCATTTAGGAAGGCTGCGTTTAGTAACTCTGCTTTGGCAGCACTGTCTAGGGTAGTATCGCCATTGCCATCGCGCAGAGGAGGCATTGATTGTTTGTTGCCGCTAACATACTTCACACACGACCAGAATCGCTTTGGAGTTTCTGCCAGGTTTCGAGACAAAGTTTCTTTGTGGAAACTGTCATAGGCGTCTCGCATTGAACTCCGCGCTAAATTTCGAGCTTCTGTAAAGGATCGCCAATCTTGGGAATTTTGCGTCTGTTTAAATTTGTCATGTTTGTTTCTTTGTTTCTGCAACTGTGTTTTAACCCGTTTTGTGTACCAAGGCGGATCAGCTCCGTCGTTTGTTAGTTTACTTGGTATAAATCTCTCAATTGCTGCCGATACTATTTCTTTGAATCTAAGCCACGTCTGTTCTACACTTATATTATTAATTTGGAATGAGTGGAGATTGTCTCTCAGGAAGGCGTCAAGTGAATTTTTATCTTCTTTTTTTGAATAGGTATATTTTTCGCTTATTTTTCGAGGATTTCGGGATTACAATATTCAATATCGCTACGACAACCCTGTGTTCACTAATCCCTATATCGGTTTTGATGCTCGTTATTAACTCAGGATTATTTTTTGCTAAGAGGTCAAGTGTGTTTTCACAACCGTTTACTATTCGCGTGGGCTCATGGACTAACTGCTAGAAATAATTCTTAGAAAATGCGTTTAGCACACTTTCGGATGATATTTTATGCGTACCTCCGGAATTAAACATTTATTTTTGCCAACATATCGAGAGTAAATTAAAGTCACCATCAACTATTATCGTATGAGTCGGGTACGTGATTGAAATCAAACTCAAGTTTTCTTTAAACCTTTCAGCAACTGTATTATCAGAACTGGGAGGTCGGTAAAAGGATACAATTATTATTTTATTCCGGTTGCCAACAATGACCTCTGCCCATACCAACTCACAGAAAGTATCTACTTCAATTTCGCAACAAGTTAACCTACTTCTGACGGCAGCAAACACGTCACCGCCAACCATGTTTAGCCTATCTTTTCGGAACACCACTAGGTTCTTCACAAAAATTTCGGCTGAGCTTATATCCGGCTTTACACAGCTTTCAGTGTCTACAACGATTTGAGCATCAGTGCTTTCTATTAGCGCTTCGAGCTCTGGTACTTTCCCAACACAGCTACGACAATTTACAACTGTTATACCAATGGTTAATGTATCTACGTTCTTCCTGTGCTCAGCCTGCACCCTTTGTGACTGAAGCCCTTCTTGTGTTTTCCCGAGACTCTCTAACCTAAAAACTGCCCAGTCCACGTCACACAGCCCCTGCTACCCGTGTAGCCGCCTCCTGCGTATAGTGGACACCTGACCTATTCAGCGGAATCCGAAACGCAACCACTCATTGGCGCAAGTCGAGGGATCTGCAGCCTACACGGTCGCAGAACCGTCTGAGCCTCTGATTCAGACCCTCCACTCGTCTCTGTACCAGAGGTCCGCAATCGGTCCTGTCGACTATGCTGCAAATGATCAGCATCTTCTGTTAGCCGCTCGAAACCAGAGAGAATGTCTTCTGAACCAAAGTGACAAACATCATTGGTATCGACGTGAGCAACCACCTGCAATCGGCTGCACCCTGTGCTCTTCATGGCACCCGGAAGGACCCGTTCCGCATCTGGAATGACTCCACCCGGAATGCACACGGAGTGCACATTGGTTTCCTTACCCTCAGCCAAGTCCCTAAGGAGTCCCATATCGCGCCTAACGTTGGAGCTCCCAACTACCAATAACCCCACCCTCTGCGATTGCCCGGATCTTGCAGGCTGAGTGGTTTCCTCTAAAACAGGACAGGCGACAGCATCCGGCTCAGCGACAATGTCAGCCACAGACAGCACCTGGTACTTGTTTGTCAGACAAACCGGGGAGGCCTTGCGTGCGGTCTCCTGGTATATCTTTCGTTGCCTGCTTGCCCCCTGGGGCGACCTCCCACTCGACCACAGGTGAGGAGTCGGCCTCAGTGCGAGCAGTAACTGGTTGGCCACCGGTGAGGACCGATCGGAGGACTCTGACGTGCTGGACGTCCGTTGGATCCCCACGGCCGGCCCACAACAGTGGCGCCCATCCACTGCAGCCTCAAGCTGTGTAACCGAAGCCATCACAGCCTGAAGCTGAGAGCGAAGTGTCACCATATCGGCTCGCATCCATCCCTGTCCATACTAAAGACTGTGGAAAACTTAACTATTCAGATAAAGTGACTATCGGCATGTGCTGCGCAACTCTACAGTAGTCTCTGACGAAAATGCACGAACTTTCTCTAGTAATACGCAGATATTCTAAAACTTAACTACCGAAGCACTCATGTGAAACTAAATAATTTTCCCTTGATTAGGAACTTTAAATATGTCGCAAAATCGGTTTACTTTCTGACGCAAACGAAAACACGAGAACTGCGGCTATTAGATGTTACATTTATACGCAGAAACTCAAGAAACTAAACTATTAAATCACACAGATAATACAATAAAATTCACTCCTGGTTAGGAACTCGTAAATGACAGAAAAGCGTTTACTTCCCTTTTGCTGCGTCTGTCTCGGTCGGCTACTGCTGGCTGACTGATTCAGGGTGTACGAGAATATCGTATTCTCGTTGTGTGCCAACTATTAGTCCTACATAAAAAATGAACAGGACCTTTTTGTAGAAAATTTAATTTAATTAAATTCTGTACTGGGATACGTTTTCGCTACAGGCCGTAGTTTTGAGTTATCCAACAAAAACGAACAAAAGTAACCTTCAAACGGACCTCCATTCCCACACTCAGGCCCCACCTGTCAGAATTTCTATTATGCTGTTCATGGCACCCCTTGCTATCAGTGTACAAAATTTTGGGACTGGACGAATTATTTCCCACTTTCGATCTTTTTTGGTCTTTATTGAATGGTCCTATTACACCACCATTTAGTCAATTACCTACAAATGGTTAAAATTGATATTTGTGTAAATTTAGCTAGCAATTTTGTGAGTATTAACAGCATAAAATAAAGAATTGCATCACTGTATTCGTCAGGCCTTCTGACAACAAAACTACTTTGCATGTAAGGGTTAAGTTTACCACGACTTGTCAATATAATTAGTTCTAGCATAACGTTTAAAGAAGTCGATGGCAGAAAACGGAGACGCAAACGACCTTCTAATATTACATAAAACCAATGATGATGGCTTCCAAAGATGCAAGTTTTCAGCGATGGAATATTGTCTTGCTAAATATGTAGGCGGTGTATAGGTAAGCAGACGATTGTACATGATCGATTAACAGCTTTCCGTATCAGTCACCACTCGGAGACGGTAGTAATGACGGGCAGTATTCCATTCTATAAGCTTCCTCCCATACGAGAATACCTGCACTAACCATCCCAACAGTATTATGTTGGCAAGCAAAATATGCCATTTCATGTAATTTACGTCCCATCCATACCTTGCCCTCGCGCTGCACTAACGTGTACCGAAACCCAATAACCAAGCAAGCTTTTTGCGTGCTTTCATCGCCCTTTAGTAGTGTTCCGTGTGGGGTACGGTTAGCAGGAGTGCGGATATAGCGTCAGTGGAATTCATTGTATATCTTTTCTCGTAAAAAAGGCCCGGGGTCAGATTGCTCTTGGGGTGCCGCATGCTCAGAATATCCTCCAACTGTTTGCGAACAAAACCCTTCAACCACACGTGCAGCCGATTGTGCACTGTCCTAGACAGTCGAAGTTCATTACAAGTCTTGTGAAACACAGGGCTACGATATCCACTTCGCGGTAACATTAGGATGGCACTCATTCCAACATTACCGCTCCACCCTTCATTCAACTGCCCGTGATTCTTTACGTTCTCTGTAGAGAAAGGACCGTGGGTAGTAGCAGAGAGGGCGTAAAGGTTGGGAACTTTAAAATAACAACAGTAGTAATTGCAGTTTAAGACACATGAAATTCAGTGTACGGCGTACATAGAGCGCGCCTGAGTGAGGCGATCAGGCTGCCAGGGACTTGGAGCGACCAGTCTAACTGGATAATTGAGAAGTGGACAGAGGACGAATCTTACCAAATCGGAGGCGGTGAGAAGAGGCAGAGCTGTTCTGAGTTCCATTACTTGCGTACAGTCCCTCACGTGACATCCTTCCGCGCTTCCTATTGGTGGCTACTGTAGGCGAGTTTTACAGACTTCGACCACAGTATCCTTCTTTGAGAGTCGCATTCAGCTCAGCAACGCCAGGGCGAGCTGCAAAGCTGACTTCCAGTTGTACTCAAAAAATGGATGGAAAAAAACTCTTAATTTTCTACATCTATATACGTACTCTGCAACCCACCATACGGTGTGCGGCGGAGGGTACCTCGTACCACAACTAGCATCTTCTCTCCCTTTTCCACTCCCAAACAGAACGAGGGAATAATGACTGCCTGTATGTCTCAGTCCGGAACCGCGCGACAGCTACGGTCGCAGGTTCGAATCCTGCCTCGGGCATGGATGTGTGTGATGTCCTTAGGTTAGTTAGGTTTATGTAGTTCTAAGTTCTAGGGGACTGATGACCACAGATGTTAAGTCCCATAGTGCTCAGAGCCATTTGAACCATTTTGAAACTAATCTCTCTTATCTTATCTTTGTGGTCTTTCCGCGAAATATAAGTTGGCGGCAGTAAAATTGTACTGCAGTCAGCCTCAAATGCTGGTTCTCTAAATCTCCTCAGTAGCGATTCACGAAAAGAAGGCCTCCTTTCCTCCAGAGACTCCCACCCGAGTTCCTGAAGCATTTCCGTAACACTCGCGTGATGATCAAACCTACCAGTAACAAATCTAGCAGCCCGCCTCTGACTTGCTTCTATGTCCTCCCTCAATCCCACCTGATAGGGATCCCAAATGCTCGAGCAGCACTCAAGAATAGGTCGCACCAGCGTTCTATAAGCGGTCTCCTTTATAGATGAACCACATCTTCCCAAAATTCTGCCAATGAACCGAAGACGACTATCCGCCTTCCCCACAACTGCCATTACATGCTTGTCCCACTTCGTATCGCTCTGCAATGTTACGCCCAAATATTTAATCGACGTGACTGTGTCAAGCGCTGTACTACTAATGGAGTATTCAAACATTACGGGATTCTTTTTCCTATTCATCTGCATTAATTTACATTTATCTATATTTAGAGTTAGCTGCCATTCTTTACACCAATCACAAATCCTGTCCAAGTCATCTTGTATCCTCCTACAGTCACTCAACAACGACACCTTCCCGTACACCACAGCATCATCAGCAAACAGCTGCACATTGCTATCCACCCTATCCAAAAGATCATTTATGTAGATAGAAAACAACAGCGGACCTACTACAGTCCCTGGGGCACTCCAGGTGATACCCTCACCTCCGATGAACACTCACTATCGAGGACAACGTACTAGGTTCTATTACTTAAGAAGTCTTCGAGCCGCTCACATATTGGGAACCAATCCCATATGCTTGTACCTTAGTTAGGACTCTGCAGTGGAGCACCGAGTCAAACGCTTACCGGAAGTCAAGGAATATGGCATTCGTCTGATACCCTTCATCCATGGTTCACAACATATCATGTGAAAAAAGGACGAGTTGCATTTCGCAGGAGCGATGCTTTCTAAAGCCGTGCTGATGCATGGACAGCAACTTCTCTGTCTCAAGGAAATTCATTATATTCGAAATGAGAATATGTTCGAGAAACCTGCAACTAACCGATGTTAAGGATATTGATCCGTAATTTTGAGGATCCGTCCTTCTGCCCTTCTTATATACAGGCGTCACCTGCGCTTTTTTCCAGTCGCTCGGGACTTTACGTTGGGCAAGAGATTCGCGATAAATGTCTCAAACGAGTGCGCCCCAGAGAAACAAATCATTATAGTTTCAGAAATGTTCGATGATTTATTTAAGACAAAGGGCTTCACTAATTCAGCAAGTCAATAACGCGTTGGTCCATCTCTGGCCATTATGCAAGCAGTTATTCTGCTTGTCATTGACTGGCAGAGTTGTTGGATGTCCTCCTGAGTAATGTTGTGCCACGTTCTGTTCGGTTGCTGCGTTAGATCGTTATAGTCCTTAGCTGATTGGAAAACCCTGCCCATAAAGCTGCAGTTTTGGCATTTGGGAAGAGATTTGGAGATCTTTCTGGTCTAGGCAGGGTTTGGTAAGCATGAAGACAAGCTGTAGAAACTATTGCTGTGTGAAATGTTAGCCCAGGATGGCTTGCCATGAAGGGCAACAAAATTGGGCGTAGAATGTCATTGACGTACCGCTGTGCTGCAGGTGTGCCGCGGATGAATACCAAATGGGTATTCCTATGAAATGAAATAGCACCCCCAGACGATCACTACTGGTTGTCGTCCTTTATGGTGGGCGATATTCAGGTTGGTATCCCACCGTCCTCTGGGCTATTTCCAGACATTTCTTCGCTAGTCAGCAGCCCACCGTTGTTCAGGGAATTTCCAGAAACGCCTTCACTGGTCATTGGGCCTTAATGCAAAGCGGGACTCATTACCATGAAGACAATTCTATTGTACTCAAGTCAATGAGATTCCAGGTTGAAGAAGAATCTGTAGATGCCACGGACAGCGGCTGGATACCAACCTGACTGATACTCACCAGGAGTGATATTATGGGGTGCCATTTCTTTTTATAGTAGGATCCTTTTGGTGATCATCCAAGGCGCCCTTACCCTAGAGTGGTACGTCGATGATATATGTCTCGTTTTGGTTGCCTTCATGGCAAGCTATCCTGGGCTCAGGTTTCAGCAAGGCCAGAGTTTCTGCTGGTTATCTTCATGCTTGCCAAACGTTACCTTGGCCAGGAATGTCGCCGGATATTTCCCTAATGGAGAAAGTTATAAGCCAATAAACTGGTAACCAAGGTCACAGGAATTCTTTTTATTCCGTGATTACCGATTTCGGCGAAACTAAAGCCACCATCATCGGACATTTATTATGTCATCTCTCTTGGACGCCTATGTGCTACTTACGACAATTTTGTAAGTCCTGCGTGTTATAGGCAACTATTAATATCACTATTGTTTGCCTTGATGTTGTAACCTGTATGTGTCCTAAGATCCGATGATGGTGGCTTTAGTTTCGCAGAAACCGGTAATCATGGAACAGAGAGAATTCCTGCGATCTTGGCTACCAGTTTATTGTTTTACAAGCGTCTAGATCGCTTCCACATGAGCACAATGTGCTCCCTACAAGGTTATAAGCTTTATGGGTAGGGCCCTCCACCTATCTCTGGAATTTCACTGTCTAATACGCCAACACGCCACCTGGACAAAATTTGGCACAATATTTATCAGGAGGTCATCCAGAAACTGAATCACTGCCACGCCGAATAACTGCTTGCGTAGCGGCCAGAGGTGGACCAACGCGTTACTGACTTGGTCAATTTGGGAAGCTCTTTCTCTAGAATAAATCATCTATTTTTCTGAAATAGTAATCATTTGTTTGATTGTACATATACTTCACATCTACCTATTTCCATCGCATTCGGATAAATCCTTCGTGGTGCGTCGCTTTCTTTTTACAGCGTTTTTCAGTTCCTTGCGTATCTTGCGAACCATGGATGAAGGGTATCAGACGAATGCCATATTTCTTGACTTCTGGAAAGCGTTTGACTCGGTGCCCCACTGCAGATTCCTAACTAAGGTACGAGCATATGGAATTGGTTCCCAACTATGTGAGTGGCTCGAAGAGTTCTTAAGTAGTAGAACCCAGTACGTTGTCCTCGATGGTGAGTGTTCATCGGAGGTGGGGGCATCATCTGGAGTGCGCCAGGGAAGTGTGGTAGGTCCGCTGTTGTTTTCTATCTACATAAATGATCTTTTGGATAGGGTGGATAGCAATGTGCAGCTGTTTGCTGATGATTCTGTGGTGTACGGGAAGGTGTCGTCGTTGAGTGACTGTAGGAGGATACAAGATGAGTGGACAGGATTTGTGATTGGTGTAAAGAATGGCATCTAACTCTAAATATAGATAAATGTAAATTAATGCAGATGAATAGGAAAAAGAATCCTGTAATGTTTGAATACTCCATCAATAGTGTAGCGCTTGACACAGTCACGTCGATTAAATATTTGGGCGTAACATTGCAGAGCGATATGAAGTGAAGTGGGACAAGCATGTAATGGCAGTTGTGGGGAAGGCGGATGGTCGTCTTCCGTTCATTTGTAGAATTTTGGGAAGATGTAGCTCATCTGTAAAGGAGACCGCTTATAGAACGCTCGTGCGACCTATTCTTGAGTACTGCTCGAGCGTTTGGGATCCCTATCGGGTCGGATTGAGGGAGGACATAGAAGCAATTCAGAGGCGGGCTGCTAGATTTGTTACTGGTAGGTTTGATCATCACGCGAGTGTTACGGAAATGCTTCAGGAACTCGGGTGGGAGTCTCTAGAGGAAAGGAGGCGCTCTTTTCGTGAATCGCTACTGAGGAAATTTAGAGAACCAACACTTGAGGCTGACTGCAGTACAATTTTACTGCTGCCAACTTACATTTCGCGGAAAGACCACAAGGATAAGATAAGAGAAATTAGGGCTCGTACAGAGGCATATAGGCAGTCATTTTTCCCTCGTTCTGTTTGGGAGTGGAACAGGGAGTGAAGATACTAGTTGTGGTACGAGGTAACCTCCGACACACACCGTATGGTGGATTGCGGAGTATGTATGTAGATGTAGATGTAGATGTACTAGATACACTGTTGAGCCAACACGTGTTGATCAGCGACCATAGCGAGACTGGGTACCGCCCTACGGTGTCCTGGCGTTTAAAGCGATAAGAAAAATATGAAAACTGAGAAGATATGATTGGGAATCATTTGTGCGACGATATGGGCCGCAAATGGGTGAAGCTACTGACATAAGCAACTTTGACAAAGGGTAGATTGTCATGGACCGGAACGCTCAAATCTTTCCGTGCGAGCTCCGATTTCTCTTGTTTTATTATAATGAGCATTTATTCCTATGTAGGTGGGCGCCAACATATTTTCGTATTCGGGGAAGAAAGTTTTTGAATGAAATTTAATTAAAGGTCTCGTCGCAACAGAGAAAGGATTTGTTTTAATTATTGCCACCACAACCCGCATATCATCACTCTCTCCCCTATTTCGCGATACTACAAAACGGTTGGCCTTCTTTCAACTTTTTCAGTGTTCTCCGTTAATCCTATCTGATGTGGATCCCACACTGCGCAGCAAAGCTCCAGAACAGGGGGGACAAGTGTGGCGTAAGCAGTCTATTTAGTAGACCTGTTCCATTTTCTAAGTTTTCTGTTAATAAGTCGCCGTCTTTAGTTCACTTTCACCAGAACATTATCTGTGTGATCGTTCTATTTTAAGTTATTCGTGCCATTCTTTTTATAGAATGACCCGTTTGGTATCATCCACAGCACCCTTATGTCACACCAGTACGTCGACGACATTCTTCGTACCGTTTTGTCGCCTTTCATGGCCAGCTATGCTGGGCTTACATTTCAGCGAGATAATACCCGCCTAAATACACAACCTTTAGATCTATATGATTTACTATGCAACTGAAATTTAGCTGATTTCTTCTAGAACTCATACGGATGACTTAACAGTTTTCATTATTTACAGACAAGTGGCACTTTTTGCACCGTACAGATATCATGTCTAAATCATTTTGTAATTAATTTTGATCTTCTGATTACTTTACAAGACGATAAATGATCTTCTGCAAAAAACTAAGAGCACTGTTGAGATTATCTCCTAAATCTTTTATATAAATTATGAACTTCAGACAGCTTGTAACTCCTCTTTTGGGTACGTCAGAAATCAGTTTTCCTCGATGACTTTCCAACAATTTCCACGACTTGTGACCTTTACGACAAGACCTCAAGAATGCAGTCGGACAGCCGAGACGATATTCCATAGGCACGCAATTTGATCAGAAGTCACTTTTGAGGAATGCTGTCAAAAACTTTCTGGAAATCTAGAATATGGAATGAGTTTTAGGTCCCCTGCCGATAGCAATCTTCACTTCGTATGAATAAAGAGCTGGATGAGTTCCACTAGAATGACATTTTCTGAATCAGTTCTGACTGTTTGTCAATAAGTCGCTTCTTAAAGGTAGTTCATGATTCCCGAACGTAGCATAAATATATACCAAAATCCTACCGCAAATCGATATCAACGATACGAATCTGTAATTTATTGGATTACTCCTAGTGTGACCTGGCGCAACTTTCCAGTCTTCAGGTACAGATCTTTCATCCAGCTGTCACTGCCATCAGTAACATTGCCATTGCTATCGCTAACGTATTGGTTGTGCATCCCCGCTGATGTACTTTGCATATCTTTGTACTTGTTATCAGATGTCGAGACAGAGTTTCTTGTCAAGTTTATTGAAAGCAACGCCTATGGATATCCGCGCTAAATTTCGAACTTCTGTAAAGCATCGCCAAACTTGGAGATTTTGGGTGCTTTTAAATTTGGCGTGCTTTTTCCGTTGCTTATGCAACAGTGTTCTGATCTGTTTTATGTACCATGATATATCCGTTTGGACACTTTTTAATTGATTTGGTATAAATTTCCCAGTTGCCGCAGGTATTATTTCTTTGTATATAAGCCACGTCTACGCTTACGTAGCTACCTTGGAAGGAGTGGAGACTGTTGGGAAGGCGTGGAACGAATTGTTCATTTTTTCTTTTTATTTTCTTATTTTTGTAACAGACACAGTTTTCATTTATTTTTGGTGTATTTGGATGTTACGGTATTCAGTCTTGCCATTACGACCTTTTGGTCACCAGTCCTCATATCTGTTATGGCGCTTCCTATTTGCTCAGACTGTTTCTTCCTAAGACGGCAAGTATGTTTTCGCAACCATTTATGCTTCGACTAGGCTCCTGAACTAGTTGTTCGATACACTTTTCGGAAAAAAACGTTCAGTACGACTTCGAACGACGTTTTATGCCTACTACCGATACGAAAGATGTATTTTCGCCAACATATCGAGGGTAGATTGAAGTCACCATCAATTATAATTGTATGAGTGAGGTGCTTGCTTTAAATGCGACTCAAGTTTTCTGTGGACAGTCCAGCAAATACACTTACATCATCTGAGTCGGGGTCCGGTAAAAGGAACTGATTAATAATTTATTCTCATTTAACTACCCGTAATAACTCGCATTAACTATCTACAGCAATTTCATTGCAAGGTAAACTACATCTACCAGCAACAAACGCTACACTACCAACTATATTTAATCTATTCTCTCTGAACTCTGGTAGGTCCTTTGTAAAAATTGGGGTGGAAGGTATTTCCGACATTAACCAGGTCTCAGTATCTGTCATTATTTCGAAAAAAATAAAAAAAAAACATTATTTACAATACGAACAGCAAGGGTCCCAATGCCACCTTTCCGAACTTACAATTTTGTTGGTTGTTTCGGTTTCGCCGTATATCACAGTATATTAACAGGTAATTCAATTTAAATAGTACCCTCAATACGCCTGAATAGCATGTATCGAACTATTTAACAGTTGCTCATTCACATAAATTTTGTCGTCACAATGTTGCAGCTGTGTGGATGAATTCACCTGGCAACTGTGTTAGTCCGATGTCGCTTGCGCGTACCTGTAATAAAAAGCCACCTGTTGCCGGCAGCACTCTGTGACATTTGGAGAGAAAAGCTTACGAACTGTAAGCGAAATACACGGCTGAACCCGTACCTGCAACTCGCGGGGTAGACGTAGCTACGTGAGCTGCGTGTCTCAATTTCGCAAGAACTAATTACTGAAGAGAAGTGCACTTTGAAGCAACACCACAGGGAACAAACATTTATTTCTTTTATTTAACAAAGGCAATCCAAACACAAATTCACAATCTAGAGATGCCACGTGCAGATGAATAAAATCTCGCGGGATTTACGTCGTCTCACGTAATCATCCCATCTTTATGAGTCCTCCCGAGCAGTTTTTAGACCCTGAAATTGCTATGTACTTATTGGAAACTCAACTACCAAACGGCGCTTATCTACGAATTTCGTAAACCACACATTATTTTCGTGAAGTCTTACAGAATAGCCGGTACCTGTAGCGTATTCTATTACCTCTGTAAGTTTGTTGGGTTGGGGGTTGGGTTGTTTGGGGGAAGAGACCAAACAGCGAGGTCATCGGTCTCATCGGATTAGGGAAGGACGGGGAAGGAAGTCGGCCGTGCCCTTTCAAAGGAACCATCCCGGCATTTGCCTGGAGCGATTTGAGGGAAATCACGGAAAACCTAAGTCAGGATGGCCGGACGCGGGATTGAACCGCCGTCCTCCCGAATGCGAGTCCAGTGTGCTAACCGCTGCGCCACCTCGCTCGGTGTGTGTCAGTTTGTTGTCATTTACTATAGTAAGTACTACATCAACACCGCACGTCAGATAAGCGAACTCATTTCCAACTCGGTGTTATTGGAGATCGAATACCCATTGTGGTTGGACAAATACGCAGACATCTATTTTAAAGAAGGAGCCGGCCGCGGTGGTCTAGCGGTTCTAGGCGCGCAGTCCGGAACCGCGCGACTGCTACGGTCGCAGGTTCGAATCCTGCCTCGGGCATGGGTGTGTGTGATGTCCTTAGGTTAGTTAGGTTTAAGTAGTTCTAAGTTCTAGGGGACTGATGACCACAGTAGTTGAGTCCCATAGTGCTCAGAGCCATTTGAACCATTTTAAAGAAGGAATGCTGCCACTCATCTGAAACGATGGAGGAAAATCAAAAAACGTTAAACAAAATATCGAGACAGGGATTTGGCCGTCGTTTCTACCAAACCGAGTTCAGAGAATTCGTCACTACATCGTTTCGCTTAGTTATAATGAGCGAGTGAGGGGCCATAACGTTTAATACACCCTATTTTCAGTTGGGAGACATGTTGCTATAAACTGCGTCTGCCGTAAACTGCCTCTTTCTTCTTGCCATACAGACTGAAATTTTTCTAAATCGCCAAGACAAAAGCCAGGATGGTTTCTTTCAAAAGAACCAGACCAATTCCTTTCCCCCTCACCCGAGCTTTTGCTGTGTTTCTAATGACAGCATCGTCGACATGATGGCAAACACATCTTAATTTCTTCATTTAAACCATAACCAGCGTTCAAAGGAATATGTAAGATGTTTGTTACTATAATATCGTGACATATATATCCATAGCAGAACGTGGTTCTGTATTTTGGAGTTATGTGGATGCCACGTTTGTGGTGTGGCCCCACGGTGAAGATAAGCTACAGGAATTTGTAAACCATCTAAATTCCATGCATACATAAATCAGTTTACATTAGAAGTCGGAAAGGAGAGAGGCCTTCCATTTTTTGATGTTTTGGTTCTTTGCAACATGATGGCAGTTTAGTGCACGCTGTTTATCGCAAACCGTCACATACGCTCTTACCTGTACATGCAGATGGTTCAAATGGCTCTGAGCACTATGGGACTTAAATTCTGAGGTCATCAGTTCCCTAGAAATTAGAACTACTTAAACCTAACTAACCTAAGGACATCACACACATCCATGCCCGCGGCAGGATTCGAACCTGCGACCGTAGCGGTCGCGCGGTCTAGACTGTAGCGCCTAGAACCGCTCGGCCACACAGGCCGGCTACATGCAGATGGCACCGCTGTAAGTGATCAGAATTTTATTTCAGAGTGTATAGCATTGCTGACGAAAGCAAACTCGCTTAGAGAAGGAAAATAGATTTGACGACAAATAAATCTAGGGACTGATGACTTTGGCGGTTAAGTCCCATAAGATTTCACACACATTTGAACTTTTTTTGAACAAATAAACCCCCAGGTCCGGATGGAATCCCAGTCAGATTTTATGATGAGTAGTCTACGGCACTGGCCGCTTACCTAGCCGGCATTTATCGTGAATCTCTTGCCCAGCATATAGTCCCAAGCCACTGGAAAAAGCGCAGGTGCCTCCAATATACAAGAAAGGCAAAAGAACAAACCTGCAAAATTATAGACCAACGTCCCTGACTTATGTTTGCTACTGAATCCTCAAACACGTTCTTAGTTCGAATATAATAAACTTTTTTGGGGCTAAGCAGCTCATGTCCACCAATCAGCCTGTTTTAGCAAGCATCGCTCGTGCGGAACTCAGCTTCTCCTTTTCTCAAAGGTTATACTGAGAATTATGGATGAAGGGCAACAAGCAGATTCCATATTTCTAGATTTCCGGAAAGCACTTGTACGGTGCCCCATTGCAATTTCGGTTACAGAAGTAGCACGTCCACCCTGCGTGACGTAGCATGTGAAGGTCGCTGCGTGTGGACGAGCTACTTCTGTAACCGAAATTGCAGATCTGAATATGGTTCTAGAAGAACCGAAACCGGACATGTGAATAACATTTTGCAATCAAGACGGATTATAAGTAAAATTGAAGATAAGAGCGTATAGAATAAGTTTACAGATATGTGAGTGGCTAAAAGACTTCTTAAATAACATCTTCAGTTGAGAGTGCTAGTGCACGATTTCGCTGGAACTGACTTCTCAGCGCAAGTGGCGGCCCCTATATAGGCCGCAGAAGGCTCACAACGCGTGCGCGAAAGGGTGCTGTAACTGCTCTCTAGCGCAAGTAAACATACAGCGCCCTAGTGGTGGAACGGGGGAAAATCGAGATATCGCTATCAAAAATTAAACATTATTCCGACGATCGAAACACCGGGTTCCAAGCCTCACTTAAAAGGTAACCCTTGTCTCTAATAACAAGATTGTCAGGTAACCGAATCTCTATGGAGTCTTTTAAAACATAGTCCCAATAGCGAGATGCAGGGGCAACCATTTGTGTCTCGTCATACAGCATTCTATGTCACTCTGTGAGACAGTGCTCCGCCATTGCAGATTTCTCAGGCTGAAACAACTTGCGTGCCGCTGGTGCTCAACACATCGGTCCTGAATGGTCCAGACTGTCTGACCACAGTGGCAAGGGATCTTGCACACACCGGGCTTCCTCAGATCCAAGTCATTCTTAACTGAGCCAAGAAGCGCTCTAATCTTGGCTGCCCAACGAAAAATACTTTAAATACAATATTTTTTTAGAATATCTCAATTTCCCCTGTTCCACCACTGTGGCGCTGTATGTTTACTTGCGCTAGAGGGCAGTTACGGCACCTTCTCGCGCACGCGTTGTGGGCCTTCTGCGGCCTATATAGGGGTCGCCGCTTGGGCTGAGAGGTCAGTTACGGCGAGATCTTGCACCAGCACTCTCACCTGAAGATGGCGGCCAGTTGGACCGCGGAAATATTGTGTCAAGATGACGTTATGATCCGGCTGCACACCCCAGAAGAATATTTATAATTATTACGCCGGGAAAGCCTTCGGAGTCGTACGTTGTCCTCGACGGCGAGTGTTCATCGGAGACAAGGGTATCGTCAGGAGTGCCCCAGGGGAATGTGATAGGACCGCTGTTGTTCTCTGTATACGTACGTAAATGATTTGGCAGTCAGAGTGGGCAGCAGTCGGCTGTTGTCTGCTGATGATGCCGTGTGTCGAAGTTGAGTGACCGTAGGAAGCTAAAAGACGACTTAGGCAAAATTTCCAGTTGGTGGATGAATGGCGGCTAGCTCTAAATGTGGAAAAATGTAAGTTATGCGGATGAGTAGGAACAACAAGCCTATAACGTTCGGGTACAGTACTACTAATGTTCAACTTGACACAGTCAAGTCGTTTAAATATCTGGACGTAAAGTGGCAAAGCGATGTGAGATGGAACGAACATGTGGAAACTGTGGTAGTGAAGGCAAATGGTCGACGTCGTTTTATTGAGAGTATTTTAGGAAAGAGTGGTTCACCTGTAAAGGAGACCGCATATAGGACGCTGGTGCGACCTGTTCTTGAGTAATGCTCGAAAGTTTGGGATCCGTACCCGATCAGATTGAAGAAAAACATTGAAGCAATTCAGAGGAGGGCTGCTAGATTTCTTACCGGCTGGTTCGAACAAAACTGAAGTGTTACGGAGAAGCTTCGAGAACTCAAATGGGAATCCCCGGAGGGAAGACAGCAGTCTTTTTGGGAAAAACTATTGAGAACATTTAGAGAACAGACATTTGAAGCTGATTGTCTTACGATTCTGCTCCTGACAACATACATCGCTCGTAAGGACCACGGAGATAAGATACAAGAAATTAGTGCTCTTATGGAGGCGTACAGCCAGTCGTTCTTCCCTCGCTCTATTTGCGAGTGGAACAGGACGGGAAATAAGAAGTAGTGGTACAGGGTACCATACGCCACACACCTTACGCTGGCTTGCGGAGTATCTATGTAGATATGTAGATGTGGAAACTGCGGAATGAGCTTCTATTCTTAAACGAAGTTTTTGAAGTAAATGGGTATTCTATGTATAGCGACGTGTGTAAAACCTAAGATCGACTTACAGAGCGAGGAAGAAGACATCATTCCATGAAACAGACCCTGTAATTATTCTTCACATTACTAAGGGCAGCAATGTCATCAGTGATTCTTATCGTTGATATTATTTTCCTCTGAATTTTAATGTCCTTCTTGAAACTTTCTTTTGTTTCCGTCGTTACTTCTTCGGAGTAGGGGTGAAACACTACAACTCTGTCTTCACCCTTTTCAGTCCAAGCACTTCGTTGTTTGTCTTCCAGCCTTAGTGTCCTCTCTTGTTTCTTGTACGTTCTGCGTACAGCCCGCCTTTTCCTGTAACTAAATCCTATTTGTCTTAGAATTTCGAACTTCTTGCACCATTTTACATTATCGAATGCTTTTTCTAGGACGGCGAGTGCTATGAGCGTAACTTGATTTTTTTTCACTCTTGCTCCCATTATTATGCGCAACGTGAATAGTTCCTTCCTAAAGCCAAACTGATCGTCATGTAACACATCCCCAACTTTCTTTTCTATTCTTTTGTATATTATTCTTTTCAGCAACTTGGATGCGTAAGCTGTTAAGCTTATTGTACCGTAGTTTTCGCATTTATCTGCCCTTTCTGTCTTCGAAACTGTGTGGATGATATTTTTCCGAAAGTCTGATGGCTCGTCACCAGTCTCATAGATTCTGCAAATCAACTTCAGTAGTCGTTTGGCTGCTATATCCCCACTGATTTTAGAAATTCCGATGGGGTGTTATCTATCCCTCACCAGGCACAGTCTTTCGTTCTGGTAGCACTATAGTGTAAAGTACCTATCCCCGCTTAATTCGACACTTGTGTCGACTCTCGTGTCGTAAAGGTTTTTGTTTATCTGTTGTAGTTTGGTCAGGTCCTTGTCGGCTATACCGTCAGTGAGAGAGGATCTGCTCTCTTGCTCCAGATACAGGCGAGTACACCGTTCGTTTACGAATTATATTTACGAATACTATGAGTTGACACAACTTCTGCTAAGAAGCGACTTACTTTAAATTTTGTCAGTGTGCTTTAGCTTCAGCTCCTATATTTCGTGCGTGTTTGCTTATTTATCAGGCAATCTTTAGGATGTGTAGAATCTTGACTACTGTGTTCAGATACATGACGAACTGGTGACCTTTCGCTCACAGCTCCAGCTGGCGTTGGCTTCGGTCACGCAGCTTGAGGCTGTTGACAATGAGCATCCTTGGGGCTGGGGGGACATGACGTTCCGAGGGATGTCCAGCACGACTCATCTGCCCCCGATCGGTTCTGCCCGCACTGTGGTTGATCCCTCACACGTGGTCCAGTGGGAGGTCGTTCGAGGTGTGGTTGGCAGCAAAAGGTTTTCCGAGGAGCCGATGGGAGGACCTTCGCTGTTCGTCTGACGAACGGGTTTCGGGCGCTATCTGTGACAGACAAAGTCTCTGAGCCAAATGAAGTTGCTGCCTTTTTTAGAAGAACCCTCAAGGCATGCCAGGCCTGGGATTCACGGAAGATGGGATTACTAGTAGTTGGGAGCTCCAACGTTAGGCGTGTAGTGGGGCCCCTTAGGGACGTGGCTGCGAAGGAGAGGAAGGAATACAATGTGCACTGCGTGTACACACCGGTTGGGGTCTTTCCAGATATGGAATGTGTGCTTCTGGATGCCGTGGAGAGATCAGGGTGCAGCCAACTGCAGGTGATGGCTCGTATTGTTACTAACAATGTGTGTCGTTTTGGATCAGAAGAGAATCTTCTCTGGTTTTGGGTATCCAGCTAAAGTAGTGAGGTCTGCCCGTCTTGTCTGCGATGATGCATTGACACAAAGCCGAGTGGAGGGACTGAATCAGAGGCTCAGACGTAGATTACGGATTCCTCGACTTACGCCGTAGGGTGGAAGGTTTCTGGGTTCCACTAAATAGGTCAGAAGACAGCTACACGCAGGAAGCGGTACACGGGTAGCGGGGACTGAGCGGAGGGGACTCGGCGGTTGATAGGTTAGACGGTCTCGGGAACATGCTGAAAGGACTTCCGTTTCAAAGGATGCAGGACGAGCACAGGAAGTCTGTAGACACAGGAACAATCAACACTGTAGTTGTAAATTGCCCTAGCTGTGTCGAAAAAGGGCTGGTAGAGAGCAGTGAATCTCAAGGAAGGTGTCAAGCAATTTTTTTCATCTTCTTTTTTAAAAAGCCGTATTTTGAATTTTTTTGGTGGGTATTTGAATCTCAAACTGAAAGCTGGCTATAGCCGGGAATCAGTTCAGACAAAATTTTTACAAAAAACCTAACCGTATTCAAAAAGGACTAAAAACGAATTTGTGGTGGAGTGTCTATTGCTGTCAGCAGTAGTTTACATTGTAGTGAAACTGAAATAGATAACTCCTGTGAGTTAGAATGGGTAGAAGCTATACGTGACAATCGGAATAAATTAATAACTGGTACCTTCCCCCCCCCCCCCCCCCCCCCCCACCCTTGGACTCGGATGATAAGCAGTTCAAAGAAAACTTGACTGTAATTTCAAATAGCAATCTCATTCATACTATTATAGTTGGTGGTGACTTCAATCTACCCTCGAAATATTGGCGAAAATACATGTTTAAACTCTGTGGAGGCATAAAACGTCGTCCGAAATCATACTGAATGACTTCTCACAAAATTATTTTGGACTAGTTCAGGAGCCCACTGGAAATGTAAATGGTTGCAGAAACGTGCTTTACCTTTTAACAACAAAGAATCCTGACCAAATAAGGAGCGTCATGACAGGTACAGGGATTAGTCACTGCAAGGCTGTTTCAGCTTCACTGAATACCGTAACATCCAAACCCACCCAAAAAATTCAAAATACGTCTATTTCAAAAAGAAGATGAAAAAAAATGCCTGACACCTTCCTAAGAGACAGTTTTCATTGCCTCCAATCTATGTAAGCGTAGGCAGATATTGTTTACACTCAAGGAAATAGTATAGAAGGTAGTTAAGAGATTTACAACAAGTAAATTAATAAGAGATGGTAGTGATCCTCCATGTTACACAAAACAGGTCAGAACATTATTGCAGAACCGACGAGAAAAGCATGGCAAGTTTAAAAGAACGCAATATCCCCAAGACTGGCGAACTTTTACAGAAGCCTGAAATTTAGCGCCAACTTCAATGTGAGATTCTTTTTAAGAACAACTGCCAACAAGAGCAACTTAAAACTCTATATGCTTTGTGTAGCGAAGAGGTTTAAAATGCTCAAGAAAGGCAGGGGTTCCGGTGCAAATTGTGTACTAGCCCGGCTTGTTTCATAATATGCTGATACAATAGTTTCATACTCAGCAATCATACAACCGCATCCAGAGACTGGAAGGTTGCATGAATCACACTAATACTCATGAAAGGAAACAGGAGTAATCCGCTGAATTGCCGACCAATAACACAAACGTCGCTTTGCAGTAGGATTTTGGAATATATACTGTGCTCCAAAATCATGAATCATCTCGAAGAAAACGATTTATTGACAAATGGCCACGATGGGTTCAGAAAATACCGTTTTTGTGAAACATAACTAGCTTTTTATACGCTTGAAGTAATGCGTACCATCGACATGGGACAACAAATTTATTACATTTTTTTTTTTTTAAGTTCAGGAAGGCTTTTGACACCGTTCCTCACCAGCGACTTCTAATTAAATTGCGTGCCTCTGCAGTGTCATCTCAGCTGTTTGTCTCGATACGTGATTTCCTCCCACAAACGCCACAGTTCGTAATAACTGACGGAAAGTCACCGAGTAAAACAGAAATAATATCTGGGGTTCCTCAAAGAAGTGTTGTAGACTCTCTGTTGTTCCTGATCTACACACCTGGAAATTGAAATAAGAACACCGTGAATTCATTGTCCCAGGAAGGGGAAACTTTATTGACACATTCCTGGGGTCAGATACATCACATGATCACACTGACAGAACCACAGGCACATAGACACAGGCAACAGAGCATGCAAAATGTCGGCACTAGTACAGTGTATATCCACCTTTCGCAGCAATGCAGGCTGCTATTCTCCCATGGAGACGATCGTAGAGATGCTGGATGTAGTCCTGTGGAACGGCTTGCCATGCCATTTCCACCTGGCGCCTCAGTTGGACCAGCGTTCGTGCTGGACGTGCAGACCGCGTGAGACGACGCTTCATCCAGTCCCAAACATGCTCAATGGGGGACAGATCCGGAGATCTTGCTGGCCAGGGTAGTTGACTTACACCTTCTAGAGCACGTTGGGTGGCACGGGATACATGCGGACGTGCATTGTCCTGTTGGAACAGCAAGTTCCCTTGCCGGTCTAGGAATGGTAGAACGATGGGTTCGATGACGGTTTGGATGTACCGTGCACTATTCAGTGTCCCCTCGACGATCACCAGTGGTGTACGGCCACTGTAGGAGATCGCTCCCCACACCATGATGCCGGGTGTTGGCCCTGTGTGCCTCGGTCGTATGCAGTCCTGATTGTGGCGCTCACCTGCACGGCGCCAAACACGCATACGACCATCATTGGCACCAAGGCAGAACCGACTCTCATCGCTGAAGACGACACGTCTCCATTCGTCCCTCCATTCACGCCTGTCGCAACACCACTGGAGGCGGGTTGCACGATGTTGGGGCGTGAGCGGAAGACGGCCTAACGGTGTGCGGGACCGTAGCCCAGCTTCATGGAGACGGTTGCGAATGGTCCTCGCCGATACCCCAGGAGCAACAGTGTCCCTAATTTGCTGGGAAGTGGCGGTGCGGTCCCCTACGGCACTGCGTAGGATCCTACGGTCTTGGCGTGCATCCGTGCGTCGCTGCGGTCCGGTCCCAGGTCGACGGGCACGTGCACCTTCCGCCGACCACTGGCGACAACATCGATCTACTGTGGAGACCTCACGCCCCACGTGTTGAGCAATTCGGCGGTACGTCCACCTGGCCTCCCGCATGCCCACTATACGCCCTCGCTCAAAGTCCGTCAACTGCACATACGGTTCACGTCCACGCTGTCGCGGCATGCTACCAGTGTTAAAGACTGCGATGGAGCTCCGTATGCCACGGCAAACTGGCTGACACTGACGGCGGCGGTGCACAAATGCTGCGCAGCTAGCGCCATTCGACGTCCAACACCGCGGTTCCTGGTGTGTCCGCTGTGCCGTGCGTGTGATCATTGCTTGTACAGCCCTCTCGCAGTGTCCGGAGCAAGTATGGTGGGTCTGACACACCGGTGTCAATGTGTTCTTTTTTCCATTTCCAGGAGTGTACATAAATGACGCTGGAGACATTCTGAGTAGATCTCTTAGATTGTTTGCAGACAATGCAGTCATTTAACGCCATGTAATGTCATCAAATAATGAAAGCGAATTTGAAAGTGATTTAGACATCTGTATGGTGCAAACATTGTCTTTTGACTCTAAATTACGAAAAGTGTTAAGTCAGCAACATGAGCACTAAACAGAATCAGCTAAATTTCTGTTACATGATAAATCACACAAATACAAAGGCTGTAAAGTCAACTAAATACTTACGGATTATAATTTAGAATAACTTAAACTGTAACGGTCACATAGATAATGTTGTGGGGTAAGTACACCAAAGACTGCGGTTCATTGTCAGAACACTTGGAGAAACTAACAGGTTTATTAGAAGACTGTTTGCACTACGCGTATCTACCCACTTCTAGAATATTGCTGTCCTGTGTGGGATACGCATCAGACAGGATTGACTGAGGACATCGAGAAAGTTCAAAGAAGTGAAGCTCTTTTTGTATTACCGCGAAATACGGGAGATAGTGCCGTGGGAATGGTACACGAATTGGGGTGGCAGCCAATAGAACAAAGGCGTTTTTCGCTGAGGCTGGAACTTCTCATGAAATTTCAATCACCAACTTTCTCCTCAGAGTATAAAAATATTTTGTTAGCGCCCGCCTGTACAGGGAAAAGTGATCATCATAATAAAATAAATCAGAGCTCGCACGGAAAGATTCAAGTGTTCTTTTTTCACGCGAGCTGTTCGATAGTGCAACGGTAGAGATGAAACTTAAAGGTGGCCTGATGAACCCTCAGCCAAGCACTCTTTTGTGAATTGCAGAGTAATCAAGTAGATGTAGATGTACTGCCTTATTTTATCTCAAATCTTCTAGATCTCTTTTAAATTCTGACTCTAATATTGGATCCACTACGTCAACCCTACTGACTCCAGTATCTCAGTTTCTTCTCGTAACACTTCTTCAGAAAAGTCTTCTCCCTCACACAGGCCTTCAATGTACTCGTTCCACCTATCTATTCCCTTTTCTGCGTATAGGAGTGGAATACCCATTGCACTCTTAATACTGCCACTCAAGTTTTCAACTCATTCGACGGTTGTTTTGACTTTTCTGTATGCTGAATCAGTTCTCTTGACGATCCTTTATATTCGATTTCTTGGCATCTTTCCTTCAGCAATTTCGCCTTGACTGCCCTACAATTGTTATTTGTTTCATTCCTAAGGGATTTATACTGCTGTATTCTTGGCCTTCCCTGAACAACTTTGTTCTTTCTTCTTTCGTCGACCAGTCTTTTCCAATATACCTCCTCCTCTTGCCGTTCTTGAACAGAATATTCGCTATTACTATCTGAAATTTATTGCAGAACTCAGTTAGTCTTTACCTCTCTCGCTCCTGCTGTCAAGTCCGCATTGTTCCACAAGCCGTTCTTATATTCATTCCTCTACAACCGCGTTCCAGTCCCCAATGACTATTAGACTTCTGTCCCACCTTACACACTGAACTACCGTTCAGTATCCTCATACACTTTCTGTATGTTTTCATCAGCTGCTTGTGAAGTTGTCATACCTGACGTATCGTTGTCAGCGTTTCTGTCACTGAAGTCTTCATAGTAACTCCCACTCTCTGCCGTACCTTCCTATCCATAGCGAATACTACCACGTCACACCATTTTCTGATGCTGTTGATATTACCCTACGTTCTTCTGACCAGAAATTCTTACCTTCTTTCCATTTCACTTCACTAACCCTCACCATACCTAGATTGAGCCTTAGTATTCCCCTTCATAGATTTTCTAGCTTTCTTATTACTTTCAAACTTTTGACTGTCCGTGCTCTGACTCGTGCCTTTATATATAAATTTTAATACTCAAATTAGGTGATTTAAATATCCTCTTTGAATCATGACTTCCCATATTTTTTCCTTACGTACTGTTTTCGTAATCAATAAAAGCTATATGAGTTTGAAGGTTATATTTCCTTCTCTTTTCAGTTGCTTGCTTAACTGTGAAAGCGGCATTTGTACAGGATCGCCGCTTTATAAAACCGTTTTGTTCTTTTAGTAATAAAGCATCTGTGATGGCTTATAATCTCTTACTTAATATTCTTGAATATATTTTATATCCTGTATTCAAGACACTTATCCCCAATAATTTTCATACGTGTTTCTAGTTCGTTTTTTTTACAAGCGTAAACTGGATATGCGACCAGGATTTTGGAATACGACATCCATTCCAACATCTATTAATTAGATTCAGAAATCTCTGATTTAATACTCGGCCGCTATTAACCTATCACCTTCTCTCCCTTCTGTCTATCCATCTGCTCCGACCCATTGTCTGTCCATTTCTCCCCTTTCTCTCCGTCGAGCTCTTCATCCTCCACTCATGCTGCATATACTTCTGGCCCTGTCTCTGTTCCTGCTCTACTACCCATCTCCTCCTTCCTCTATGTCCATTTCCTCCTCTTCCCTTTCTCTGTTGATCTCCTCTTCCCCATCTCTCTAGCCATCTCTCCTTCGCTCGTATCTCCTGACCTGTGTGTCGTACAACAATCTCATTTTGCAAGTACATGCGGCAGCACATGTGGATACTGTCTGCTAAATTTGTTGCGAATAAGTGTAAATGTCACGCCTGATGCGTAGTTTTACTCCATGAACGGCGAAAATGTACTAAGCGATAGACTTTTTTTCCATTCATCATTCTGTGGCGGTTGTTAGTAAGAAAAAGTTTCGTGAGGGTTTGCCGCAAGTCTTTGCATTCTATCGTTCTGAAATACTGAATATTGCGATTAATAGCTACGCAACGTGAACATTATCCAACAAATGATGTGGAAATATGGAAAAAGCACATTCAAGATTGTATAAACATTGCATTCATTACTTTGAATCGTATCAGGTAGCACTTATTAACCAAAAGAACCATTTTCACAACTAGAATAAAATTCAAAAGTCAAAGAGTAAACAGCTTGTACTGGCCGCCCGCACTTTGCCTCAGTGCAGCGTGGTGCGTGCGCTCGCGTGTTAATTACCGTTACTATGTAGCTGTCAAACGGCATTCCGCACCAGTCTCCAGGGGCGCTGACATCGATGACGAATTACTCCCAGCCGTCTAGCAGTGTCTGTATTGAGATATGTATTCTGTTGTGTATTCTTTTCTAACTAGCATTAAGTAGTTTCGAGTTTAATGATACGTTTTATATTTTCAGTAGATTGCATATCGCTAAACAATTTAGTTTCCTTAAGGAACGTAACGAAAAGACAGCTCACACCATCGTATATTCAGTTACACGCACCTCAAGCTAGACGACAGACGACGATTTAACTCAGTGGGGCCATAGTGGTGACCCCACGAGATCTCGGCTGTGAAACGACAGGAATGACTACATCGATACTCTGCAAATCACATTTAAGTGAGTGCAGAGGGTTCATCGAACCACCTTCACTTTTTTTTTTTTTTTTTGGTCATCAGTCTACCGACTGGTTTGATGCGGCCCGCCACGAATTCCTTTCCTGTGCTAATCTCTTCATCTCAGAGTAGCACTTGCAACCTACGTCCTCAATTATTTGCTTGACGTATTCCAATCTCTGTCTTCCTCTACAGTTTTTGCCCTCTACAGTTCCCTCTAGTACCATGGAAGTCATTCCCTCACGTCTTAGCAGATGTCCTATCATCCTGTCCCTTCTCCTTATCAGTGTTTTCAACATATTCCTTTCCTCTCTGATTCTGCGTAGAACCTCCTCATTCTTTACCTTATCGGTCCACCTAATTTTCAACATTCGTCTATAGCACCACATCTCCAATGCTTCGATTCTTTTCTGTTCCGGTTTTCCCACAGTCCATGTTTCACTACCATACAACGACTCCAGACGTACATCCTCAGAAATTTCTTCCTCAAATTAAGGCCGGTATTTGATATTAGTAGACTTCTCTTTGCCAGAAATGCCTTTTTTGCCATAGCGAGTCTGCTTTTGATGTCATCCTTGCTCCGTCCGTCATTGGTTATTTTACTGCCTAGGTAGCAGAATTCCTTAACTTCATTGACTTCATGACCATCAATCCTGATGTTAAGTTTCTCGCTGTTCTCATTTCTACTACTTCTCATTACCTTCGTCTTTCTCCGATTTACTCTCAAACTATACTGTGTACTCATTAGACTGTTCATTCCGTTCAGCAGATCATTTAATTCTTCTTCACTTTCACTCAGGATAGCAATGTCATCAGCGAATCGTATCATTGATATCCTTTCACCTTGTATTTTAATTCCACTCCTGAACCTTTCTTTTATTTCCATCATTGCTTACGCGATGTACAGATTGAAGAGTAGCGGCGAAAGGCTACAGCCTTGTCTTACACCCTTCTTAATACGAGCACTTCGTTCTTGACCGTCCACTCTTATTATTCCCTCTTGGTTGTTGTACATATTGTATATGAACCGTCTCTCCCTATAGCTTACCCCTACTTTTTTCAGAATCTCGAACAGCTTGCACCATTTTATATTGTCGAACGCTTTTTCGAGGTCGACAAATCCTATGAAAGTGTCTTGATTTTTCTTTAGCCTTGCTTCCATTATTAGCCGTAACGTCAGAATTGCCTCTCTCGTCCCTTTACTTTTCCTAAAGCCAAACTGATCGTCACCTAGCGCATTCTCAATTTTCTTTTCCATTCTTCTGTATATTATTCTTGTAAGCAGCTTCGATGCATGAGCTGTTAAGCTGATTGTGCGATAATTCTCGCACTTGTCAGCTCTTGCCGTCTTCGGAATTGTGCGGATGATGCTTTTCCGAAAGTCGGTTGGTATGTCGCCAGACTCATATATTCTACACACCAACGTGAATAGTCGTTTTGTTGCCACTTCCCCCAATGATTTTAGAAATTCTGATGGAATGTTATCTATCCCTTCTGCCTTATTTGACCGTAAGTCCTCCAAAGCTCTTTTAAATTCCGATTCTAATACTGGATCCCCTATCTCTTCTAAATCGACTCCTGTTTCTTCTTCTATCACATCAGACAAATCTTCACCCTCATAGAGGCTTTCAATGTATTCTTTCCACCTATCTGCTCTCTCCTCTGCATTTAACAGTGGAATTCCCGTTGCACTCTTAATGTTACCACTGTTGCTTTTAATGTCACCAAAGTTTGTTTTGACTTTCCTGTATGCTGAGTCTGTCCTTCTGACAATCATATCTTTTTCGATGTCTTCACATTTTTCCTGCAGCCATTTCGTCTTAACTTCCCTGCACTTCCTATTTATTTCATTCCTCAGCGACTTGTATTTCTGTACTCCTGATTTTCCCGGAACATGTTTGTACTTCCTCCTTTCATCAATCAACTGAAGTATTTCTTCTGTTACCCATGGTTTCTTCGCAGCTACCTTCTTTGTACCTATGTTTTCCATCCCAACTTCTGTGATGGCCCTTTTTAGAGATGTCCATTCCTCTTCAACTGTACTGCCTACTGCGCTATTCCTTATTGCTGTATCTATATCGTTAGAGAACTTCAAACGTATCTCGTCATTCCTTAGTACTTCCGTATCCCACTTCTTTGCGTATTGATTCTTCCTGACTAATGTGTTGAACTTCAGCCTACTCTTCATCACTACTATATTGTGATCTGAGTCTATATCTGCTCCTGGGTATGCCTTACAATCCAGTATCTGATTTCGGAATCTCTGTCTGACCATGATGTAATCTAATTGGAATCTTCCCGTATCTCCCGGCCTTTTCCAAGTATACCTCCTCCTCTTGTGATTCTTGAACAGGGTATTCGCTATTACTAGCTGAAACTTGTTACAGAACTCAATTAGTCTTTCTCCTCTTTCATTCCTTGTCCCAATCCCATATTCTCCTGTAACCTTTTCTTCTACTCCTTCCCCTACAACTGCATTCCAGTCGCCCATGACTATTAGATTTTCTTCCCCCTTTACATACTGCATTACCCTCTCAATATCCTCATACACTTTCTCTATCTGTTCATCTTCAGTCGCCATGTATACCTGAACTATCGTTGTCGGTGTTGGTCTGCTGTCGATTCTGATTAGAACAACCCGCTCACTGAACTGTTCACAGTAACACACCCTTTGCCCTACCTTTCTATTCATAACGAATCCTACACCTGTTATACCATTTTCTGCTGCTGTTGATATTACCCGATTTTCATCTGACCAGAAATCCTTGTCTTCTTTCCACTTCACTTCACTGACCCCTACTATATCTAGATTGAGCCTTTGCATTTCCCTTTTCTAATTTCCCTACCACGTTCAAGCTTCTGACATTCCACGCCCCGACTCGTAGAACGTTATCCTTTCGTTGATTACTCAATCTTTTTCTCATGGTAACCTCCCCCTTGGCAGTCCCCTCCCGGAGATCCGAATGGGGGACTATTCCGGAATCTTTTGCCATGGAGAGATCATCATGACACTTCTTCAATTACAGGCCACATGTCCTGTGGGTACACGTTACGTGTCTTTAATGCAGTGGTTTCCATTGCCTTCTGCATCCTCATGTCGTTGATCATTGCTGATTCTTCCGCCTTTAGGGGCAATTTCCCACCCCTAGGACAAGAGAGTGCCCTCTTTGACAAGGCCGTTGACAGAATGAGGCTGACTTCTTATGCCGGAAGTCCTCGGCCGCCAATGCTGATTATTTATCAAAATTTAGGTAGTGGCGGGGATCGAACCCGGGACCGAAGACGTTTTTGATTATGAATCAAAGACGCTACCCCTTTTTTTTTTTTTTTTTTTGCATTTTGTTCGTTGTTGATCGGTGTGTTTGGTCGTTGCGGACGTCACAATGACATCCGTTCAAGTTCGTTTGTTGATACTTCCACTCAGTTTTTTTATTACAGAGGCCAACCGGCTCTCTGACCGAACACGCTGAGCTACCGTGCCGGCGTATTCCGGAATCAACCCCTAGACCACGTTTCCCACCTTCACAACTCTCTATTATTCCAGTCTCGTACAGCGCGTGGAAAGAACGAACACCTATGTCTCTCCGTACAAGCACTGATTTCCCTTGTTTTACCATGGTCATCGTTTCTCCCTTTGCAGGTCGGTGTCAACAAAATATTTTCACGTTCGGAGTAGAAAATTGATGATTGGAATTTCGTGAGAAGATTCCACCGCAGCGAAAAATGCTTTTGTTTTAATGATGTCCACCCCAAATCCTGCATCATTTCAGTGACACTCTCCCCCTTATTTTGCGATAATTCAAAACATGCTGGCTTCCTTTGAACTTTTTCGACTTACTCCACCAGTACTATGTGGTAAGGGTCCTACACCGCGCAGCATTATTCTGAAAGAGCACGGACAAGCGTAGTGTAGGCAGTGTCCTTAGCAGATCTGTTATATTTTCTAAGTGTCCTGCCAATAAAACGCAGTCTTTAGTAAGCTTTCCCCACAACGTTTTCTATGTGTTCCTTCCAAGTTAAGTTGTTCGTAATTGTAATTCTTAGGTATTTAGTTGAATTTATGGCCTTTAGGTTTGACTGATTTATCGTGTAATCGAAGTTTAACGGGTTCCTTTTAGCACTCATGTGTTCACACTTTTCGTTATTTAGGGTCAATTGCCAATTTTCCCACAATACAGATATTTTTTCTAAATCGTTTTGCAATTTGTTTTGATCTTCTGATGGCTTTGTTAGTCGATAGACGACAGTGTCATCTGCAAACAACCTAAGACGGCTGCTGGCATTGTCTTCCTCATCATTTATATAGCTAAGGAACAGCAAAGGGCCTATAACATTACCTTGGGGAAAGCCAGAAATCACTTCTGTTTTACTCGATGACTTTCCGTCAGTTACTAAGAACTGTGGCCTCTGACGGGAAATCTCAAATTCAGTCACATTACTGAGATGATATTCCATAAGCACGTAATTTCACTACAAGCTGCTCATATGGAACAGTGTCAAAAGCCTTCCGGAAATCGAGAAATACCGAACCAATCTGAAATCCCTTGTCAATAGCACTCAACACTTCATGCGAGTAAAGAGCTAGTTCTGTTTTACAACAACGTTGTTCTCTAAACCCATGTTGAATGTGTGTCAATGGACAGTTTTCTCCGAGGTAATTCATAATGTCCGGACACAGTATATGTTCCAAACCCCTGCTGCATATCGAAGTTGATTATACGGGCCCGTAATGTAGTGGATTACTCCCACTACCTTTCTTGAATATTGGTGTGATCCGTGCAACATTCCAGTCTTCGGGTACGGATCTTCCGTCGAGCGAACGGTTTTATATAATTATTAAGTACGGAGATATTACATCAGCATACTCTGAAAGGAGGTATTCTTGCTTTAATTAAGTGATTTCAGTTGTTTCACTAATCCGAGGATATTTACATCTACGTTACTCAAGTTGGCAGCTGGTCTTGATTCGAATTCTGGATTATTTGCTTCGTCTTCTTTTGAGAAGGCATTTCCGAAGGCTGTGTTTGTAGCTCTGCTTTGGCAGCACTCTCTTCGATAGTATCTCCATTGCTATTGCGCAGAGAAGGCATTGATTGTGGAATACAGATATAATGAAACCATCTGAGCCGACAACTCCGTCCGTTTCACGGCTTGCGGTGTGTATACCACCGTTCTGGACGCACGGCCAGGCGCTCTGGTTCGTGCAAGTAGAAGCCAGTTTCCTCTACGCGGGTATTACGACCAACCCCGGTATACTAGCGGTGGTCATTAGCCAGCTGGAGCTCTGTTACGCCAGGAAAGTGGAAGACGTAATTATTGTACCGCCCTCAGCCAAAGCGTATGAAGAACTAAAAGCTGACTTGATCCGACGAATTTCTTTGACACAAGAAGAACGTCTCGGGTATGTATTAACCCAGGAGGATATAGGGGACTGGAAACTTTCCCAATATTTACAGCATTTGCGTAGGAAGGTGGGAAACTGCCGGACAGCCTGTCGCGCACGTTATGTAGTAGACGTCTGCCGCCACCAGTGAAAGCCACAATAGTGCCGTAGACGATGTCTTTCGACCAAGTGGCCAACCTGACCGACACAACTGCGAATTCCTGCCCCGATCAGGGCATCGAACAGCGGGCAATCCAGTTCCTTCGACGATATTCTCTGCCTCGACTTCGCGCTCTGCTTGCGACGTGTCACACCCCATCAGAAGTAAAGCTGTGAGTACCGGGCGTGAGTCGTGCTTCGGTAGCTCAGTTGGTAGAGCACTTGCCCGCGAAAGGCGAAGGTCCCGAGTTCGAGTCTCGGTCGGGCACACAGTTTTAATCTGCCAGGAAGTTTCATATCAGCGCACACTCCGCTGCAGAGTGAAAATCTCATTCTGGATACTAGCAATATGTTTATATATCAATTTCCAGATAGACTTAAATATTTTACTTGCAATAACAATTTTTTATTCGTGATGACTTGGGATGAGTGGATGGGCAAATATCTATTAGGTACATTACGTATGTAGATTGTAGACAGTTGGGAATGTGGGTCTCATGGGAAGCGTGCAAGGGATAAGTCCCAGCAGTCGCGCTATTCATCTGTGTCCTCGGTGGCCCAGCTGGATAGAGTGCTGCTCTGTAAGCAGGAGATTCCAGGTTTGAGTCCCGGTCGGGGCACACATTTTCAGCTGTCCTCGTCGAGGTATATCAACAACACCTGTCGGCAGCTGAGGGTTTCAATTAATTATCATTCGTAGTGACTGTATTTCAGATTAAATCTTACGTTTGCTCAAAACCCATTTCTGCGACGCTGCAGATAATAGAAGGGTTAGAGGTAATCGGCTGAGTAAGATGTTAATCAGGTTATTTTTCATAAGAAAAATTCAAGTTCATATTAATGAAGTATTGAATTTGCCTGACTGTCTTCACAATAGTGACAGCGATATTGCCGGCAGGAGTAGCCGAGCGGTTCTAGGCGCTATAGCCTGGAACCGGGCGACCGCTACGGTAGCAGGTTCGACTCCTGCCACGGGTATGGATGTGTGTGATCTCCTTAGGTTAGTTACGTTTAAGTAGTTCTAAGTTCTAGGGACTGATGACCAATGAAGTTAAGTCCCATAGGGTTCAGAGCCATTTGAACCATTTGAACAGCGATATTGTTGGGCACTGTATGTGGTGGCGACTGCGACGAACAGAAGTGGACTGGCGCTGCGGTTTGAGAGCGAGTCGCCAGGGTGTGCAGGTGGGCAAGGCAGCTTGGCCAGCGTAGCTGGTGAGTGGTGATCAGGAGGCTGTGGGCCGGCATGGTGGGGGTATGCAGCTGACGGGAGCGCGGCAAGTAGATTGGCGGGATTGGGCGACGCGCTGCGGCGCGGGTCCGCTGCGGTATCCGACCGCCCGGGGAGCCGGCCGGCGCAAATTCTGATCGACAGCGAGAGATCGATTGCTGCTGCGCGTCGAGGCGCAAGCCTGTAGGTGGCGCTCGTTGGCAATAGGATTGCGAGCACGCCACGAATTTCGCCTGCCTTACCTGGAGCAGAATCGCGCCGGGCTAGTAAACATTCCGCCCGTGCAGTGAGCACTCCAGAGGTTCCAGTACTTAAAACAGATATTGTACAAAGACGCGAACAGTAATCATCACTGCAGTAGGTCAAAGCCGCTAATACCCACTGGCTGTAAATTCTCGTTTGAGAAACATTGAAAGTTTAGTTTAGGAAGCTCCGTAATAACTGACCTAGAGGTCATTTATATGGAATTACTAGGGACCTGTATGAACTTTGTCTAAGTTTCAGCTCCATATGTCGCTTGGTGTATGTATCACAGCCGTTTTTACAAGGGCCACTTCCTTCGGAAGTAGAAACGCGCAAAAGAATTCTCTAATTTGCGAAGTCATTCTTCGACACACAATACATTATACATACTTAATCTAATAGAAAGGATAAGCAGCAGTTTACGGAGGTTTATAATTAAATAATAAGCAACTAGTTCCATAAAGTAAATTTAATTTCTTTACCGGTTTCGGGCACTTAGTCTCTTTCTTCAGAAAGCTGTACAAGAAAATACACCACAAATAACAAAAATTCAAATAAGAATATTAAAATTGGGGACGAAAAATTTAAAAAATATCTTAAAAATTGAAAGATAAAGAATGGTACATGCTTAGCCTATCGCAATATTTCCAAGTGTCAATAATAAAGTGCATACGGCAAAATACCATCGCCCTAAAAACATACGCAGGAGCAATAAGAAATAAATACTGAATCCATTAATACAATAATAGCTCTTGGATGCTCACATGTAGTTCACAGGGTCTGCAAAAAACTAGAACAAAGAAGCGAAAGAAAAAGTGCAGACACCACTTCAGAACATGGGCCAATGCTTATCTTGAAGTTGGTCACAGAGTAGGGTGAAAGTACGATAAAATAATAAAATAAAGTAACTTTAGTTGCCATAAGGCATAAACAAAATTGTAAGTAGATATAAGCAGCGCAGTAAATGACATAGAAAACCTAATGATAAATCTAGTAAGTTAATATTGATGATGGGCCACTGTCGATGAGATATTTGGGAATTAATTTACATACAGCAGTAGCGAGGTCAGTCGCATGCTTATAGTGAACCTGTCCACAAGAACATTGTGTGATGCGCATAATGGAGCTGGAACATGTGACTGGAGTAAGTGGAGAGACTATTCTCAATCATTAGCTAATATTAAGTTTCGGAAAGTGACTGTATAGGGAAAGAGGCGTGGGAAAAATTATATAATAATGAAACAACTAGCGCTGGAATATATGCAGGTGGCAAGTACGTTTCGTGAAAGAATCGTATCTAGCGGCTTTAACGTCAATCGTATGGTACTGTAAGTGCTAGAACACGTGGGCTATTTTTGCTGATGACGCTGTGGTTCACAGGAACAAGACGTTGAGACACTTTAGGAAGATACAGAACGACTCAAACAGAATTTTTAGCTGCTTTGATGAATGACGGCTTGCTCCAAATGTATAAAAAAAAATGGTAAGTTGATGCGAATGAGTAGGAAAAATAATCCTATAACGTTTGAATACAGCATTAGTATTGTCCTGTTTGACACAGTCACATCGACTAAATATCCAAGCGTAACGTTGCAAAGCGATATGAATTGAAATGAGTAGCCGGCCGGGGTGGCCGAGCGGTTCTAGGCGCTATAGTCTGGAACCGCGCGACAGCTACGGTCGCAGATTCGAATCCTGCCTCGGGCATGGATGTGTGTGATGTCCTTAGGTTAGTTAGGTTTAAGTAGTTCTAATTTCTAGGGAACTGATGACCTCAGAAGTTAAGTCCCATAGTGCTGAGAGCCATTTGAACTATTTGAAATGTGTACGTCAGGTTAGCAGTAGAAAAAGCGAATGGTCGACTTCGTTTTATTGGGGAATTTGAAAAGTGTAGCTCGTCTGTGAAGGAGATGGCGTATGGAACAGTAGTGTGACCCATTCTCGGTTACTCTTCGAGTATTTGAGAGCCCCTCCAGGTCGGATTAAATGAATTCCTCGAAGCAGTTCAGACGCGTGCTGCTAAATATTTTGCTGATAGGTTTGAAGAGCACACACGTGTTACGCAGATGCTTCGTAACTGGTGGGAAGACCACTTCGCGTGCACTATTGAGAAAACCGTCAATTGAGGCTGACTGCAAAACGATTTTACTTCGGCCAATGTGCATTTTGTGTAAATATCACGAATGATGAGAGAAACTAGGTCTCAAAAAGAGGCTTACAGGTGGTAGTTTTCCCCTCGCTCAATCGGCTTTTAAAGAGGAAAAGAACTGAGTAGTAGTTTTACGTGTCACGTTCCCCATACACCATACAGTGGCTTGTGGAGTACGTATGTAAATGAAAATAAAGCTAGGATCCTGCAACTTACTATTCTGCCACAACATCCTGCGCAAGATGCGAGACCAAAATATATAAAGCTCAGAAAGCAATCTCAGGCACACTATCTGAAAAAATTTGCCTTGGTGAACTTTCCAAATTTTCCAACAATACACAGATCTCGAATAAACGGCAGTGGAAATATAAATAGGTGCCTGCAGATTATCTCAAATGGCTCTGAGCACTATGGGACTTCACATCTGAGGTCATCAGTCCCCTAGAACTTAGAACTACTTAAACCAAACTAAGCTAAGGACACCACACACATCCATGCCCGAGGCAGCATTCGAACCTGCGACCGTAGCGGTCGCACTGTTCGAGACTGACTAGGCGCGCAGTCCGGAACCGCGGGACTGCTACGGTCGCAGGTTCGAATCCTGCCTCGGGCATGGATGTGTGTGATGTCCTTAGGTTAGTTAGGTTTAAGTAGTTCTAAGTTCTAGGGGACTGATGACCACAGAAGTTAAGTCCCATAGTGCTCAGAGCCATTTTGGTTCCAGACTGAAGTGCCTAGAACCGCTCGGCCACTCAGGCCGGCGCGGATTATCTGTTTGCCAGTCAAAAAATTATGACTTTCCTACCTATAAAAGTAATCACAGTGATATCAGCCTTTAAAATTACTAAATTTAGTAATTTTTTCTTATCTTTGACACCAAACACCTTAAAATTAGCATCCATGATTTTTCAATTTTTAAAAGAGCCTGTTTAATTTTTTTGTTTTAAATGAAAGGTGTCTCACACTAGCTGTATAACTAGGCCTACTAACCACATTGCATCCAAAGTGGTGTAACTGTGCTGAACAATACAAGCATGCTTTGACAGCTTACTAAGGAAGACATGGATTCTGGTAGAGGAAATGTGTTGTTTAAATATTTTACGGTGCACACTTATCCAGTGAAACTCTCGGCAGTTGGGAAATTCACGCAAATATGAGAGGAGGGAATACTACTTGTGGCAGAAAACGGATATCGAGAGGTGGTGATGACAGAGGGTGAGCTTGAGCATTGCCAGAGCGGGGTAGTCACTATTTGCTCGACCCGCAGTGTCATGACTGTTGGAAGTACATGCATCGTGCAGTTGTTCACGAGTAAGGTAGAGAGGCCCGCCCGGTTGGCCGTGCGGTCTAACGCTCGGCTTTCCGGGCGGGAAGGAGCGCCTGGTCCCCGGCACGAATCCGCCCGGCGGATTTGTGTCGAGATCCGGTGAACCGGCCAGTCTGTGGATGGTTTTTAGGCGGTTTTCCATTTGCATCGACGACTGCCGGCTGGTTCCCCTTATTCCACCTCAGTTACACTATGTAGGCCTGCTATCTTCCTACCAAGTAGGAAGATAGCAGCACAGGCGGGCCGGATCACTGCATGGCAATTGCTGCAGCATGTGGAACAGTATCAGTACGGTAGACTATACGTCAGGTAGCCGTAGCCTTGAGTGTCGCGTTTCCTAGCACCATAGTGACTCTGCCTCTGTTCCGGGTTTAAAATAGTCCATGTCTCACTACCATACAATTCTGTGCTCCAAGCGTACCTTCTCCGAAAATTCTTCCTCAAATTAAAATCTAAGTTCGATACTAGCATACTTCTCTTGGCTAACGCCATTTTCGACAGTGATATTTTTGACCGAATTCCTTAACTTAATCTATTTCGTAATCACTAAATTTGAGGTTAAGTTTCACACTGTTGTCATTTCTGTTACTTCTAATTACTTTCGTGTCTCTTCGATTTATTACAATATCTCTCACACAAAAAAAGAAATTTGAAATCTCAAGGTCAGTTTGAGCGTGGACACGACGCAGTTACTAAGGGGAAGGTGGGGGGGGGGGGGGCATGAATCATCTCAGCATTCTTCATGGTCATTCGTCGTGTGGTGATGTTGGCGCCACACGCCTGATCGGTACGGTGCGTCGCCTCGGAGCTGTGAGGTGTGGCGAGAAAGCCACCCTCCTCAGTGCACTTAGTTTTGTGCCGGCCGCTGTGGCCGAGCGGTTCTACGCGCTTAAGTCCGGAACCGCGCTGCTGCTACGGTCGCAGGTTCGAATCCTGCCTCGGGCATGGATGTGTGTGATGTCCTTAGGTTAGTTAGGTTTAAGTAGTTCTAAGTGTAGGGGCTGATGACCTCAGATGTTAAGTCCCATAGTGCTTAGAGCCATTTGAACCACTTAGTTGTGCAGTGAGATCCGGAAAGGTATCGGAGTTGACAGGTCGCCATAGGCTTCGTGGCCGAAGCTGCGAAATAACCGCGACGGCAGGCGGATGTAGGCGATGGACGGAAAAGACAGGCCACATGTCCTTTTGCTTCTGTGCTGTCTCACCAACTGTCTTTCCCTTCCATCTCTGCTAAGCTACAGAGGTGGCAGCCCACCCTCTCACTTTAACGACGCTGTCAGATTAATATTCATACTTTAGGTCATGATCTCAGTGTTTCCCAGTATTACTTATGGTGTGGGTGGTTTATGACCTTTTTACATGAGAAACCTGTAGCCAGAATATTCCTATAACTGCATGAGTAATCTGAAGAGAACTTGTACCCGAGGGGCCGTAGTGAATGCAATGGAGAACACGGTGAGAGAGATGGATTGAGGGCCATAAATTCGAGTGCAGAGACTGGGCTTGTAAAGAAACTGCTTCTCTACTTCTAAAAGAAAAAAACCCTTTTAAATAATAAAACATGACCTATACAAGCAATCTGATTACCTCTGTTAGCCATGAACGGAAAAAAATTGGCATAGTCTTTGTCAGAACGTGCAGAATCTTATGTGAGGCCAATAAGGCGTCAATTTTAATCTAAGTACGGTATGCCAGTGTTTACGCAATAAAAAAATAAATTAGGCAATTCAGTACAATTATTATATAGATGCGATAAATCACTTTAACGGGGGCCAAATGAACAATTAAAGTCAATATAATTCCAGTAAACCTGCAAAAGTAAAAACAAATTATTGTAGGGGTCTATATAGACATCGCGCATGTGCTAGATGCCCACGAAATACGTAATTTTGTTTTGAATCTGACAACCAATGAGAAAATAGGTGCAGTTTTCAAGCTGTAATGGCGGACAGCATCAGCTGGTAATATACGTAAATTTATGGTAGCTAATTTTACTACACCAAAAATAAAATATATACTCCCTCCAAAAGAAGCTACAAACAGACATTAAAATGAAATTATAATGAGCAGCAAAATGTCTGAGAAGAATTTGGAAAGAAAATTATTGAAACTTCCTGGCAGGTTAAAACTGTGTGCCCGACCGAGACTCGAACTCGGGACCTTTGCCTTTCGCGGGCAAGTGCTCTACCAAATGAGCTACCGAAGCACGACTCACGCCCGGTACTCACAGCTTACTTCTGCCAGTACCTCGTCTCCTACCTTCCAAACTTTACAGAAGCTCTCCTGCGAACCTTCATTCTGGAAACATCCCCCAGGCTGTGGCTGAGCCATGTCTCCGCAACATCCTTTCTTTCAGGAGTGCTAGTTCTGCAAGGTTCGCAGGAGAGCTTCTGTAAAGTTTGGAAGGTAGGAGACGAGGTACTGGCAGAAGTAAAGCTGTGAGTATCGGGTGTGAGTCGTGCTTCGGTAGCTCAGTTAGTCTGCTTTAGGCAGTGGCGCGGCACGGACCTGCTGTCCCGGCCGCGGGCGCGCGTGAACGAGGAAGTGTTTACACCGCCGGTACTCGCGCGTGTTGTTGTCTGACTCGATCGCCATGGCACACAATTTTCGAAAGACTACGCTCCAATTTACTTTCGACAACGAATTTGCCAGACCCAAAGCTTTCGAAATAGAGCGTTTTTTGAGGGAAGAAGTTCGTTTACCTGCTGCAGACATAATTGGAATACACCTGTCCATTGTAAGCAGTACAATATACGTAAAGATGACCGATGAAGCTGCGTGTGAAAGAACTCTCTCCGCTGCTCAAAGAGGCTTTAAATTTCGACACTCTGATGGCCATATCAGCGATGTAGCAGTAGCTCCTTCAGGATTGGGTGTGAGGGTCATACGGATCTCTGAGTTGCCGTTTGAGGTGCCAGAATCGATGGTTACTGAATCGCTGCGACCATATGGAACGGTACTTAGTCATACGCCTGAACGCTGGGCTAGTTTTAATACCTATCCTGTGCTAAACGGCGTGCGACAGGTGCGGATCGTCCTTACTAAACATATCCCGTCTTATTTATACATTGGCGGATGTCGAGCTATTGTGATCTACGATGGCCAGCCACGCACCTGTTCTGGCTGTGGTGGAGAAGGTCATATCCGCTCGGAGTGCATACAACGCCGCGTCGTGCAACTGCCACGTGGAGAAGCGTCACAGCGAGAAGCTCCCACGCAACTGCCGATGACGTACGTGTCGGTGGCCCGCCGGGAAGTGTTGCCAAGTTCGGAGCGTGACAATGACGTGTTTATGCAAGAGCAGACCGAGTTACGGGAGCATGGAGGTGACTCGGAGAATGTCCCTGCACCCATGTCACGACAGTTGAGGGAGGAACCTTCCGAAAACTCACATGTAGCAAGAGACGTGGAAGTAGATGTCCAGACGGTGGCGCCGGCAACGGACCAGCGAACGACCGACGAACACAGTGAGGGAGCAGAGGGCAGGGCACGCAAACAGCGATCGCCGAAGCGTCGCAAAAAGCGTCGCCATAGTTCGGATGACACGTCCCCCCCTAGCCTAGGGGACACGGAAGGTATCCTAGCCGAAGAACTGTCTGACACAGAACACGTGTCTTCAGAGGACGCTGACAGGATTCCGTCCGATGGTGACCGGATGTCCTGCCTTTTAGATGGTCCCTCTTCATTGATACCGACTGACCCAGCGCTGCCGACGAAGGAGTCAGGGACACCAATGTCCCGGCAGCCACGTCGAAATACATCAGAGGACGTTTCTCGGATGGATGACCACTGCGACTGGGCGGAACCAGTCGAAGACCTACAGGAATTGCCACCCCCAAATGATGACCACTCACCTACAGGATGCACACCACGGAACGACAACGAAGGAGGGCAGCCCGTTGGCGGGCACCCCTCTGAGCACGAATAGTGGACTAAAGCCCTTGGAGTTCTCAATGACATGACACGAGCATGACAACGACAACGAACCAAGCATATAAGGTGGGCACAGTGAACATTAACACCGCACGTTCGCTTGCAAAGATGCAACTTCTCCAGGACATGATTTATGCCACAGACGTTGATATTCTGCTGATGCAGGAAACCTTCAATGCTGCTTTTCCCGACGTGCATGGATACAACACTTATCTAGCGCCGACTCCAGATGGAGGACGTGGCACAGCGATACTAGTCCGGGAAGGGATTCCGATGTGTGACCTCGATTACCTTCCTTCGGCTCGGGGTTTGGCTATGACCGTGAACGGCATTCGTATCGTCAACATCTATGCACCCTCCGGATCTGACAATCGACAGGCGCGTGCACGATTCTACTCGGAGGAGATTGCCCCCCTATTCCATGAGAGGTATGACCACATCTTGGTAGGGGGGGATTTTAACTGTGTACTCACATCGAAGGATCAAACTCCTAATTTCAGCTCCTGCCACGCATTGAACACGATCTGCCGGGACATGGCCCTTATGGACACGTGGGAAAAGATCCATGGGCAGCGAGAGGGCTACACGTATTTTACTAGCCACTCGGCGAGCAGGCTGGATCGGATTTACGTTTCTGACGGATTAAGAGATCACGTGTTCTCTGCTGAACGTTGGCCCACAGCTTTTACGGATCACCTTGCGTATTTATGCACGTTAACCCTCCCTCGGCAGCGGGTCTGGCGGAGTCGTAGTTCCTGGAAACTTAATTCCTCCTTATTGGTGGATCTCGAATGTCGCCAGCGTATCGAAGAAACATGGCAGACTTGTACTCGCCGTCTGCCGCTGCACCGTACGGTTCTTTCGTGGTGGCTGCAGTGTGCAAAACCGGCGATACGAAGAGCTCTCATAACGTATGGCAAGGAAAAAGCGAAATGGCTCCGAGATACACTTGACTATTACTACATGGTGCTCCGCGACCTGTCCTCCAGGGCCCCATCGCCCGAACGTCAAGCGGAAGTCCATCGCATTCAGGCCTGCATTTTATCGGTCACGAGACGTCGACTGGAGGGACTTTCGATCCGTGCTCGGTGCTTGGACAACGTCGATGGAGAACGTATTGGCATGCATCATGTGTCCAAGGGACATGCGCGTAATCGCCGATCCCTAATCACAGTCCTCCATGATGACGATCGTCGGCCCTTGACGTCACAACAGGCCATTGCTGCTGAGTTTCTGGAGCATTACCGCCTCCTTTTCACTGGGACGCCGACGGACAATCGGACAGAAGAGAAAATTTTGCGACAGATGCAAACGGAGGTGGATGGTCCGGATGCAGAGGTGCTATTGGCACCCCTAACGGAAGATGACATCCGGGGCGCACTCGCGAAGGGTGCGGTGCATAAATCCCCTGGACCAGATGGGTTGACACTCGAATTTTACCGCGCATTTGCGGATTTAATGATGTCCCAGTTGGTATTGATGTATAACGAGTTATTGAGCCCTGACACGGATGTTCCGTCGCAGTTCATGGCGGGACTGCTTATACCAATACCGAAATCGACAGCGAGTGACAGCGCCCATCAATTTAGACCGCTCACGATGCTCAATACTGACTATAAGATCTTTGCGCGAATGTTGGCGGCAAGGCTCAAGATTGTAATATCCAATACAATACCACCAGACCAGGCTTGTCTAGGGGTTCGGAGCAACATACATTCTATCCTCGGCGAATACCGTGACGTAATTTCCCTGACGGAAGCTTGTCGCATGCGAGCGGCGTTCGTATCGGTGGATTTTGATCGTACCTTTGACAGGATCAACCATGATTTCCTTGACCCGACCATGCGACGCATGGCGATACCACAGGATTTTATTACCGTCCTCATGCGCCTCCTTCGCGGCGCTTCTTCGACGGTGAGAGTCAATGGCAGGGAGGTAGGAACGATTCCTGTTCGCAGCTCAGTTAGGCAAGGATGTCCCTTGTCGATGATACTGTTTACAATAGCGCTCGAACCATTGATGCAGACTCTTAGACGGACTCTAACAGGCGTCCGACTCCGTGCGACCTCCTTCACGTGTCGTGCATATGCCGACGACTTGATGATACTCGTCCTGTCGGAGAACGAAGTAAGTAAGGTGGTTACCCTTCTTACTACGTACGGGGTAGCTGCGGGAAGCAGGGTCAACATGAATAAAACCAAGATCATGCACATCGGTCGAGGGCTGGACGCACTGCGAAGTCCGTTTACGACGGTGGACATCTTGCGATGCTTAGGTGTCATGTTCACCCGATCGCTACGGCAATCAGCAGCGGCGAGCTATCGACGTCTCCTCCAGAACGTCCGACTGCACATACGCAACAGTTCACTCCGAACGCACGACCTGCTCCAAAGGGTGGACTACACTAATGTTCACCTGGCCTCGCGACTGCCGCACCTGGCACAGGTACTGCCAATGCCACATGGTCTCGCTGACAGATTAATGGCGGCCTTTGGATACTATGTCAGCCAAGGAATGTTGTTTAAGATCAAATACGAGACTTCAACTCTCCCATACCACTCTGGAGGACTTAACCTCACGGATGTGCGGAACAAGGCTCTAGCTTTATACCTGCGAGCGACGCTACGAACTTGGAACCAGCGGCAACACGCCATCACGTCGGCCATCCTGGATGCGCTTCTTCCCACGTCCTTTGAACCACCGGTAGCAGTAGGCACCATCTCGCCCTCGTTTTCTCACGTCGCGCGATTTTTTGTTGATTTTAGTTATGTTCAGTTACAGATACATTCTACCAGAATCCCCACTACCCGTGAGATATATCGATACTTGCGGCGTCATCATGGCAGCAATGTTGTCGAACTTAAATACCCAACACGAAACTGGCGACAGATTTGGCGAGCTGTCCACACACCTCTCCTCACCACAGCAGCGCGATCGTCATGGTATACACTAATCAACCGCAAGACAGTCAACCGCCAACGATTGTACGACATTCGCATGATAGATTCCCCGCTCTGGCTTATATGTGGCATGCAGGACACCGACGAACATTCTCTGCAGTGCGGTGAGGCAAAGGATGTTTGGCGGCTGACGCAACGCATCATGGCCCTCCTCCGACGCACCGACAAATCCACGATCACGACGGACGCTTTATTTTTCCCTGACCCTGTCTTTTTCCCCTCACACAAAACATCGGCAATCCGATGGATTGGAGGACACGCATCACACTACGTGCTCTCGCGGACCTTGATATCGGTCATGGACTATTGGCATTATCTACTAGAACAACACGAAATCATCAGACGCCACTCTAAATATAAAACGCATTTTGCGAACTTTCTAGGCAGCATGTTTCATAACCCCCCGAAGCGGTGGGGAGTCCCAGGTTTACGTTGTTTCGAGGGATAGGATTTACTCCCAGTGAAGTGACGAGGATGTCACTTCGGCCCTATATTTATTTCCCTTCTTTTTTATATATGATTTTTCTTTTGGGACATTAAAATTAAATGAATAAATAAAATATTATTGTTACTAAAAAAAAATTACAATATCAATGTTTCCTTCCTGCTGCCTCTCCCTTATCCTGTCAGGAGACGGGGACACCGTGGCAAAGGTCCCGAGTTCGAGTCTCGGTCGGGCACACAGTTTTAATCTGCCAGGAAGTTTCATATCAGCGCACACTCCGCTGCAGAGTAAAAATCTCATTCAAGAAAATTATTAATTGAACTTTAATTTGGCAGGTTTTCAACACTGTCAACAAGACGAAATAATAGAAAGAATATTTATTGGAACTAAACAAAATTGAGATAGCGTGACAGTATTTTTAAAATAGTTAATTTAACTGTAATTGTCTTTAATTTTGAAATGAGAGAGAGCGTAATAATTTTCTTTTAATGTCTTAAATGTTGCTGCAGGCACTGCGATGACTTCAGCGGTGGTTCGCGCAGATGATGTGTGAAGTGAATCCTGGTTCGTGGCGTGAAGATAATGATGGATCCTCCTGTTTCATTAATATTCCAGTTACGGCGGTGGTCCACGTCTCCGTTGTAGTCGAATCAGCTGGCAGCACTGGCGCGATAATAATAGTTCCAGTGTGTGCGTTGTCGTTAAGCGCGCGACGTTTTATTATTAAAAGTTTATTAATCACGCGGTGCGTGTAGGTCGGAATTATGCAATGTCTTTAGCATTTAAGATCTATATCCGGTTAATGCCAATAATTCGCACAGTTCTTTCATCATGCTGCCACAGTAACAGTCACATGTGTTTATCACTATAATAGTCCGTTAAACATCAGTTCAATTTACGTCATCTTTAAGACAGTTTTGACGATATAATAAATGTTTCTTGATCAAATCACAGCACTGTTCTTTTACTTAACATATTGGTTTGTTCCACTTTCACAGATAGTGTCTCCACGCGACAATGGTGCCTGATTCATGGCTAATTGTCACAAGTTCACACAGTTTGTAAAATCGTCACCGCAAACATTCGTTATACTTTTCAGGTTTTTCTGTTCACTTAATAATGCACGATCTCCTATTAACACAGCGGATGCACTGTAATTAATTGTTCCTCCGCATATCACTGTCTTTCACGCCGAACTTTTCAACGTTTTTCACCCGCGAACCGACCACGTACCACAACAACTCGCACGCTCTCTATCGATAGTCGTTCGCTCTCTCTCTGACACAGTACTTCTCCTAGCCTAACCAAAGTTTTACAAAGCATATAAAACCAGAACATTCATATTCGTAGAATATAAAATATAAAACAGTAGCAAAATGAATGAAGAAACAATGTGACGTATTAACAAATAAAGAATTGTTGAAATAAATGATACATACGTGCTATGACAAGGTAACGTCCACCCCGGTAGCTGAGTGGTCAGCGTGACAGACTGTCAATCCTAAGGTCCCGGGTTCGATTCCCGGCTGGGTCGGAAATTTTCTCCGCTCAGGGACTGGGTGTTGTGTTGTCCTAATCATCATCATTTCATCCCCATCGACGCGCAGGTCGCCGAAGTGGCGTCAAATCGAAAGACCTGCACCAGGCGAACGGTCTATCCGACGGGAGGCCCTAGCCACACGACATTTCCATTTTTATACAAGGTAACGCACAAAAGAAAAAAAATATATCATGGACTTTCAGGGAAAGTAATGTCTTTACAGGCTATGTGAGTGGTTTTTGGAAAACAGCACTCAGTGGATCGTACCTGCAGAGAGAGTGCAGGCCATAGCACACTCCTCCGTCCGCTTAGGGTCGGATAGGAGAGCGCCGGTTGGCAAAACATTTTACCTTGGCCAGCTAGCAGTCCGTTGCGGCCAGTTGCCGAAAAGTGAGTGGAAGAAGCCATTTAAGAGAGACTGCTGTGAAGTGAGCATTTGTGCAATGTGTGGGTGGTTCCATTTTTGCTAATTCGGCTCTCGTACCGAGGCTTGGTGCAAAGTGATTGTGATTTTTTGCCTCCTTCGTCTTCTGGTTCTCCCCTGGTGGAGAACTTCAGACCTTTCCCTAGTGGGTGAGACCTGTGGTCCGTAACCTGTGGTGGATTAAGAGCTCCTGGCAGTTTACAACAGCACCGACAGTGGAACTGCATATCATCTCGGACATATCGTGTGTGACGGGGGTGGGTGAACTTATTCGTCCTGAGTCGGCCGTCTGACGTTTGCGAGTCAAATTGGTTTGGCCAGACCAGTGGACGGTTGCACCTCACACTGAAATCTGCAGTGATTCCACGGCTCTAATAGGGAATTTTTCCGCTTTCTGATAATCGGAACGCCAGACCGCGCAGTTCGCACATTTTCGCAGACGTGTCAGAACATTAAAGCTGCCGCAACACGCCGCTCCTCGCCCACAGCGCGGCGTTTTCTGCTGTCGCCTCAATCATGAAGAAAAGGTAAAGTACAGCTGCACCGGCGTAGGGTTGTTAAATTATATTCACAGCTCCCTGTTCTCAGGTGAACCGTAGCTTGTGTTACACTTGCTCGTAGTTGATTCTATTTGAATAGAGTTGAGCCTCACAGTGGATTCATATTAATCGTCAGATTGCTTTGTAAAATGGGTTAACTCAGGGATAATTTGTATAGCTTCCACCCAAACGTATGCTTTGCCAATAAAACAGCATCCCTTTTTTGGTTTGTGTTTGTCATTTTTTCATTTTTGGTAATATACACCAGCCAGTTGCAGTTCCAAAAGGATTAATAAAACTTGTCATTATTTTGTAAACTTAAATACGTCTGTTCTCATTCATACTCCCACAACAATTCACTGTTTTTATTGTGGTGCTACATGAGTACATCAGCAATTTAAAGTTAATTCTTAATAAATTAAATATTTTGAATATTACATTGAGTTCTGAGACTGATCATAGGCATAACCAACAAAAGGGCAAATACACATACACACACACACACACACAAATATATACAATTTAAAGACAATACGTAAAAATAATATTTATCGTCACGCAGACATATATTTATAATTAAAGCAAGCGGCGGCTTGCAAGCTCAACGACTCCTCGAAATTTTTCTCGACGTTCTCTCACTTTCATCTGTTACTTTCCCCTCTTTGGGGAAGTGTGTTGAGGAGTTTATAGCATTCTGCTTTTACTCCAAGTGTTTGCTTATGTGTGATTATTTTCTATGATTTTCGGATGTCTGCGTAATGTGATGAATGTTCTTTGTGTGTCTGGTACTTGCCTGAGGTTGGGGAGAGGATTAGGAATTGGAGATAGGGATATTCTCTTTGATTTAGTCGTCGAAGATCGTCATTGGACGTTTGTGCTTGTCGCAGGGCGTGTCATACCGACCTAGGGAGCGGATGAGGTCTTTTCCAGAACTGGCAGAGTTCTGGTAGAAAGCCCTTACCAGTTCTTGGAAACGCTCTTTCAGGAAAAGCGTTTCAGCTGCGGCGTGCAGATTGTCAGTGGGGAATCCCAGAGGTAGATGCAGTACCCTCCTGAGGGCGCTGTTTCGCAGCCTCTGAAGTCTGTCCATATGCTGCTTTGCCGCGTATCGCCAGAAAGGGCATGCACACTCCATCACCGGCCTTATAAGTGCCTGGTACACATTTACTCCTACAGAGCAGGGAAGGGAGGTGATAGCGTTGAGGATTGGGTGTGGGGTGGTCAATCTGGCACAGACCTTCCTGTAGACCTCGTGTATGTGTGGCTTCCACGTAAGACGAGAGTCCAAAGTTGCGACAAGATACTTGGCGGTTCTACATCAGGGGAGTTGGGTTCCGTTTGTAAGTAGACTGTTTAGGTTTTTTTATTGGTAACGCCACCTCTGTATGAAAATCACTGGCTGAGCTGTGTGCAGTCTGTGTCTAGTTTGCATTGTTGTCTGCCATTGTAGTGTTGGGCAGTGGCAGCTGGATGTGAACAGTGCGTAGCGTTGCGCAGTTGGAGGTGAGCCGCCAGCAGTGGTGGATGTGGGGAGAGAGATGGCGGAGTTTTGAAATTTGTCATGAACTGCTATATTTATATATGATGACATCAAGGTAAATACATTGTTTGTTCTCTATTAATATCTTTCATTTGCTAACTTTCTCTATCAGTAGTTAGTGCCTTCCATAGTTTGAATCTTTTATTTAGCTGGCAGTAGTGGCGCTCGCTGTATTGCAGTAGCTTGAGCAGCGAAGATTTTTGTGAGGTAAGTGATTTGTGAAAGGTATAGTTTAATGTTAGTCAGGGCCATTCTTTTGTAGGGAATTTTGAAAGTCAGATTGCGTTGCGCTAACAAAATATTGTGTGTCAGTTTAAGCACAGTCATGTATAATTGTTCAAAGGGGACGTATCACATTTAGGTGAAGGTGGAGGGGGATGCGTTGAGTACGTCCGCGCCTTCCGAACCTCCGGGTGATTAGCATAGCCTGCGTCCTCTCAGAGTTGATGGTGATGCGCCAGCGATGGGCCCAAGTTTCTGTGTCGTCTAAAACCCTTTTTAGCCTACGGTTGACCAGGTCCTTGTTCGCATTTCGTGTGTAGAATGGTGTGTCATCAGCATATTGTGCGGTGTGCACCAAGGGGGCCGTTGGTATGTCCGCAGAGTACAAACTGTACAATATGAGCCCCAGAACCGATCCCTGTGACACCCCAGCACAGATACTCTTTTTGGCGGAAGTGGCTGTTTCTACTTTAACAGAGAAACATGAGATAGCCTTTAATTTGCTTAACGATGCTCCCGGGGAACCATTGTGTGTATAACTTGTCGAGTAGCCCTCTGTCTCATAGTGAGTCGAAGGCTTTGGCTACTTATAGTAGCACTATCCCGCAGTAGCCCCACTCTCATGATCTTTTGTGCGGCAGAGTGGTTCTGTCGGAATTCGAGTTGGAAGTCTGGCAGAAGTTGCTCTCTGGTAATATGTTCCTGTTTGGGTATTAGCAGGACGCGCTCATAGATCTTACTGAGAGTTGGCAAGAGGCTAATCGGCTTGTAATGTTGCGGGAATAGAGGGTCTTTCCCTGGTTTGTCTATTGCGACCACTTCCGCGTGTTTCCAGCAAGCATTTTTGTTGAAGACGTTGGTGAGATGTGCGATTGCCGAGTGCGGGAAGTTTTCAAGTAACTGATTGGTGACACTGTCGTGTCCTGGCGACTTTTTTGTTCGAAGGGACCTAATTACTTCTGTCACGTCTTCGGGGGCGAAAAGTGGAAGTAAGTCTTCTGGGTCTTCCTCAGCATTAAGGAAGACATTCAGTTGACAATGAACTACATCTTCATGCTCATCATCTTGGTGTTCTGCCTCCTGCAGTTGCTTCTCGAAAACATCAGCAAGGGAGTTGACCTTTTCAGTATGGCTGTAGACCATCCACCGCTCGCCACGCAGGGGCGGCATCCTAGCTTGTTTTTGGTGAATTTTTTGGTAGCTTACTGGAGTGTGTGATCGTCTATTTTGGGGGCTGAGGGTCGGTTTCGCCATTGCTGGTTTCTGTGTTCATTGAGCACAGCCTTTAGTTCTGTCTGTAGACGATTGAGCAGCCTCCTGGTGGCCTGATCTCAGGTGACCTTCCACTGCTTTGCTGCTCTATTTTTGTGTCTAATTTGAGCAAGGAAATGTTCCGGGAGTTGTATTTGCGGGGGCGTCCAGTCCCTTTGTGGGTGGTCGGGATGGCCTCTTCCGCTGCCTTCAATATGGTGCCTATTAGGTTTTGTAAAGTTTGTTCTACTGTTTCGGCAGTAGGTGGCGGAGCGCAAGCGATGCCCGAGGTGACAGTTTCTCGGTATCGCTCCCAGTCTGTGCGTTTGTAGGACGACTGGTACCGCAGGAGTGCTACCCACTCTCCCACATCAACATCGAAGATGACAGGATTGTGGTCTGGGGACATTCAGTTGACTGTATTCGCAGCCGAAAACCCAGTGATCCTCCTGGTGAGAGCTATTTCTAATACGTTGGGCCTACCTCCATTTTTAGGAATGTGAGTGGGCTCAACTGGACCCCATGTTTCAAAGCTGCAGTTGCAGTTTGGCGCCTGCTCTGGAGGTTATTCTAGAGTTCTAGTCTGGGTGCTTCTCACCGAAGTCGCCTCCGATTAGGTGTTTGGCCTTAATTTGGCCTAAAGCTATATCTACCTCACTGATCTCGTCATTTGGGGTCGGTAGATTGCAACTACTATTAGGGGTCCAGTGGCAGTGGTTACTTCTTTTGCCACTGCTTCTATAGTATTGTTAGCAAGTATGTACACCTGGTGGTAGGAGATCCCTCTTTTTATGTATACGGCTACCCCTCCGTCTTGGGTTGACCTATCTACACGGTAACTATTGTAATTGGGAACTCTCACTTTGCTTCCCGGCTTGAGGTGGGTTTCCATCATCATACATATGTGGATTGAGATCTCCTTAATGAATTCCTTGAATTTGACCACTTGATTAACAATGCCATCTGCGTTAAAGGCGCACATTTTCAGGCCTTGTATATTTGGTCATCTATGCATGATGGAGTTCTGCTGCTAATAATTAGGTCGCAGAGGGAAGAGACTGCTGGACTGCTGCCTGAAAGGCAACTAGGATCTGCGTATTCTGCTTCTGGGCCTCCCTGAATTCCTTCATCTCCATAAAGAGATTCATGGTCTGTACCATAATGCCCAATAGCTGATCTGAGGGGAGATAATTGGGGGCTGCTGTTGCAATTGTGTTTGGGATTCCCTAGAGCTTTCTCTGTTCTGAGGGACCTTCCCGTTGTTCTTGTGTCTTCCCTGGTGTTGTTCTTGCGTCTGTGTCTGCTGTTGTGGTGATAGGACAATGTGTCCATGGGTTATCGAGGGAGAAACCTCTTCTGCGTATGTTGCCCTTGATGTGTCAGGTCTTGGTTTTACCCAAGTTTTGTCCATGTGTGTTGATGTGTTTTGTTTCTTTATGTGTCTTGATGTGGTAGTGATGTCTTGTTTGAGTGTGTGTGTGTGTGGGGGGGGGGGGGGGGGGGGAAGGAGGCCTTTGCGCCCTTTGCCTGCTGTTTGTGTCTTTAGTGGACGTCGCAACCTTTCGCGCACCTTATTTGCGTGTATGTGAGTTTGAGTGTATATTCTCTGGTGTCATGGGACTCGGCGCACTTTCTACAGCGCACCGCCATGCTGCAGTATGCGGGTGTTGGCAAGCAGGAGCGGACTTAAGGAGAGAGGGAGAAGGGGTGGGATCGCAAGTATGATGATGTTTGTGTTTTCTGGATTACAGCATTTCGTGTATTTGCAGAAATTTCCGGAGCGGAAATGGGGGCTGCTTCCAGGGGAGTTGGCACAGTTAGATTTCCCGGTTGCATTGTTGGCTCTAACACGCTAGTGGACGCGGAGGTCTGGACGGCGGCGGGAACCTTCACGTTGGTTTCGCGGCCGGCTTCCAGCTCCTGATCCACTCTTTCCCTACCCTAACCTTGGGGTGAGGGGGGGGGGGGGGGCGGCAGCAGAGCCTGGATCTGCGGCAACTGGGATGCTCGAAGCGGCCGGCGGCGCTGCCCGCGGCAAGAAAAGAAGGGCCTTTTGTCGAGCGCCGCCTTTGTAGACGGCCGCGACCCCAAGGCACAACTAGTACTCGACATTCCGGAACGGCGACATAGCACGATAATTCTGCTTTCCGGCGTCTCCTAAGCTTCTTCGCCCACAGATAGTCCTCCTGAGCGCTGAACTGTATTTTAACAAAAACACAGTCGGTCGCTCCTGCGTCCTCGGTATGCCAAAGTTTGAAAGCTTTGTGCACCCTCGAGACGTAACCCGCAAGCAGGTCCCTACGGCTCGATGTAGTGCCGTATGTACTCCCGCAGCTCCGCACACGATCCGCACATCATGGCAGAATATTTTGAATATTAAATTGAGTTCCGAAACTGGTTACAGGCATAGCCAACAAAAGTGCCATGAGTAAACTCACTAAAACACACCACACACAAACACACGGGTATACAGGGTGGTCCATCTGAAGTTTCGGATGAGATTATCTCGAAAACTATACATCGGGTAAAAATAGTGGGTAAGACAAGTTCTAAAGCTCTAAGGGGGACATCAAATGATACTACACGTGACCCCCAGCCCCGCCCCTTTCGGTGGGGCGAGGGTCAACTTTTAAATCTTAAATGGAAACACCCATTTTTATTGCAGTTTCGGATTCTCCATAAAAAAGTAATCAAGTTTTGTCTGAAACATTTTTTTAAACCATTGACAGATGGCGCTGATTTCGAGAAAAAGTAAAATTGGGGAAGACCCCTATTTACTTAGAATTATCTGATTAGGACGCATCAAATCGATACAAAATGTGCACCAATTCTTCCATTACGCTAAAGTAAGCTATTTTTTTCTACAAAATGTATCCTACTCGCCACAGTTTTTGATGGAGGGAGGCGAAATGGTATTAAAATCTCGTCAGAGTAAATTCAAGAACATCATGTCGAAACCTGTTCAAAGAATTTGGCATATTAACCACAGTTTCTCAGTATATTTATTCGATAATGAAGTATGTTGTAAATAATACATCTCTTTTTCCATCTAACTGCTTAGTACACAGTATCAGTACTAGGAATAATAACAATATACACAAAGATTTAAAATCACTTTCTCTTGCCCAGAAAGGAGTCCAGTATTCAGCAACGCATATTCTCAATAAGTTACCAGAAACCATTAAGAGTTTAGTTTCAGACAAGGCACAATTTAAACATAATTTAAAAGAATTGTTGGTGGCCAACTCCTTCTATTCCATCCATGAGTTTCTCAACAAGTGCAGTAGACCCATTTTAAAGAAAATTTATTATACTTTAATTTTTGACGCTACTTGATTGTAACAGCCAAGTAACTACCTACTGTGTGAATGATGGATGTATGGAAAGCAGATGTAAGTCTTAAGTCCGTAAATAGTGGAAGTTTAATGTTAATTCTTGTACATAATCTGACTGTTCTTAACTTAGCATCACTGAAATGAATAATTTACTTTAATTTTTGACAATACTTGGTTCTAATAGCCAATAAACTAGCAAATGTCTAAATGATGGATTTAATGAAAGTAGATGTAAGTGTTAAACCTCTAAATATTAGAAGTTTAAATTTAATTCATGTTCATAATTTTGCTATTTATTGACTGAGGATCATTAAAATTAATAAAACTCAAGTTTTTCTAATTACATTTTTGTAATGTGTTTATCTGACATGTTCCACACCCCGGAGGATTCCCTCTTTTATGGGTCTATGGAATGAATAATTAATCTAATCTAATCTAATCTGAACTTCACAATTGCATTACTCGCCCGACTGGGCCGCTACCGTGGCCAAACTTCGAACTATGGCTCATTATAAAGATCGGTGCAATACGATCAGACGTCACTTCACTTTCAGATTGTGAACCATAAGTAAACTATTCTTTAGCGAACCATGACTCACTATCCTCCTACAGAGATTGTTGATATGATGTTAATTTTAGGCGAATGCCATAACAATTACGCCGCAGGTGCGCAATTGTATGCGAATCGTTTCTCAAACTGACGACATCCAAGTGAAAACATCATTCGAAATTGCACTCAACGAGCTCGAAATAGATACATGCACTGTCCACCTCGTCATCGCGAATACGATCAAAATGACGCTTGTATCGTTACCGTTCTCGTCTGGGTTCAACTGAATCCCGAAATGAGGAGCCGTGCGATCCATAGACAAACTGGAATACCTAAATCAACTATTTTGAAGATTTTGAAGGCACATAAGTTTCATGCGTATCATACCACACTGACACAGGCATTAACGCCGAAAGATATGCAAATACGCGTGCATTTCTGCCAATGGGCCTTGGAAATGATAAGATGTGACAATGATTTTTTTTAGGTAGGTTATGTTCACCGATGAAACCACATTTAAAAACAATGCCGAATTAAATCGTCATGGTTGTCATTATTGGTCCCCTGTCAATCCAACCTGGCACAGACCCATTGACAATCAACACTTGATAGGACCGTATTTTTTTGACCAAAATGTTACTGGGGAATCTTATTTACAGCTTCTCCGCGATGATTTGTTGGAGCTAATGGAAGATTTTGATTTAGAAACTAAGCAACAAATGTGGTTCCAACAGGACGGAGCAGCTCCCCATTATGCTAAAAATGTGCGGAACGTTTTAAATTTACGGTACCCTGGTCAGTGGATAGGGCGTGGCGGACCAATTCAGTGGCCTCCACGTTCACCGAACCTAACATCTCCTGATTTTTTCTTGTGGGGTTATTTAAAAAAATATTGTTTATGAAAGACAGCCCACAACCAGAAACGATATGGAGCAATGCGTTCGAAGAGCGTGTGCAGCCATACCATGGAATATGCTGCTCAAAACTGTGGACAACTTTCGCAGACGACTGACTTTGTGGATTGAAGCAAATGGGGTTAATTTTGAACAATTTCTTCGTGGATAATTTCATTAATTAACCACCCCAAATTGTGCGAGACAAGGGGACTCACACTAATGAAGCACCCCAACATGTTAGAGGCAAGGAGACCCACACTAATGAAGCACCCCAACATGTGAGAGGCAAGGGGACTCACACTAATGAAGCACTCCATGGGAACATCATTCTACCACGTCCATGTCTCTGTTCCTGGATAACGCTAAAAGTAGGATACAGTACATTTTGTACAAAAATAGCTTAATTTGGCGTAACGAAAGGATTGGTGCACATTTTTGATCGATTTCAGCGTCCTTCTCAGATGATTCTAAATAAATCAGAGTTCTTCCCCAATTTTAATTTTTTCACGATTTCAGAGCCATCTGTCAATGATTTAAAAATGTTTCAGACAAAACTTGTTTAATTTTTTATGGAGAATCTGAATCTGCATAAAAATGGGTGTTTCCATTTAAGATTTAAAAGTTGCTCCCCACCCCATCCAAAGGGGCGGGGGCTGGAGGTCACGTGTAGTATCATTTGATGTCCCCCTCTGAGCTTACGACATTGTCTTACCCACCATTTTTACCTGATGATAGTTTTCGAGATGATCTCATCCGAAACTTCAGATGGACACATATATATATATATATATATATATATATATATATATATATATATATATGTGTGTGTGTGTGTGTGTGTTTTCTGGATTACGGCATTTCGGCTATTTGCAGAAATTTCCGGAGCGGAAACGGGGGCTGCTGCCAGGGCAGGGGGGGGGGGGGGGGGTGCCAGTTACAACATTCGTTTGCACCGTTATATAGTTAAGGATGTAGCTCACAATTTAAAGGTTATTGAGAAGAAGGCCGGCCGGTGTGGCCGTGCGGTTCTAGGCGCTTCAATCTGGAACCGCGCGACCGCTACGGTCGCAGGTTCGAATCCTGCCTCGGGCATGGATGTGTGTGATGTTCTTAGGTTAGTTAGGTTTAAGTAGTTCTAAGATCTAGGGGACTGATGACCTCAGAAGTTAAGTCCCGTAGTGCTCAGAGCCATTTTTTTTTTTCAATTGCATCTGCGTCATGTGATAGCTTGAGAACTACTTTAAAAACTGCTGCAGACCAAAATCGATAGTATAATAATCTGACTACCATTCGCCTGACAAATACGTTATTGTTTCAGAAATATAATGCGACTACGGCGCAAACCAAAGTGAAAAAGAAAAAGTTGGTCAAAATCTGTGAACCACGCGCAGTCTGATCCATAATTTCGTTTACCGCTTTACTCGATAAAATGCTATTGGCAATGGTTTTGATGAATGTCTTGCACATTAAGCAAAGGATGCAGACGATGCTCTAAATTGTATACGCCTTCCCTGTCGCCTTTCTTGTGGGTTAGAACAATTAAAAAATTGTCCTACTGTTGATGAATTTCCTTCATTGGCATACACTCTGTTAAAAATTGAGTAAAATGCATTTGGTGTTAGACACCGTCATTATGAAACACTAACAGAAGTATACAATTGTTGTTTCGAATGTCTTTGCAGCGGCTGTCTTCTGGGAGATTTAACAATGGGAGGCCACGACGTTGGGACTGCAGATTTGCTTCAAACTTTGTACGCTTTTAGTAGGCCATTAAAATGACTTAATGTGCTAGTAGTAACGTGCATTACTCTGGCAATTCCGAGAAGGTTTCACGTGTCTTTTGCGTGGCTTATGTACCTGTCTGCAGGTGTCAGTCGTTAGAGTTCATGGTGCTCAAGTGGTTATCATTCGACCTTCGTCAAACGAACGTGCTGTAAGTAGGCCACGTAGCACTCTGTATGAAAATCACTGGCTGTGCTGTGTGCAGTCTGTGGCTAGTTTGCTTTGTTGTCTGCCACTGTAGTGTTGGGCAGCTGGATGTTAACAGCACGTAGCGTTGCGCAGTTGGAGGTGAGCCGCCAGCAGTGGTGGATGTGGGGAAGTGAGATAGCAGATTTTTGAGAGCATCAGAAACAGTACATTTGTAGGAATGGATGTCATGAACTGCTATATATATTATGACTATTAAGGTAAATACATTGGTTGTTCTCTATTAAAATCTTTCATTTGCTAACTATGCCTATCAGTAGTTAGTGCCTTCCGTAGTTTGAATCTTTTATTTAGCTGGCAGTAGTGGCGCTCGCTGTATTGCGGTAGTTCGAGTAACGAAGATTTTTGTGAGGTAAGTGATTTGTGAAAGGTATAGGTTAATGTTAGTCAGGGCCATTCTTTTGTAGGGATTATTGAAAGTCAGATTGCGTTGCGCTAAAAAAATATTGTGTGTCAGTTTAAGGACAGTCATGTTTAATTTTTCTAAGGGGACGTTTCAGTGCAAGTGACGACGGTTCGACTCACACTCAGACTTACTTATTTACCTATTTTTTCATCGTTGGTCATATTATTTAATTTATGTGACATTTGAGTGGTAGTACAATGAAAAAAATACACTTGTATTTGAATCAGGTTTCAATTTCTTTTCCATGTCTGTATGACAAACACCATCCTGCAACGTGTGAAGTCGAGAGCACATCCGACGAGTAATTGTACATTACTTTTGTGGTCTGGAACATTGTGACTTACTATATTACTGCTTGTGAATAACGTTGTACGCGTCATTATTTATCCATGTTTGACTTGGGCTTTCCAAGCCTATCCCTCGACCTTGAAAATTTAATTACAGATAGTAAATAGTCAAATAACATATGATATTCACAACTTTATGAAAATGCACGTGTTTTATAATTATATTACCTCTCAAATGTCATAAATAACGGGACTACTGATGATAAAAAATACAGATTAGAAAGCAAGTCGATTTTATCCACCGCCTCCTCCACAACCCGCTTGCAACGCACGAACGCCAACCGCTTGACCACAATGACTTCTTACAACCCGCAGCTTCGCAAAGATACATCAGTTACATAATAGACGCGTAAAACATTGCTGGCGATTTTCTCGGAATTGCCAGAGTAGTGCAGCTTAGTGCTTACACGTTATGTTGTTTTATTGGCCCGCTAAAGGTGTGCAAAGTTTCTAATAAATCCGTGATTCCACCGTCGTGGCCTCCCCTTGTAAGCAGAAGGATTCTGGATATGCTTCCCTATATAAACCTCCATCAGACGATTTCCGATGTTCATTCCTTTATATCACTGGACATTTCGAAGTCAAGATACCGCTGAAGGGATGGCTCCACGATTCCATGGCATACGACAATTTGATGTCGATTGCCATCTGACGGCCGGAACAAAACGCTAAATACTCAAAAACAAGTATTCGGATTAGGAAGGGCGGAAGGCAAGTATGTAGTTTTTTGGCATCTCTCTTCAGTCCAGTCATAGAAGAAGCGAAGTGAGAAACGAAAGATATGTTCGGGTGTGGAATTAAAATTCGGAGAAAGGATTCGCTGATGACGTTGTTATCCTCAGTCAGGAAAATTTGCAGGACCTGCTAATTGGAAGGAACAGTTCGACGAGCATACACTATGGATTAAGAGTAAACCGAAGAAAGACGAAAAGTGTGAGGAATAGCTCTAATGAGATTAGCGATAAACTTAAGAAATGGGGACCACGAAGTAGACGAAGTGAAGAATCTATGCTGGTACCTCGTAAGCAAAATAACGCATGACGGACGGAATAGACTAGCACAGGCAAATAAGGTATTCTCCTTTTCAAAAGTAATCTACTAGTATAAAACATCGGCCTTTATTTGAGGATGAAATTTCTGCATATATAAGTCTGGAGTAGAATATTGTATTGATGCGAAACATAGATTTAGGGAAAACCGGAGAAGATTTTAAGAAGTGATACAGTAGAAGGGTGTTGAACATTAGGTGCGCTAATGAGGTAAGAAATGGGGAGCTTTCCCGCATAGTCGAGGAGAAGAGGAATATGTGGAAAACATTACCACGAAAAGGCAGGATCACAAGAAATTTGTTAAGAAATGAAAGAATAAGTAACATGCTACTTGAGCGACCTATTAAGGGTAGAAACATCAGGAAAAACAGAGATAGATTTATAAGAAGTCTAACCAGTAACTGAGGACTGTAAGTGTGCAACGTGGACTAACACGCAAAAAGATTTTATTCTAATTCTCACTGGCCGTCGTTGCATACGAACTTCGTTAATGTTCTTTTGAGTGCGTTTCTGTTACAATGCCTGACAAAAACTCTAATTCTCACTGGCCGTCGTTGCATACGAACTTCGTTAATGTTCTTTTGAGTGCGTTTCTGTTACAATGCCTGACAAATAAGATGAAGTGCCCAGAAGAGAAAGAGGGAATGAAATGGAACTTCATTGTTTCAGAGGATATGTGATTTTCAGTGACTGGAAAATCGAGTCAGAATTACAAAGAGCTTGGCAGTATGAGCCCATTTATCAATACGACTTTTCTCCTCTCTCTCCTGGTTACGTGAACTGATTCGATTCGTAAGAGCGTCATATTCTCCTGGCTGCATGCACTGATTCAATTCGTAAGAGTGTCATATAGCCCTGTATCCTCTTTTCAGGCAAGATGGCCTACAACTGTTGTAACTGGCCCTGGTCATTCTGGGTAATCGCAGTCGGACAAGATTGACGTCCGAGTTGGCCCCATACATGTTCCATCGGGAAAAGACCTGGGGATCTTGCTGGTCCCAGTACGCAAACAGTTTATGCAGACAAGTGCCATGGGAATGAACGTAGCCTTGTTGGCTAAAAAATGGCTCTGAGGACTATGGGACATAACATATGAGGTCATCAGTCTCAACCTTACTAACCTAAGGACATCACACACATCCATGCCCGAGGAAGGATTCGAACCTGCGAGCGTATCAGGCGCGCGGTTCCGGACAGAAGTGCCTAGAACCGTTCGTCCATAGCGGCCGGCCTAGCCCTGTTAAAAATTGGCACCACTATACTGTCGCGTGAGAGGTAGCTCATATACGCGAGTCGCCGGAGACCAATGCACCCGTCAGCAAATATGAGCAGCAATCCCAACAGGGACCAAAATGGAAAACCATTATCAAAGCGAAATCGTTGGAGGGACGAGGTGAGGCGTCATTTGTGCCGGATGCGCACTATTTAACAGTGTCCTGACGTGGCGAGATGGTGACCCCTTCAGTAGGCGGCTGCTACGGTCGCAGGATCGAATCCTGCCTCGGGCATGGATGTGTGTGGTGTCTTTAGGTTGGTTAGGTTTAAGCAGCTCTAAGTCTAGGGGACTGATGACCTCAGATGTTAAGTCCCACAGTGCTTAGAGCCATTTTGAACCCTCACTGGGCGAGTGCAGCGCTGTGGCGACACTGCCCTCTATCGTCCATCAAGGTCCACTTGTTCCGCGCAGCCCGATACCAGGCGGAATGTTCGTGACGACCATCGTTATGTCACAGTTACCTCAGTCACTACCAGCAGCCAAACACGAATTCAGGAGTAGCATAGCTGTGCTTCTCCAGAACACTGGAAGAATGAGACCTCTCTCCAGTTCGCCGCCATACAGGGTGACGATGGTCATCCTTGGTGGTGCAGAAATGTGATTCATAGCTTAACACGCTACGACGTCATTCTGCTGTAGCCCATGCTTCCCAGTCAAGATACCACCCCCAACGGAGCCGTTTGTGTTTTGGCGTTAACCAGACGGTACGGTAATTCCCTAGTCCGGCTGTCCAACTGCTGCCAGTTTCTGGCCAATGGAGCGGGACAACACTGAATGGTAACCTAAAAGAACTGCAAAAGCCGAGATCGCTAGAAAAGCATTTTACTGGATGACTGGTTTTTAGAGAGCTACGTTGATATCATAGGATGTTACGCTTTAAAATATTATAACACATTGTCCGTCAGTGTTTCAAGTCGTCTGACATTGTCCCCTATACAGGGTGATTTTTTCACCAAATTCTAGTGATTGATCTTATGTAAGAGAATGTCTGGTTTCCATGATAGAGACCATTTATTCAATCATACATTGTTACAGAAGTTGCGATCTACTACGTACTGTATTATACAGTCACAGCTACAGTATGTGTTGAAAATGGTTTCCATGTGCCTCAACGCAAAGGTATACGCGCCTTAGCATGTTCTGTCTCGCACGTTCGCATCGGCCAGGCTGCATCTGAACAATGCCAAAGGCAGCATGGTTACGCTGCTCTAGTGTCTCCACATCTGGAATGGGCTCTACTTAAACGATACTTTTGAGATGGCCACCTAAACAGAAATCGCATGGGTTGAGATCGGGTGAACGAGCAGACCATGCAGCTGGACCCCCTTGTTCGATCCATCGACCAGGGAAGACACGATTGAGATGTGTCCGGACGTTAACGACGAAGTCGGCTGGAGCACCATCATGTAGGTAGCCACATAACCCTTTGCTTCTTCCCGCGGGGGAGGCAAAATTATCCGCAAGAAACGCCGATAGTTCCCTGCCTGTTAGGCGGCGTGGAAGGAAGAGTGGTCCCAAAATGCTGGGAGTTTTAAAAAGAATATACGTATTAGAAAGTATTATTTTGAACAAACTATCGACGCTGCGCCTCGGTTCAGCTATTGGAGAAACGTAGTCTAGTTTATATTAATAGCCGCTAGGTGTCAGTTGTCTTCTGTTTTGGTTGATAACCATCACGTTTAAAATGGCTACTCCGCAGCAGAAATGATTTTGTGTTCTCAAGTTTGCGAAGTGCAATTCCGTGATTACAGTTCTAAGACGTTTCAGGTTGAGGTACAAAACTGATCCTCCGAATGGGTGGAACATTCGCATATAGTTTCTACATACCGGATGTGTATGTAAAGGAAAAGAGTCCTGGTTGCCCTCGTGTTCCTGAAGAAAATGTTGCACGAATTCAAACTGCTTCCCAACGTAGTCCTTCAAAATCAACTCGTTGTTCCAGCCGGGAGTTACAACTGCCTACAACAACAATTTGGCATGTTTTGAGGCGTCGGTTGGTTATGGAGCCATACGAGTTACAGTTGTTACAGGCTCGGCGTCCTGATGACAAACGCAAACGTCTGGCATTTTGTAACGAGATTTTATATGCCATTGACAATGATAACACTCTCGCAACATGCATCGTGTTCAGTGATGAAGCGACTTTTCATGTTAGCGGTCAGGTAAACAAACACAATATTCCCATTAGGGGCCTACAAAACCCACACGCAGCCACTGAACATGTACGAGATTCGCCCAAAGTCAATGTGTTTTGTGCAATATCCCGATCATCTGTTTAAAGTCCATTCTTCTTTCATGAAAACACGGTTAACGGTCACTAGTATCTCGCTATGTTACAAAACTGGTTGTTTCCGAGGCTGCACGAAGACAACCTTATTTTTCAACAACATGCGGCACTCCCTCACTGGAATCGCCAAGTGCATGAATATCTGAACGAAACTCTACCGAACCGTTGGATTGGTCGTCAAGGAGTTGGCGACATAGCATATATCAACTGGGCTCCAAGGTCACCCCATTTGACACCCTCTGACGTTTTCCTGTATGGTTTCGTTAAAGACAATGTTTATGTACCACCACTCCCAAAGAACCTGAAAGAGTTAAAGAACCGGATCCGTACTGCCATAACATCAGTGACGAAGGACATGCTTGCCCGAGTACGGGAGGAATTTGAGTATCGATGTGATATTGTTAGTGTCGCTGTTGGCGGACATATTGAACATCTGTAATCTGAACTTGTGAGGTTCTTAAATATGTGTGTAAAGTTTCATATTAGTGTGTCCTAAAGTTTAATAAATATATTGAAAGTCGCGAGCTCTATCTTCTTATCTCGTGTTTTCTACTGAAAATCTCGTGCTTTTACTCTTGTTAACTTTACTATCACAGAGATCACCAAAACTTATTTTTAATTGGTCCTGTGCGCAACAAATAACTTACTTGGTCTTTCTGCTGCCACTGCTTGATCTGCTGCATTCCATTATTTGACAAAAACATAAGAAACCTATTATTCATGCCGAGTGGAATCCATGTTCTGTATGGCGGCTCCTGCTGTTGCTGCGGCTGCTGCTGCTTACAACTACATATAATTCAAGAGAAAAGGTTTAGTCAAATCTAAACTCGATAAATGATAACCCAAACAAGTAATTCCTTTTTTCAAAAACTATATTCTGAAAGCGATTCTTTCTCATTCAATTAACAAAACGCTAGAAACTCTTTGAACAATCGCTTCGTATGTAAATCTGCCTCCAGTGGCATTAAAGCAATATTACAAATTAATCAAACTCTTGAAACAGACTGAAATACTTCTCAATTAAATACGTAGTGAAACAATTCCCCGATAATTACAAAAGAAATCCATGACAAAAATCAATACTTAATCTATTCGCCTAACAATGGTTTCCGTTAAGAATTCAACTCCTATCATTATCAAAATTACCGTCTGCTGCTACGCACATACACAAACCCTTTTCTTTAAAATAATAAGCGCGCTGCAAATTATAAAAAAATATCAACTAAATACCAAATCCTGTGTCGCTGCTGGCGGAGACGGCAGTACGGCATCTCGGCGCCATCCCTCGCCCAACACACTTGCGCACCACAGCAGGCGGGCTCCTACATTGGCTTCCAAACTGCCACTAATTAATCCGTGCGCCTCGAGGCGCGACAACAATATCTTACAACGGAATGGTCAGACTTGTCATGCCGAAACATGTATTGCTTTTTTAGCACTGTTATTTAACTGTGCAAAATGTCCATATGCAAAATTGTAGCTGCTGACATGAACTGCAAGTCACCTAAAAAAAATCAAGGACATGGCTGTGTTTCTTGGTTGGCGCTTGCAGTTACGGCTGGCCACCCCTGAAAATGGCGAGTCGCGAGCGTTGTGCGCATGGTCGGGAAGTGCGTTCACTAAAGAGGAATATCGCTGCGCGGTTTTGGTGCGAAGGGGAAACGAATATTCGTTTCTGTGGCACGCACGTCCTTTTAATTCCTGGTACGTATTTCGAAACATACCGTCCTGAAACTGGATAGAGATGTGAAAGAATTCTGTACATGTTCATCTATACTCCGCAAGCCACTTTACGATGAACATTCAATCTCCCCTCACAGGCGATGGCGAACCCTATAAATGTTTTGCTGCTTGCCATGGAGATATACCACAGACGCCAAATGAAGCAATCAACAGAAAACACGCCTGAAGACTATGTTGTGCGACATGGTTGTTAAACTTCTAGCCGAGCATGTAAATGGCGCAGACATGTGGCTAGAAACAACTGAAACACTCGATATTGCAGACGGTGAATCTACAGACGGCGAAGACACCGACGAAAGCTGCACTCACGAAGACTCTTCGAGTGATGTTGCCACGTACCATCATCAATTATCTCCGAAAGTAACACCAGCAACTACAATTACCTTATCAGACAATGAAAGAGCGGTGACGTATTGGTTGAACGAAAGTGGTAAGAAACGCCTACGTGTCAGTACTGTTCAAAATAAGTATCGCTTTGTCCGTTCTGAACGTGAATTGTATAGATGGAGAAAGGAAGTCACAGGACGACGTAAGAGTCGACTGGAAATAGCGACGGAGATAAATGCGCGACTTTTTGAGCTATTTACCGAAGCCAGACAACAGTCATTTAGTGTCAGCGATACAACTTTGCGTGATTGGGCGTTAGAGATTTCCAACGCGATAGGCGCTAAGGAATTTACAGCTTCTCAAAGTTGAATTAGTCGCTTCAAAAGATCAGATAAAATTGTGGCAAGAAAAATAACAAAATTTGTATCGAGAAACAGGTCGGAAAATGAAGTGACACAAATCGAAATGATAGAAGCTTTTCTTACGAATGCAAAAAATAAGATCGCTAGTTTTAGTGAATCGTACGTGTACAATGCAGATCAGTTAGGTTTTCAAAAAGAAATGCGTGTGAAAAGAATACTGTCATTCAAAGGGGAAAAATATATTGAGGCGATTGCGCAGTCCACGACTGCACTCACTCATTCATACACTATAATGCCCATAATTAGTCTGGATGGTTCATTGCTGTCTAAACTATATGTGTCTTCAAGAACCAACAGGACATTTTGGACCACGTCTCAAAAGAACAATGTTCTACGCAAACAATCTTGTGGTAGACGCATCAAAGTCTGGAAAAATGGGAAATGAAAACGTTACACTTTTCATGCGTCATGCTTTTCTTCCGTTCTGCGGGAACAAATCTCTTCTCCTTCTAGATTAGTGGTCAGGTCATAAAAGGTCTGATTCATTAAAAGCTGTATTTCGAGCCCACCCTGACAGAAGTAGAGATACTTCAGATTCCACCCGGTACGACGAATGCAATTCAACCTTTAGACAGAGAATTTTTCCGTCAGTGGAAGGCATTTTACAGAAAACTGACACAGAAAGTTATTGTGTGCAGACCACTGCAATTTCCTGTCTATCACCGTGACAATATTCTCAAGCTGCAATCAGTAGTACAGTACCAATTTTCCTCCCACGGTTTCAGAATTTAATTAAATATGCATGGCGCTCCTCAAAATATACTGATACTAGGCCTCATTCATTCCTAACACCAGCTCAGTTTTGTCTACGGACATCTAACAACGTCTGTGATTCGCAGGGCTGTCATATGTCGTCTTTGCTTGTATGTTCTTGGTGCACAAAGAAACCTATGTTTTGAACATTGTATCAATATTTCGCATTTTTGCGGTAATTACAATAAATAAAATTTGGACGTGTTCTAAACCGAATATTTATTTGTGGCTATTTTCTAGCTATTTGGAAAGAATGCTGTAGATAACATATCAGCCATATTTGTCAACGAATGTTTAATTATCATACGATCGCTTTCACTGGGGGAATCAGCTCTCTCACTGCTGTGGCAAGAGAGCGGCGCGTAGCCAACGCCACCTCGTCCCTAGATGGCGTTGGTATAACGCAGCGACAGAGGTCAGGGTTGTACAAGAGGCAGTTATAAGCGTGGAAACCGTGCGACAATAGTGTCTTACTTCATAAAATTGTTTACAGACTTCCAGGTCATGTCAGCAACTAAAATTCTGCATACAGACTTCTTGCAATATTAACTCACAGTGGTAAAGAAAGCAACACAGGTTCCGACATGACAAGTCTGACCATTCCCTTGTTAGATTCCAGAGCGTGCGTATGCGCGCTGTAGCCAACCTTTAAATCCTAAGAGAGTATTGCCAACTCTCAATATGCATTAGAAATATGTACTCCCTATACTATAGCCAGTTATCCCGCCCACTCATTCCGTCTACATCGATGCCGATGATTCGCTGTCACCAAACCACGGGATTGTGCATACTATCCCATAGATGACTGTTATGAAAGCTGAAGATACCACTCCAAGTAAAGATGGCCTCATCTGTGAATGGGATGGATTACACAAATCCCAGAATCGTAATGTCCTGGTGACGAAACCAGCGACAAAACTGCTCCCGATGTGGAACGTCTGTCGCTAATAAGCCTTGCATACGCTGTTAGTGATAAGGGTAGTAAGAGTTGTCATAGAGAATGTTCCACATGGTCGTTTGGCTTACCCTGTACTGGCGTGCCAACTGCCTGGTACTGACACAGCGGTCGCCTGCCACAGTGTTAATCACATTTTCGTTCAAGTCTGGTGTCCGAACATTTCAGGTACATCATTCATGATTTCCTGCTACCTGAAACGTCCCTATCTCACACAAAGGGCGAAACAATATTGTAAATATTGAATGCTGTGGTTGTTCTCGGGGTGAATAGTTCTCCTGATACAAGCGTGCTGCCTGCCGCCCGTTGCCATTTACCTTTCCGTAAGTTTACATCATGTGGGCAAGCTCTCTATTCGAATACGGAAGCACTGTGTACAACTCAGTATCACATCCACTACAAGGTGAGTCGGCAAGAGAAATGAATCGGACACAACAGTGTTAATCACATTTTCGTTCAAGTCTGGTGTCCGAACATTACAGGTACATCCTTCATGATTTCCTGCTACCTGAAACGTCCCTATCTCACACAAAGGGCGAAACAATATTGTAAATATTGAATGCTGTGGTTGTTCTCGGGGTGAATAGTTCTCCTGATACAAGCGTGCTGCCTGCCGCCCGTTGCCATTTACCTTTCCGTAAGTTTACATCATGTGGGCAAGCTCTCTATTCGAATACGGAAGCACTGCGTACAACTCAGTATCACATCCACTACAAGGTGAGTCGGCAAGAGAAATGAATCGGACACAACATTATCAATTGCTACGGCACGAGAGGGCGCTAAGGCATGACGTATGGGAAGAAACCACAAATACTGTAACTGTGGCTCCATGTACAGCGCATATTTGACCGCATTCTCTGTAACAAAGTATGATAGAACAAATGGTCTCTGGCATGGAAACCATGCATTTCCGGACATATAAGTTCATTAGACCTTTTTTATTCTGTATCCTCTCATCGATTAATTCCTAGAGTTTGTACACAGTGGAAAAGAATCACCCTATATAATTCCCAATATCATGAACATCACTATAGGCCGGCTTGTCAAATGCAAAACTACTGTGTACAAACATGAACATAACTATATCGCACCGATTAAAACTGTTCATATCCACAAGTAACAGGCTACTCAAAACTATGTTGGGTTGTGAAGTATTCTTTAGTTATCATGCTCTGCACATCACCCTGTACTGGCAATGTCAGGAATATATAATGACACAGAATGATGCAAGCAGGCAACTGCATTCTCTCGGATGACAAACGCGGGTATGAATAGGTTAAAATATGCTTTGTCCACCAAAACGGCGATCCTCCTTTGCGGTGATCAGAGGGGATCGACCACAACATTCACGAGCAATATGTCTGCCCTAAAGTTTCCGTGAAGTCAAACATTGGGCCATCGTCACATCCGAAACCCCATAAATCTGGATATTAGACGATTCGACCATACTACTAAACGGAGACCTACAATGAAGATTCGTCTTAACTCTGTCAGGAACTGAGTCTCACGAGAATATGAGGCATCTCGGTGTCCTTCATAGTGATCACCCACATGTGATGTTATTGACGTCCCTTACATACTCTATCAGGCCCAGTAACAACACCAAACATAAAAAGAAATAATGCACTCTAGAAGCTGTTCTACCTATCACAGAAACCTGGAAAGCTATCATTTACGCATATACTGATGGTGTGTATTACCGCGAAGTTACATTTATGTCTGACTATGTCTTCTGGATGCATCACTTCCTATCGGAACGTCACCATTCCCTGGAGTCTTTCCTCTTTTTCTGTCATTTTTCACCGCATTACTTCCAAAATGTCGCAATGTTCACTAACATATGACCTTACTACTGTTTAAACTCTTGAGCTACACTGAAGAGCCGAAGAAACTGGTACACCTACCTAATTTCGTGTAGGATGCTCGCGAGAACGCAGAAATGCCGCAACACGACGTGGAATGGACTCGACTAATGTCTGAAGAAGTGCTGGAGGGAATTGACACCATGAATCCTGCAGGGCTGTATATAGAACCGTAAGAGTACCATGGAAGTCATCTCAGATATTGTCAGTAATGTTCATGTCTAGGTAGATTGGTGGCCAGCGGAAGTGTTTAAACTCGGAAGAGCGTCCTGGAGGCACTCTGTAGCAATTCTGGACGTGTGGGCTGTCGCATTGTCCTGCTGGAATTTCCCAAGTCCGTCGGAATGCACAATGGACATTAATGGATGCAAATGGTTCAAATGGCTCTGAGCACTATGGGACTCAACTGCTGAGGTCATTAGTCCCCTAGAACGTAGAACTAGTTAAACCTAACTAACCTAAGGACATCACAAACATCCATGCCCGAGGCAAGATTCGAACCTGCGACCGTAGCGGTCTTGCGATTTCAGACTGCAGCGCCTTTAACCGCACGGCCACTTCGGCCGGCTTAATGGATGCAGGTAATCAGATAGGATGCTTACGTACGTGTCACCTGTCAGGGTCGTATCTAAAAGTATCAGGAGTCCCACATCACTCCAACTGCACGCGGCCCACACCATTACAGAGCTCCCACCAGCTTGAACAATCCCCAGCTGATATACAGGGTCCATTGATTCATGGAACTGTCTCAATACCTGTACACGTCCATCCACTCGATGCAATTTGAAACGAGACTCGTCAGCCCAGGCAACAATGTGGTTGTTACCGGGCCCACGCGAGGCGTAAAGCTTTGTGTCGTTCAGTCATCAAGGGTGCACGAGTGGGTCTTCGGCACCTAAAGCCCATATCGTTGATGCTTCGTTGAATGGTTCTCGTGCTGACACTTGTTGATAAGCCAGCACTGGAATGTGCAGGAATATGCGGAAAGGTTGCACTTCTGTCACGTTGAACTATTCTCTTCAGTCGTCGTTGACCCCGTTATTTCTGGATCTCTGTGTAGCTGCAATGATGTCAGACATTTGATGTTTCACCGGATTACTGATATTCACGGTGTTGCTGTTTTTGTGGTCTTCAGTCTAGATACTGCTTTGATGCAGTCCTCCATGCTACTCTATCCTGCACAAGCTTCTTCATCTCCAAGTAACTACTGCAACGTACATTCTTCTGAATTTGCTTAGAGTACTCATACCTTGGTCTCCCTCTACGATTTTTACACCCCAAGCGGCCCTTCAGTACTAAATTGCTGATCTTTGATTCCTCAGACCATATCCTACCAACCGATCTCTTTTTCTAGTCAAGTTGTGCCACAAATTCTTCTTCCCCCCAATTATATTCAGTACTTCCTCATTAGTTATGTGATCTACCCATCTAATCTTCAGCATTCTTCTGTAGCACTACATTTCGAAAGGTTCTATTTTCTTCTTGTCTAAACTAGTTATCGCCCATGTTTCACTTCCATACATGGCTATAATCCATACAAATACTTTCAGAAAAGACTTCCTGACACTTAAATCTATACTCGATGTCAACAAATTTCTCTTCTTCAGAAACGCTTTCCTTGCCATTGCCAGTCTACATTTTATATCGTGTCTACTTCTACCAACAGTTATTTTTCTCGCCAAACAGCAAAAGTCATCTGCTACTTTAAGTGTCTCATTTACTAATCTAATTCCCTCAGCATAGCCGGATTTAATTAGACTACAATTCCATTATCCTCGTTTTGCTTTTGTTGATGTACGTCTTATATTCTCCTTTCAAGACATTGTCCATTACGTTGAACTGCTCTTCCAGGTCCTTTGCTGTCTCTGACAGAATTACAGTGTCACCGACAAACCTCAATGTTTTTATTTCTCCTCCCTGGATTTTAATTCCTACTCCAAATTTTTCTTTTGTTTCCTTTACTGCTTGCCCAATATACAGACTGAATAACATTGGGGATAGGCTACAACCCTGTCTCACGCCCTTCACAACCAATGCTTCCCTTTCATGCCCCTTGATTCTCATAACTGCAATCTGGTTTCTGTACAAACTGTAAATAGCTATTCGCTCCCTGTATTTGACCCCTGCCACCTTCAGAATTTAAAAGGGAGTATTCCAATCACCATTGTCAAAAGCCTTCTCTAAGTCTACAAATGCTAGAAACGTAGATTTGCCTTTCCTTGATCTATCGTCTAAGGTAAGTCGCAGGGTCAGTATTGCCTCAAATGTTCCACCATTTCCACGTAATCCAGACTGATCCTCCGCGAGGTCGACTTCTACCAGTTTTTCCATTCGTCTGTATAGAATTCGTGTTAGTATTTTGCAGCTGTGAGTTATTAAACTGATAGTTTGGTAATTTTCACACGTGTCAACATCTGGTTTCTTTGGGATTAGAATTAATATATTATTCTTGAAGTCTGAGGGTTTTTCGCCTGTCTCATACATCTTACTCACCAGATGGTAGAGTTTTGTCAGGGCAGGCTCTCCCAAGGCTATATCAGTAGCTCTAATGGAGTGTTGTCTACGCCTGGGGCCTTGTTTCGACTTAGGTCTTTCAGTGCTCTGTCAAATTCTTCACGTGGTATCATATCTCCCATTTCATCTTCATCTACATCCTCTTCCATTTCCTTAATACCGCCCTCAAGTACGTAACCTGTGTCTAGACTCTCTATATACTCCTTCCACCTTTCTATTTTCCCTTCTTTTCTTAGAACTGGTTCTCCATCTGAGTTCTTGATATTTATACAGGTGTTTCCCCTTTCCTCCAAAGGTCTCTTTAATTTTCCTGAAGGCTGTATCTATTTTACCCCTAGTGAGATAAGCCTCTGTATCCTTATATTTGTCCTCTAGCCATCCCTTGAAACCATTTTGCACTTCCTGTCGATCTTAATTTTGAAACGCTTGTATCCTTTTTGCCTACTTCATTTACTGCATTTTTATATTTTGTCCTTTCATCAATTACTTCCAATACCTCTTCTGTTACCCAAGTACTTCTACTAGCTCTCGCCTTTTTACCTACTTGACCCTCTGCTGCCTTTCAAAACTACCCATTCTTCTTCTACTGCATTTCTTTCCCCGTTCTTGTCAATCGTTTCCTAACGCTGCCTCGTGAAACTCTGTACAACCTCTGGTTCTTTCAGTTTATCCAGATCCCATCTCCTTAAATTCCCACCTTTTCACAGTTTCTTTAGTTTTAATCTACAGTTAATAACCAATAGATTGTGATCAGAGTTGACATCTGCCCCTGGAAATGTCTTACAATTCAAAACCTGGTTCCTAAATCTATGTCTTACCATTATATAATCTATCTGAAACCTTCCAGTGTCTCCAGGCCTCTTCCACGTATGCAACCCTCTTTCATGACTCGTAAACATCCTGATAACGATGTCCTCATGAGTAGTCCCCGCCCGGAGATCCGAATAGGGGACTATTTTACCTCCGGAATGTTTTATCCAAGAGGACGCCATCATCATTTAACCATACAGTAAAGCTGCATGCCCTCGGGAAAAATTACGGCTGAAGTTTCCCCTTGCTTTCGGCCGTTCGCCGTACCAGCACAGCAAGTCCTTTTGGTTAATGTTACAAGGCCAGACTATTGCCCCTGAAACTACTGAAACGTCTGCTGCCCCTCTTCAGGAACCACACATATGTCGGGTCTCTCAACAGATACCCTAGCATTGTAGTTGCACCTATGGTACGACTATCTGTATCGCCGAGGCACGCAAGCCTCCTCACCAACGGCAAGGTCCATGGTTCAAGGGTGGGAGGGGGGGGGGGGGATATCAACGGTACCCTCGTGAACTGGTCGTACGGGAAAATCCCCACTTCATCGCTACCTCGGAAATGCTGTGTCCCATCACTCATGCGCCGACCTTAACACCACTCACTTAAATCTTGATAACCTGTCATTGTAGCAGGAGTAACCGATCTAACAGCTGCGCCATACACTTTTTGCCTTATATACGCGTTGCCGATCGCAGCGCCGTATTCTATCAGTTTACATATCTTTAAATTTGAATACTCATGCCTCTAACAGTTTCTTTGGTGCCTCAGTGTATATGAACATTTAAAGAATGTTTGTAGTTTTCGTAGACTTTTCTCTCTGTAATTAGTTATTATACCATCAGCTACGTTGAGTGACGTAATAGTGCGTCTACCGTATGTAAGTTATTGTTGCATTTTCTTCATATTTTAGTTTGTGATTGCTTTTGCTAGATTTTCGTTGTATCTTGTCACATGCACTACTGCACATTTTCAAATAGCTTTGTTTACAAGAAAAATACACATCTTTTACTTCAAATGATCCTGTGGTATCCTGTTCATCATATCCTTTGCTTGACACTCGCACCACCTCTGTAATAAAAGTATTATTTGGTTTAATATTTCCTTTCCATTTGCGTTCTTCATACCGGCTAACAGGCATCAGCATCGTTATCAACTATTTTCTCTGTTTGCTTTTGGAGAGGCACCGCCTTGACCAAAACAGAATTTTTATTTCCTACACATATTTCACTGAAGTTTCAGCATCGTCCGGAAGCATTTATCATCGCTCTTTTAAACAGAAAAATGGACTTTACTACCAGTACACAAATAAAATAGAGTTTTGAAAACAGTATTTACGAATCTGAGAAACAAAGTTTTGCATACGAGTATATACCATTTTACCACAGGCTGTGGTTTCCTGTATTTTTACGTTTTTTACTGCAGTTGTTTTCTTTCACATTTTGTCATCTGTAACCACAAAGAAAGTAATGAAGAACAGTTATTTACTTCGAAATTTTACGACTGAAAATGTAATAGTTATTCACAGTATTAATTAATTATATGTGTAAGTTTGTCTGGGTGTCTGTGTTCTTTTTTTAAATTGTAAGTGTGTGTGTGTGTGTGTGTGTGTGTGTGTGTGTGTGTGTGTGTGTGTGTGTTTGTGTATAGAGGATGTTGGGGTGTTTATGGGTTGGTGTTACCTGATAGTTCTATGAAGGCAGACAACAGAGCTCTGTTGTAGAAAACTGTGTATTCATTCATTATTTCTTTTCCTTCAACTATGTTTTTTTAATTTTTAACAGCTTTCTTCAATTATTAATTTTTGTGGGGAGGGGGGAGGTTGCTGTTGCTGCGTTTAAGAATTTTCAGTTCAGTGTTGATGTTTGCTGGGCCGTGTTACATGTCTGTAAGATTTTCAGCAAAATTAGAATGACAGCAGCTACTTTTTAATGCTGTTCTGTGTTCCGTTTATCTGGTATTAAAGTTTCTGCTTTTCTCTCCTATACAGATTTACAGCTATGTCTCGTAAGTTGGCAGATACTAAATATGTTGTGTTTGTGTGCTTGTGTTGGTGGTCCTTAGTTTTTTGTATTGATATGGCTGTCCTGTAGGCTATTTTTAGCCCTTTTTTGAGTATGTTGCCTATCGTATGGTCTGCTTTGTCGTTTTAAGTGAGAGTGTACCATTTGCCTGTTGTTATGGGCGTTTCTTGTTCGTGTGTGCTTGTATGTTTGCTCTGTGTATGTGTTGTTCTGTGTTTTTGTCTTTTATGTGTTTGTTCTCTGTGCCTTTATGTTCTGTGTGTCTTTGTATGTAGATAGGTGATGGGTTGATTGTTTTTGTATGCTAGGTATCCTCTTTATTTTTGCTTTGATTTTGTGATTCAGTTTGCCTATACTGTTTGTATCATATGCGTCCTTTTTAGCTACTTGTTCGATTGTCTACATTTCATTTTTGGAGGTGACACTGAACGGAGTTTTGTTCATTTGTTCAAAGAAAACAGTACACCTTGAACGATTAGAGATAAGACATACATATTCAAGGACATGTACATTAGTATGTTTTGCACAAATGATATGCATTTGAACCATTTGTATTATAGTATATAAAATCACACTAGGTAAAATTAGCTTTCCAATCTGAAGTATCCACGAAAAATAATCCTATGTGAGTGCCTGCAGCTAGTTTTCGTGCGATCGAATGAACAGAGCATTTATGCGTGGCTGTGCTGCTGGTAGTGAATTATCTGAACATGAAGTATTGGCTTTGGTTGGTGTGTCTGTGTATTCCAGGGTAGAGAACATTTAACCTTTTGTCATTTTCTGTTCCCATGGTGAATTGTATTTTTGGATTAATTGCGTTTATATCATTGTGGAGTTCTTGGATGCAATTAGGTGTTTCATCTACAGGCATATGTAGCCATATGAAGTTGCCTGATTGATGACCCAATGAAAACCCATCCTGTCGTTAGTACAACTGGCTATTAAATGAGGAACATTTTTGCTCTGTGATTAATTTTAGAATTTTCCTTTATGTGACGTTTAGGAATGACTTTCTATTGTTCTAATTGTTGTTTGATGGCGTTGGTAGTTCCAGTGGTGAGGATATTCGTGAATGTGATGTCAGATGATGTGACTATGGCTGTTGTGGGTATGTAGACGTCTTTCATTTTTTATATCAGCTCTTTGTTGTTGTGTATCCTTCCGTTGTCTGTATATACATATTGTTTGTGTGAATATGCGTGTCTCTCTCTGGGTACATGATGTGTACGTGATATGGAATTTATGACTGGGCATATTGGAATATCCTTCTCGTCGAGCTTTAGTAGACTGTTCAGTATAGGTGCCTAGGATTTCTTTTCTTTTAGCCATTTCACTTTCAGCTTTGTGAATATGTGTGAGATATTTTTTTTAGAAATGCCTGTGTATTTTTCTGGTGTCATTGTGTTGAATCACTGATTAGCTTTGTTATCTTGTTGTCTTCTATAAATTTTAAGGTTTCATCTTTGTATTCCTCCTGCTTCATCACTATCAAGGTGTTGTCCTTATCTGATATCGTGACGAGAGCCTGTTGTTTTTAAGTTTTTCTTTATTTTCCTGGTAATATTACTTCTTCAGTTTTTGTTCCTGTCAGTATACTGTTTTTGTTTTCCTTCCGTATGCATCTTATTTCTCCTACAAGTAAACCTCTTGTCAGACCTTCGGCGTAACATAAAAGAAGATAAAAATTGTATTTTGCTCATGGCGTACCCTCTTCAAAACCGAATCAATTTGTAAATAAACACAAGCAGAAGAGCTTCAACCTCGAGATGATTATTTTCACTATATCGCTGTAATCTTCTTTCTCTATGGCGATGAAATTGTTTCAGATGCAGCTGGTATATGTCTTCGGTCTTAAAATAAACTCTCATAATCGACATTTTCTGTTTGTCCTGTTTGACACCTGGTGAGGTTGTTTCTTTGTTTCTTTCTTGTTTTATTATTAGATTTAGTCTAAATAGTATGACCTTATCATGTTCTACTTTTGAAATTATTTAATACCGATACAACTTGTACAATTTCCTTACTGTTCCATTTAAGGTAGTCAGCTTAATTTTTAGTTCTACTTCTACATCTACATCTGCATCTACATATTTACTCAGTTGGCCACCAAGCGGTGTATGGCGGAGGGCACTATTCGCACCAAAGTCAAATTTCTCCCCCTCTGTTCCATTCACCGATCGTGCGAGGGAAAGGCGACTGTCTTAACGCCTCAGTACGAGCTCTGATTTCCCTTATCTTTGAATGGTGATCATTGCACGATTTGAAAGTTGGCGGTAATAATTTATGCTCTAAATCCTTGGCGAAGATCGGATTTTGAAATTTAGTGAGCAGCCCCTTCCGTTTAGCGCTTCATCTATGTGCAAGTGTGTCCCAATTTAAACTTTCTATGAGTTTTGTAACGCTGTCACTACTTGCCGTTAAGCATTTCCAAAAAAATCATTGAGATATTTATTAAAAGGTGTACAATATTGCTTCCGCCGTTTTTTCCCAAACATTTCAGACTTTAATGAAACAAACTGGTTACACATGTATCATTCAAAGTATTTTCCATCGGTGGCCACTACTTTCTCCCATATTTCTGGCAGTGTACGAATCCTGCGTTGAAAAATTTGGTCATCTTTTGAAGCAACCCACGAATCGATCCAATTTGCGACTTTTTCATAATATCGGAAGTATTGGTCAGCCATGCCTTGCACCATTGATCTAAACAGAGGGAGCAATGTCTATTTCAGTCCTAACAACTGTATTTTCTAACGATAACAATACTTAGAAACTACCACCAAGTCTTCCACAAAATAGACTAATGCCTCTTGTATTGGAGAACAAAAGATGACGATCGCGTTTCTCTGCTTCCCATGAAAGATAATGCAGATCTGCTCTCCGCCAAGTAAAGCGACAAATACATGGCGATACCACAAGATGGTACTGGTCAACGGATAGAATGCCTTATGTGACTGTTTAGTCCCCCTTAAACATCCCAACAACCACCACCACCTTATGTGACGTCTGCTATGTAGTTTATGTAGCTCTGATGGAACTATCCTACGAATTATTCACAGCCTTTCTGAAGTAATCAATAACAATTACAACAGGCTTTCAGTTTCAGCTTCTGGCATCTAGCGTAGTGTAATTTCACTTGGACTCTGCCGGAGACAACCATAGTCGATATACTCAAAACGTATCTACCTAGGTACGCTCCCCGGACTTTATACGTCCAAAGAATTTGTTGCTGTTTTTCTTTGCTCCTGCAAAATCGATGTCTTCCTACAAGGCCTAATTAATGCAAGTTAAAGCAAGCAAGGATTGTGGAACCGTTATCATTAACTTGGATTTGCTTACGACTAAATCTATGGTATCTGTCATGAGAGCTGAGTGCAAAACAATGAAAGCTGCTGGAAATTTAATTACAGAATGACTGTGACACGTCTTTCCTGTCACCCACCTCCACAGGGGTAAGACCCGCTCGAAAGTTTAGAGAGCGACAATCTGACAGTGGAACGGCCAAACCCAAAAATATTTAGTGCTTCACAAAACCTATATTATCTGCACCATGATAAAGCCGTTAACTTCAGTCACAAATACATACAGGAACATCAAGTGCTCCAGTGACAGTAAAATAAATTTACAAAAACGCTCATTTTAGTTTCGGCAGTATGTACTGTACTTCCTCGATTCACCGTCAGTTGGCCAAATTGAAGGAAGGTAATGTTGACTTCGGTGCTTGTGTTGACATGCGACTCATTGCTCTACAGTAATAGCATCAAGCACATCAGTACGTAGCATCAACAGGTTAATGTTCATCACGAACGTGGTTTTGCAGCCAGTGCAATGTTTACAAATGCGGAGTTGACAGATGCCCATTTGATGTATGGATTAGCACGGGGCAATAGCCGTGGCGCGGTACGTTTGTATCGAGACAGATTTCGAGAACGAAGGTGTCCCGACAGGAAGACGTTCGAAGCAATTGATCGGCGTCTTAGGGAGCACGGAACATTCCAGCCTATGACTCGCGACTGGGGAAGACCTAGAACGACGAGGACACCTGCAATGGACAAGGCAATTATTCATGCAGTTGACGATAGCCCTAATGTCAGCGTCAGAGAAGTTGCTGCTGTACAAGGCAACGTTGACCACGTCACTGTATGGAGAGTGCTACGGGGGAACCAGTTGTTTCCGTACCATGTACAGCATGTGCAGGCACTATCAGCAGCTGATTGGCCTCCACGGGTACACTTCTGCGAATGGTTCATCCAACAATGTGTCAATCCTCATTTCAGTGCAAATGTTCTCTTTACGGATGAGGCTTCATTCCAACGTGATCAAATTGTAAATTTCCACAATCAACATTTGTGGCCTGACGAGAATCCGCACGCAATTCTGCAATCACGTCCTCAACACAGATTATCTGTGAACGTTTGGGCAGGCATTGTTGGTGATGTCTTGATTGGGCCCCATGTTCTTCCACCTATGATCAATGGAGCACATTATCATGATTTCATACTGGATACTCTACCTGTGCTGCTAGAACATGTGCCTTTACAAGTACGACACATGTGGTTCATGCACGATGGAGCTCCTGCACATTTCAGCCGAAGTGTTCGTACGCTTCTCAACAACAGATACGGTGACCGGTGGATTGGTAGAGGCGGACCAATTCCATGGCCTCCACGCTCTCCTGACCTCAACCCTCTTGACTTTCATTTATGGGGGCATTTGAAAGCTCTTGTCTACGCAACCCCGGTACCAAATGAAGAGACTCTTCGTGCTCATATTGTGAACGGCTGTGATACAAGACGCCATTCTCCAGGGCTGCATCAGCGCATCAGGGATTCCATCCGACGGAGGGTGGATGCACGTATCCTCGCTAACGGAGGACATTTTGTACATTTCCTGTAACAAAGTGTTTGAAGTCACGCTGGTACGTTCTGTTGCTGTGTGTTTCCATTCCATGATTAATGTGATTTGAAGAGAAGTAATAAAATGACCTCTAACAGGGAAAGTAAGCTTTTCCGGACACATGTCCACATAACATATTTTCTTTCTTTGTGTGTGAGGAATGTTTCCTGAAAGTTTGGCCGTACCTTTTTGTAACACCCTGTATAATAAGCAGCTGGTCACGGCACCAAACCTTAAACGCATTAAACTGCTATAACATATGGAAAACTCTTGCAGGACATCCAACTACTTAAGGAATACACAATAAGAGGAATATGAAAAACAGACAATAACAAGGTTTCATAACTGTAAAGTGTAATGTATCGAAGTCCATAAGGTTAGTAACACCAAGTAAAGGCACCGGTTACCTTATATCAAAACACTTTCTGAAATATAACAACAATAGACAATGACATTACCCCGGGTTGCAATAAATTACTAAAAAAAAATCTTTATTCTGGCAAAAGAACTATAGCATCACAAAAAGATCACCAAGGGCAAACAGTCCTGCTTCAACACGGGCAGAATGGTACTTGACATTTTAAACAACAGTTAGCTGAGGTCACATAAGTCACTCGACAGAAACGTTTGAGTCAAAGCGTTCTTCACCCGATTCGGTCTTACACGGTGGTCCACTCACGATGCGGTGAACGAAATAGCTACAGGTAGCGTTGCACGGGCATACGGCATCAGTTTGACTTCAGACGTAACGTTTAGCTCGGGCTTCCTCAGTTGCAGCGACCGTTGGGTGCCTCCTTCAGTGATGCTTGAAGCTGAAAGTAGACAAAACAAATTATCAGTCATCGCCTGCATACAAAAGGCAAATACTCCTCTGTCTCAGTTGCACAACTTGAATCACGATGGCTAGTTGGAGCAGAAGTCACTCCGACAACACGCATTGAGAACTCACGGAACTGCGGACTTAGCGCTGTTACTTCTGGCCAGCGGTGCGTGCTACACCTTCTAGTGGGACACCAGAATACTCGTTACTCTGTAACGGGGTTGAAAGATAGCATTCAGGAAAGACTTTTATCGACAGTCGTTCCATGGGCCAATAAATGGCTTACTGGTGTTACCAGTTCGGTCTAGAGTCCACAGTGCACATCTGTTTGCATCATATTTCGACACAGCTCCGAAGAGGTATTACATCGACTGGAACAAGTACAGAAAGAATGTTAGGTCGACGACGATGTCATCAAATACGAAACACATGCAAGGACTAGTAAAGACTGGCGAAGGAAAACCCACAGTGTCCTATAGAAGGAACCATCCCAAAATTTAGGAATACAGGTTGTTTCAAAATTAATATACGGATTTTAAGGCTTTGTAGCATTTATTACATTCAAATTACAATCATAAAAATGCATCAAATGAAAGAGCAACTGAAACAGTTTTGTTTGTATACCTGTGCACAAAGGAAAGAGTATGGAACGACCAAGAGTGACTGAAGAACTTGTTGAATGAGTGAGAGCCCTTCACGTATAGCTTTAAGAAATCAATTTGAAAAACTAGTCGTGAACTAGAAATTCCAGTGACGTCTGTGTGGGCCTTTAAGGAGACACAACTGCGTCCGTATCGTGTGAAGTTGTTACAAGCTTTAAAGCCTAAGAATACGGTTTAAGAGCCAACTTTGCAACCGAAATTTTGCTGCACGACTAAGATTTATTGGATCACGTCGTCTTCAGTGATCAGTCGACATTTCGCTAAGAGGATATGTGAATACACATAAAGTGCGCATTTGGGGGTCACCAAATACCCACGAGATTGTACAGTTGCAGCAAGATTCTCCTAACTTCAATGTTTATGTGCCATATCCTTTCGGAAAGTTTATGGGCCTTTCTTTTTCGGTGAAGCAACTTAACTGGTGTGTCTTATCTTGATGAACTAAAACTATGGGTCTCTACTAAATCGGAAGAAGTTGACTCACATAACTTTGTCAGCAAGATGGTGCACCGCCTCACTGGCGTAACTCAGTACGCGATTGTTTAAACGACGTTGTACCTGACGGCTGGATTGGCCGCAAGATGCCGGATTCCAGAGCTTGTTTTGCATAACCTCCATGTTCGCACAAGATCTGACGCCATGCGATTTTTATCTTTTGGGGTTCATAAAGGATCATGTGTATGTGCCTCCGCTACCAACTGATCTACCCAACTTAAGAAACAGCACTGTTGCAACAAAAAAATTATTCCAATTCATCTTGGTATGATGATACAGCAACTTTGTTATTGTTACAATTTAAGAAACAGTCGTAGGTGGAACAATGTTCTTTATTGACGAAAGAACGACGCGTTTCGCTCAGATAGGGCATCATCAGATTATCTGAAATTATGAGAGGAGGACGACATGTAAATGAATCCGGTGTTGTCTTATCCTGCACTACCATAAAAACAAAACATCCCAAACACCGACAGAATAAAATTACATACAGAAACGTAATGTCACTCACGTTAAAAAAATCAGAAATTTCCTGCCAAAAATCATCTCTCAAAGGAGGTATGCTACCGATTAAAACATACTTAAATGAATCTTATAAGAAAAAATGTTAAAATTTAATTAGTAAAATCATGGGGATCAGGCGTGAGTAGAGGGCGAAGGAGAAACCTAAAAATGCGTTTAGACATGGAGGAGACAACAGTCATGGCAGCGCAGTACAGAACCTTATACTAATCCAGTACAGAACCACGCCGGATTTATTGTAATGTCGTAATCCCCTTACATTTTGAGATAACCTCATGATGCCTTATCCGGGCCAAACGCGTTGTTCTTGAGTTAGTAATAAATATTGTGCAATGTACGACTGTTAATTAAATAGACTGCAACAACCACTCCAGAGCCACTCATAAAGGTTTGGGAAGAGCTCGTCCGTCGACTCGATTTGTGATGAATGGTGCACAAATGGATAACTTGTAAGAAAAACTGTTTGGAATTGCTCTTGTAAACTATATGTAACAATCGCCTTAAAACCCGTATATTCATTTTGAAACACCCTGCATAATGGAAAATCTAAACCTGGATGGCCGGGGGTTTCAATTAGAATTTTCCCTAAATGTAAGTCCCTGCGTCACCCTGCTTAGTGATACCGATCGATTCCGAGGGATGCATTCTCCGAAGTTTTCCACCAGCCTTACAAACGTTCTCAAAGAAGTCAGTATAGCCATTTTGACTTTATCTCCTATTTTATTTATAACAGCATTGACTCACCTTCTTAGATACTTTTCATAAATTAAATAGTTTTTACAACTCACAGTGGTACAGGTAATTAACTAAACAACACAATCAGAGGACCGTAAACAAACGACAGTGCTTGCTCCCCAGCATGCTCTACGCTTGTGGTTTCCTAACGCTGGCGGTTGTTCGTTTGCTTCCGTAAATTTTTCACGCAGCATCCCGCAGCTGCAGCCAGCAACACAAGCGAGATGAGACGGCTCAGATGCAGACTAAAAGCTGTTTTGGCGTCCGGCTCTTTGCGCTCGCCCGGCGGGCTATTACCGAAACAGCCTGCAGCAGTGGCGGGAAGGTCGATGGCCTGTTTGGGAGGCCACTACGGTTTGGCTTGTTTACTCGCCCGGCCGCCGGTCTTCGCTGGAAACTCTGTTTGTTTACAGGCTGGTGGCGCTCGCTGCCGACGCTGCCGTAAACTACATGTAACGGCCTACACGGTGAAACACCAGCACAACTAAAATGCTGCATTCGTGTGAAAGGTTCGTGTGTCCAACTCCTGTTTGGCCAATCAGATACCGATTGTTTGGTAACTAATCCCATCGCTAGGCGTCAGCGTTAGCGATCGTGGATTTTTCACTTTTCCGCTTAGTCCTACAGAGGTTTTCCCAGATAACACGTTGAGATGCCTCTAGAGACCCTACTGAGACAATGATCAGCTGTGCGTAGGACGTCTCTTGGAAGTGAGACATAACGATCAGAAATCCCGGTTTATGTCCTAAATAATGTGATTGACCAGAATAAAAAAACACTCCAGGTTTCTATAGTTTAAAAACAATAACTTACTTTAGAGCAACTGTTAACATTCGAAAGTTTACAAGCTTTCATTCCACGATTGTGATATGACATACTTAAGACAGACAGTTAGAGCATTGAATAAATATTTTTAAGAGCACCTTTTCCCCAGTAATGAAACTGCTTCAAGAACACGTTTTGCAACGTTGTCTTCATTCCAGAACTGCTAAACAGAAGACTTATGTTTCATGAAAGACGAAACCTGATAAACTGCTGAACGAATAGAACGAGCTCTCCATCACGCTTATTTCAAAATGTAAGACAAACTGTTCATCTGGCGTTAGCTGCACTTCCTTCCTCATATTTCGGTATACAGGGCTTAAAGAAGGGAAGGTCAATATTCAGGGATATGACAGGAACGATCATTCGAAGCAAAATAGTCTAGTAAACATCAACTGCAAAACACATACTTCAACTACTATAAGCACATCTTCATCGTTGATGCGAAACAAATCTCTTCTACTGCAAGCTCTTTGCTTTCCACGTTTTGGGAGTACGTACTACAAAACAACATCTATTGCCTTGTTAACGGCTGTAAAATGTATATCTTCAGAAGTGTCATCACGTTTTCAGCAAAGAGATTTGTTTCGCAACAGCGAAAATGAACAAAGAGGTTTGAATTTTAGAGCTCATTTTACTATACTATTGCTCTTGTTTTGGTCCATACTACCGCCTGCAAAAATACAGAAAGCAAAGAGCTTGTAGTAGAAGAGACTTATTTCCTAGTATCGAAGGTGAAGAACTGCTCACAGTCCTTAAGGTACGCATTTTCATAACCCATGTTTACCAGACATTTTTGCTTCGAATGATCAATCCTGTCACCTTCCTGAATATTGACCACTCCTACTGGGACAACCTGTTTACCGAATGAACCAGAATTCCACCGAAAAAACTTCGATGTATGGGCTCCACGCTCTCCAGTGGTTGTTGCAAAATAAAAATATAACAACGCTTTTCTCATTTGTCAACCCATTTAGTTTTTTTCTATAAAAACAATGAAAAAGTCTCTAATAAGCAGTCATAAAACCGTACAATGAGAAACACAGGGTGGCCTGCAAATACAAAGATACTGTGACGTGATTGCTGTCGCTGCTACAACGGCTCAGCATAGCTTCATTGTGCTGCTCTTCCACTGCATTCAGGGATTCCATATGCGAAGTGCACACCGGCCACCCAGAAAACCTGCTACGTATCACTGTTAACCTACAACTAACGCTGCCATTAAAACAACCCGAGGAAACAGAGCAGTATCGAATACAAGCTTGAGGGTGAAGACTAAAGTGGCCATTACTATTGTAAACAGCACATTCCGCGGATGAATGGAGTAAGTTAGTTTGCAAACAAGACACAAATCACATATCGTCGACGTTTGCGCTGTTGTTTACATATTTTCAGGACAGTACAGACAAAGTATGTGGGTAAGGAATCGAACGAAATGAAGTTGCGCCGTAACAAGTCACAGTAGACCACGGACTCCTCATACCAAAATAATCACAATAAATCCCGGGAGAGCCTCCGGAGTTTGGGCGGTGGAATTCTGTTTCACCCTCTATAACACCGGAAGTCTAGCTGCAGTACGGTCCTCTGCATCCCGGCATGCTACTAGCAAATGATGTCCCAACAGCTACGTACAATGACAAAGACAGAGCCACCTTAACGTCAATATGCATATGTGGTTCATATGGCTCTGAGCACTACGCGACTTAACATCTATGTTCATCAGTCCCCTAGAACTTAGAACTACTTAAACGCAACTAACCTAAGGACATCACACAACACTCAGTCATCACGAGGCAGAGAAAATCCCTGACCCCGCCGGGAATCGAACCCGGGATCCCAGGCGTGGGAAGCGAGAACGCTACCGCACGACCACGAGCTGCGGACCGTCAATGTGCACCTTACACTCATTTTTACTAACGAATGTACATCCAACTTCTGGATTTTTCTCTATTTCCAGTTTATTTCTTGAAAGTGAACGAATATTTCCAATTTTTTTGGTACTATATTTCAAAATTGCTTAAAAATCATGCCACGTTGCTCTAACTAACGTAACTATAAAATCTGATGAAACAGACATTCCTTTTCATGGGAACTGACAAAGATAATATTTCACGACGCTTACAAAACCTCGATCTCTACCTACTTTTACTGTCAGTATTTTTGAAAACTGAACGGAAACCACTCGCATTAAGTACCTTTAGCTATGATTTTATTCTTTTGTGTCATTGCTTAGATAATTACATGGCTGATTTAATAGGATGTACAATGAAGACGATAACTGGCTGGTCCCAACCGGTAACGGCATTGTGAAATGTTCATGTGATTTTGTTGGAAAAAGTATAAAAATAAAAATCTACAATTTTTTCCGACACTTTCTGGAAGAAAGGACGTATTCTGTATCAGGTAATCCTGCTCCTGACCTACACTTCCCCTGAAGAGCTACACGCAGCCACGTGGCACAGTGGTCAATACGCTCACCTGCAGTCAGGATGAGCGTGCTTCGAATGCCCGCCAGCTCAGCCAGATTTACACTTTCCGAGCTTTCCCTTATCACTTATAGCGAATGTTAGGGTGATCTTTGTTCTCCATGTTCGGAGGGAACTGACTCGGCAACTATAGGTTCAGTTAATGAAAAACCGCTCAAACTGCTAATAAAAACTTTAAGTCATCGACCGGCTTCCGCCTTTACATCTGGCAGAATGTATAGGCAGAAACCGGTAACAGGCTTAATAAAGCAATTATTAGGGAGTAACCCGTTGTCTTCCGGGGTTCCGGGTTCAAAGCTTACCACTTCTTAAATTTTGAATAAAAATCACCAACAATGGCGGCCGAAGACTTATGGCATAAGAAGTCACCCTCATAAATTTTGCCAAAGGCCTTATCGAAGAGGCAGTTCAGTAATAAGGTTGTCTTCAGCAGAATCGACAGCAAATCAAAACTGACAACTCATGGCTCTCTCTTGCCCTTAGGGTGGGAACCTGTTCCTAAAAGGCGGAAGAATCACCAATGATCAAAAGTATGAGGATGTAGAATTCAATGAAAACTACTGCATGAAAGTCACATAATGATTATCCTCGGGGTATGCGGCCTGTAATTAAAAGGTGTCATGATCATCTCCACACTGGGAAACTATTCCGCACTTCTGATCTCTTGGAAGAGACTCAGCGGATGGTGACCATGAGAAAGTAATTAAATAACCAAACAGAGGGTTATGTTCTACGAGTCGGAGCGTCGAATCTCAGAAATTTGAAGGCTCCATCCCGACAGGATGGGGCTCAAAATGGTTCAAATGGCTCTGAGCACTATGGGACTTAACTTCTGAGATCATCTGTCCCCTGGAACTTAGAACTACTTAAACCTAACTAACCTAAGGACAGCACACACATCCATGCCCGAGGAAGGATTCGAACCTGCGACCGTAGCGGTCGCGCAGTTCCAGACTGTAGTGCCGAGAACTGCTCGGGTGGGGGTCAGTGAAGTGAAATTGAAAGAGAACAGGGATTTTCTGGTCAGGCGAGTGTAGGGTAATATTAACCACCTCAGAAAATGGTATAAAGCGAGCAGGATTCGTTATGCATAGCAAGGTAGGGTAGAGAGTGTGTTACCGTGAACAGTTCAGTAATAAGGTTGTCTTCAGCAGAATCGACAGCAAACCAAAACTGACAACAATATCTCAGCAGAGATGAAGAGGTAGCGAAAGTATATGAGAAGTGAACGACGAATTCAGTACGTGAAAGGAGATGAAAACCTAACAGTCGTGGGTGGCTGGAATGTGGTTGTAGGGGAAGGAGTAAAAGAAAGGGTTACAGGAGAATATGATCTTAGTAGATGGAGTGAAAGAGGAAAGAAAGTTCTTAGATACGTTTCAGATGGTAACAGCGAATAATCTGTTCAACAGTCACAAAAGGAGGTGGTGTACAAGGAAAAAGCCGGGAGATACGGGAGGTTTTCAGTTGGGTTACGTCAAGGTCAGGTTGAAATTCCGAAATCAGATGTTGGGTTCTAAGGTGCACCCAGAGTATATATAGACTCGGAACACTATTTCTGCAGGGGACTTACAACGACTTTTTGAGTCCTTTCCACGACAGGCTGCTGCACTAAGCCGGGAAAAAGGAGATCCGACACAATTTAGGGGGTATCCCATGACTTTTGTCACCTCAGTGTAACTATGTGTTTATCGTTATTCTGTCAGTTCTGTACATAGGTACTAATTATTTGACCAATTAGATTTTGCTTAAAGAGTCCCGCCCATCGGGACCTTCCAAGAGGTGCTGTCAATTCCCCAGCACCGAATTGCAACCCCTATTATGAGATCCGTCAGCCACCACTTCCCACAATCAAAGTGCATGGGTGACAAAAATCAGAACACCTACGAAGGCAGTGTGTAACTGAAGACATTCTCTTCCCGGAAATACGATGCACCGAAAGGAAGGAGTTCCTTTCGGTGATGCCAACACGACAGGGCCAGAAGCAACAACAGCGTATGAATTCTTCGTACACTCTAGTCTCGGTCCAACGCAGTAGGCTGCACGATACGTTACTTCGGTAAGAGGTCGAAATTTAAGCCATTCCGTAAGTCACTAAATTGTATGTGAATGCCCAAAAATTTGAATTAGTATTCAGGACATGTTGTTGTTGTGGTCTTCAGTCCTGAGACTGGTTTGAAGCAGCTCTCCATGCTACCCTATCCTGTGCGAGCTTCTTCATCTCCCAGTACCTACTACAGCCTACATCCTTCTGAATCTGCTTAGTGTAGTTATCTCTTTGTCTCCCTCTTCGATTTTTACACTCCACACCTGCCCTCCAATACTAAATTGGTGATCCCTCGATGTCTCAGAACATGTCCCACCAACTGATCCCTTCTTCTAGTCAAGTTGTGCCACAAACTCCTCTTCTCCACAATTCTATTCAATACCTCCTCATTAGTTATGTGATCTACCCATCTAATCTTCAGCATTCTTCTGTAGCACCATATTTCGAAAGCTTCTATTCTCTTCTTGTCTACACTATTTATCGTCCATGTTTCACTTCCATATACGGCTACACTCCATACAAATTGCCCGCATCTCGTGGTAGTGCGGTAGCGTTCTCGCTTCCAACGCCCGGGTTCCCGGGTTCGATTCCCGGCGGGGTCCAGGATTTTCTCTGCCTCGTGATGGCTGGGTGTTGTGTGTTGTCCTTAGGTTAGTTAGGTTTAAGTAGTTCTAAGTTCTAGGGGACTGATGACCATAGATGTTAAGTCCCATAGTGCTCAGAGCCATTTGAACCAAATAGCAAAACTCATTTACTACTTTAAGCGTCTCATTTCCTAATCTAATTCCCTCAGCGTCACCCGACTTAATTCGACTACATTCCATTATCCTCGTTCTGCTTTTGTTGATGTTCATCTTATACCCTCCTTTCAAGACACTGTCCATTCCGCTCAACTGCTCTTCCAAGTCCCTTGCTGTCTCTTACAGAATTACAATGTCTCCATGGATTTTAGTACCTACTCCGAATTTTTCTTTTGTTTCCTGTACTGCTTGCTCAATGTACAGATTGAATAACATCGGGGATAGGCTACAACCCTGTCTCACTCCCTTCCCAACCACTGCTTCCCTTTCATGCGCCTCGACTCTTATAACTGCAATCTGCTTTCTGTACAAATTGTAAATAGCCTTTCGCTCCCTGTATTTTACCCCTGCCACCTTTAGAATTTCAAAGAGAGTATTCCAATCAACATTGTCAAAAGCTTTCTCTAAGACTACAAATGCTAGAAACGTAGATTTGCCTTTCCTCAATCTTTCTACTAAGATAAGTCGTAAGGTCAGCATTGCCTCACGTGTTCCAACATTTCTACGGAATCGAAACTGATCTTCCCCGAGGTCGGCTTCTACCAGTTTTTCCATTTGTCTGTAAAGAATTTGCGTTAGTATTTTGCAGCTGTGACTTATTAAGCTGATAGTTCGGTAATTCTCACATCTGTCAACACCTGCTTCCTTTGGGATTGGAATTATTGTATTCTTCTTGAAGTCTGAGGGTATTTCGCCTGTCTCATACATCTTTCTCACCAGATGGTAGAGTTTTGTCAGGACTGGCTCTCCCAAGGCTGTCAGTAGTTCTAATGGAATGTTGTCTACTCTGGGGGCCTTGTTTCGACTTAAGTCTTTCAGTGCTCTCTCAAACTCTTCACGTAGTATCATATCTCCCATTTCATCTTCATCTACATCCTCTTCCATTTCCATAATATTGTCTTCAAGTACATCTATATACTCCTTCCACCTTTCTGCTTTCCCTTCTTTGCTTAGAACTGGGTTTCCATCAAAGCTCTTGATACTCATGCTAGTGATTCTCCTTTATCCAAAGGTCTCTTTAATTTTCCTATAGGCGGTATCTATCTTACCCCTAGTGATATGCACCTCTACATCTTTACATTTGTCCTCTAGCCATCCCTGCCTAGCCATTTTGCACTTTTTGTCTATCTCATTTTTGTGACGTTTTTATTCCTTTTTGCCTGCTTCATTTACTGCATTTGTATATATTCTCCTTTCATCAATTAAATTTAATATTTCTTCTGTTACCCAAGGGTTTCTACTAGCCATCGTCTTTTTACCTATTTGATCCTCTGCTGCCTTCACTATTTCATCCTTCAGCGCTACCCATTCTTCACTACTGTATTTCTTTCCCCCATTCTTGTCAATCGTTCCCTTATGCTCTCCCTGAAACTCTGTATAACCTCTGGTTCTTTCAGTTTACCCGGGTCCAATCTCCTTAAATTCCCACCTTTTTGCAGTTTCTTCGGTTTTAATCTACAGTTCATAACCAATAGATTGTGGTCAGAGTTCACATCTGCCCCTGGAAATGTCTTACAATTTAAAACTTGGTTCCTAAATCTCTGTCTTACCATTATATAAAATATCTGATGTCTTCTAGTATATCCAGGCTTCTTCCATGTATACAACCTTCTTTCATGATTCTTGAACCAAGTGTTAGCAATGATTAAGTTATGCTCTGCGCAAAATTCTACCAGCTGGCTTCCTCTTTCATTTCTTAGCCCCAATCCATATTCACCTACTATGTTTCCTTCTCTCCCTTTTCCTACTCTCGAATTTCAGTCACCCATGACTAATAAATTTTCGTCTCCCTTCACTACCTGAATAATTTCTTTTATCTCATCACACATTTCATCAATTTCTTCGCCACCTGCAGAGCTAGTTGGCATATAAACTTGTACAACTGTAGTAGGCGTGGGCTTCGTGTCTATCTTGGCCACAATAATGCGTTCAGTATGCTGTTTGTAGTAGCTTACCCATACTCCTATTTTTTTATTCATTATTAAACCTACTCCTGCATTACCCCTATTTGATTTTGTATTTATAACCCTGTAGTCACCTGACCAAAAGTCTTGTTCCTCCTGCCACCGAACTTCACTAATTCCCACTATATCTAATTCAGCCGTTCGCAGTACCAGCACAGCAAGACCGTTTTGGTTAGTGTTACAAGGCCAGATCAGTCAATCATCCAGACTGTTGCCTCTGCAACTACTGAAAAGGCTGCTGCCCCTCTTCAGGAACCACACGTTTGTCTGGCCTCTCAATAGATACCCCTCCGTTGTGGTTGCACCTACAGTACGGCTATTTGTATCGTTGAGGCACGCAAGCCTCCCCACCAACGGCAAGGTCCATGGTTCATAGGGGGGGGGGGGGTGGATTCAGGACACACATGTACTAAAATGCTGTTACCCACGAGGGTAGCCGAGAGCGCTAGCGCGGTGCTTCCTAGACTCGGGTAGGCGCGCCGGCACCGGATCGAATCCGCCCAGCGGATTAACGACGAGGGCCGATGTGCCGGCCAGCCTGGATGTGGTTTTCACGCGGTTTTCCACATCCCGCTACGTGTATACTGGGCCGGCCCCCATGTTCCGCCTCAGTTACACGGCTCGCAGACTTCTGAACACTTTCGCACTATTCCATGGATTACACTCGAGGCAGACAATTGGGGTGAACTAATTCCTTTCCGCGGGGGGGGGGGGGGGGTGGGAGGTACGGGTTGGCGGCAGGCGGGGCATCCGGCCACCCCTTCAACATTAAAATGCCAATACCGATTAACGATGGCTGACCCTGCGTAACTGCGGGACAAGGCTCAAGCGATAGATAGATACAAAGAATATACTAAAATGCTGGTCCTATCCTCCAAAATTAATTTCTCCATGCGTCACTTGAGGCGTATTATGGGATAGGTCTTCTATGAAAGGTAACGACAATATCTTGAAAGTCTCTTCGGGTTTGCTGCCGGTTCCTAAAATCAACTCAATTCGATATTTCGGAGATCCAACTGGTGGCCATTTTCAGGAGAATGCTGCTTCTGCTGATGAGTTCCGCTGAGAACTGACGCCAGGTTGCCAATCGACGTCATATAAAGGCCACCGTAGCGTACAAGGCGCATGCGCCGCCCATCACAGTTGCTGCCCTCCGACACTGGGCGGTTGGCGCCGCCCTTAGTAGAACACCGGCGGCAACGATAAATCGCACTCAGGGACGATATTCGAATACTCAGGCTGGCCGCACCGAAGAACGTTCTGTTTTAATGCGGGATAATACGAGATTCCACATCATGCTAAGAGGAAACCCATTCCAGAATGAGATTTTTACTCTGCAGCGGAGTGTGCGCTGATATGAAACTTCCTGCCAGATTAAAACTGTGTGCCCGACCGAGACTCGAACTCGGGACCAATGCCTTTCGCGGGCAAGTGCTCTACCAACTGAGCATCCGAAGCACGACTCACACCCCGTCCTCACAGCTTCACTTCTGCCAGTACGTCGTCTCCTGCTTTCCAAACTTTACAGAAGCTCTCCTGCGAACCTGCAATATCCTTTCTTTCAGGAGTGCTAGTTCTGCAAGGTTCGCAGGAGAGCTTCTGTAAAGTTTGGAAGGTAGGAGACGAGGTACTGGCAGAAGTAAAGCTGTGAGTACCGGGCGTGAGTCGTGCTTCGGTAGCTCAGTTGGTAGAGCATTTGCCCGTGAAATGCAAAGGTCCCGAGTTCGAGTCTCGGTCGGGCACACAGTTTTAATCTGCCAGGAAGTTTCAGGAAACCCATTGTTTCTGGTAATTAAATTATCCGCCAACCTAATTTCAATTGCTTGTTCACAAAACCGGGAGTTACCAACTATCACAGTTTCGTCAAATTTCACTCCGTGTCCCTCATTTAAGCAGTGTTCTGCTACTGCGATTTTTCCGGCTGTTGTAGCCTCGTATGACGGTGATGTTCCATACACCTGTCATGAACTGTGCGAATCGAACGGCCGATCCCTTCCCACATTGGCACGGAATTTTGTATACATCAGGTTTCCCAAGCTCCAAATCATCTTTCACATGGCAGAGTAATGCCCTAATCTTAGAAGGTGGACGGAACACATTCTTAATGTGAAAATCCCTTAAAATTCTTCCTATCTTAAACGATATGCCCCCAGCTTAAGGGATAAAGGCCACCGATCTATGTTCCTCTTCATGCACCTCCAGTGATGGTCCAAACTCCATAGCCTGACGAATCTGATTCACAGCCAGAGTATTCGAATATTGCCCCTGAGTGCCATTCATCGTTGCCGCCAGTGTTCTACTAGGGACCGGCCGCTGTGGCCGAGCGGTTCTAGGCGCTCCAGTTCGGAACCGCGCTGCTGCTACGGTCGCAGGTTCGAATCCTGCCTTGGGCATGGATTTGTGTGGTGTCCTTAGGTTAATAGGTTTAAGTAATTCGAAGTCTAGGGGACTGGTGACCTCAGATGTTAAGTCCCATAGTGTTTAGAGCCATTTGAACCATTCTACTAAGGGCGGCGCCACCTGCACACTCTTGGAGGGCAGCAACTGTGACGGGCGGCGCATGCGCCATGTACGCTACGGTGTACGGTGGCCTGTACAGCACGTCGATTGGCAGCCTGGCGTCAGTTCTCAGCGGGACTCATCAGCGGAAGCAGCATTCTCCTGAAGATGGCGACGTGTTGGATGGCCGAAATATCGAATCGATTTGATTTTAGGATCTTGCAGTAAACCCGAAGAGACTTTCAAGAGATTACGCCGGGAAAGCCTACGATGTTACTACAATATCTCCGTATAACTGACACAATATCTTAAAAATTACACGTTTTGAAGTAGGGTTAATTGAGCTTAGGTAACGCATAACCAAGAAGCCTAAACGGCAATTTAACATACTCGTACTCATCGCAGTGATTTATTTAAATCCTGCAAAACTGTTTTAACAACACCAATTTTGATGGACGTCAATGACAACACCCATTTCAAATAGTAGGCAAATCAAAAGCCAATCATGACATTTGTTACCTAGTGTCAGAATGGGTGTGTTTCTTCCTGAAACTATGAATTTCAACATTTAACGTGTAGGACCAGTAAATAATTAGTGTTTCTATGCGTGCGCCTACCATCAGTGTCTGTTGGCTCGGACGTTACCCTGCAGCGTCCTTTTGCGCATACCTTCGTATTACACAGAGTTAAACGGATTTTACGATGATAGTTGTCACTTTCTTGTGTGTCTATTTTGAAACAGACACAAAACTATCAATTGTTCGTTTGTTCCCCTTTCTTATAAAGCCACTATTGGCTAATACTCACCCAGCCAGATGAAGAATCCCATTGCTGATTATTTGCAATCATTCACTATAACCAACATTCGCTGAAGCAGCCCATCATGCTTACAAGAAGGTCACAATAGAAACCGAACTGATGTTATACGTATGCAGACTGAAGAGATGAATTAAAAATTTGTACCAAGGCTGAGATTCAGACTTCGGTCTCCTACTCATTATGCTGATGATTAACCACTACGCCACCCTGGCTCAGTGGCTTTGCACACCTGCACATACGAGGGTGAGTCAAATGAAAACCTTAAATATTTTTTAAAATATTATTTATCGTGCAGAAGTGGTACAAAGCTGTGTCACTTTTCAACATAATCTCCCCCACACTCAATGCAAGTCCTCCAGCACTTGCGAAGTGCATAAATTCCTTTAGAAAAAAAAAATTCTTTGGTAGTCATCATAACGGAACTTCTTTCCACACATTGCGTCTTTGAGTGGTCCAAACATATGGAAATCACTTGGGGCAACGTCTGGTGAGAGTGGTGGATGAGGAAGATACTCAAAATGCAGGTCTGTGACTGTTGCAACTGTTGTACGGGCAGTGTGGGGCCTTGCATTGTCATGTTGCAAAAGGACACCTGCTGACAGCAATCCACGTCGCTTTGATTTGATTGCAGGCCCCAGATGATTTTTTATGAGATCTGTGTATGATGCACTGGTGACGGTGGTCCTTATAGGCATGTAATGCTCCGAAATGACGCCTTTTTCGTCCCAAAAGAGAGTCAGCATAACCTTCCCTGCTGATGGTTCTCTTCGAAACTTCTTTGGTTTCGGTGATGAGGAATGGCGCCATTCCTTGCTTGCTCTCTTCGTTTCCGGTTGGTGGAAGTGAACCCAGGTTTCGTCCCCAGTAACGAATCTTGCAAGGAAGCCATCACCTTCTCGTTCAAAGCGCCGAAGAAGTTCTTCACAAGCATCAACAAGTCGTTCTCTCATTTCAGGAGTCAGCTGCCGTGGCACCCATTTTGCAGACACTTTGTGAAACTGGAGCATATCATCCACAATGTGGTGTGCTGACCCATGACTAACGTGCTGCAATGTCATTCAGTGTCACTCGGCGGTTTTCCTTCACTATGGTTTCAACTGCTGCAATGTTCTGTGGAGTCACAACTCGATGTGCCTGACCTGGACGAGGAGCATATTCCACTGAAGTCCACCATTTTCGAATTTCCTACTCCATTCGTAGACTTGCTGCTGTGACAAACATGCATCACCGTACTGAACTTTCTGTCGTCGATGAATTACAATAGATTTCACACCTTCACTACGCAAAAACCGAATAACGGAACGCTGGTCTTCCCTGGTGCAAATCGAAAGTGGGGCGGCCATCTTTATACTGATACTGTGACGGTATGTGTGCATCTGCACTATGCTGCCACCTACAGGCCATTCTGCACGCTTTTTGTAGCACGCTTACCAATTTACAGGATATCGGCTAGAAATTTCGGTTTGTTATTACAAATTTAATGTTTTCATTTGACTCACCCTCGTACTATCCTAGCACGCCTCCCTCCCCAATTCAAATTACCATTCAAGTCCCAGCCCACCTGATATTCCATACGGTTTAGGGGGAATACCAGCTGGGCTGAGCCATGAATAGGAACTTGGTTTGGGAAGGGAGGGTAGTACGTGCAGGTGTGCAAAGCCACTGTGTAGTGGTTATGGCATCTGGCTACCCTTGCTACAAATTTTTATTCGTCGCTTCAGTCTGCACGTGTGTATATATTGAAACTTGAGAAGGTCTCTGGAACCATATACTTCTATTCGATCTGATGTGGTAATGGGCAAAGTTTTTGTATTATCACGTTCTGCCACTAGGAGAATATAGAGCTTTCCTTCCCGAGTAACCCAAGCATCGCCGCTAAGGAAGGACCCATTCAATTTGTGTGGATTTTTTACCGACAGCCGTTTGGTAGACTGCTGTCATTTTCGTAGGGGATGATTGTTGGGAACAGCGGCTGGCAGTAAAGTATTCCTTCTTGCTCGGAAAAAAATGGAATAGAAACGCATGAAATGTTAAAAACAGCCAAGTGAGGATGATGCAATTATAAAAGCTAAAGCATTTGAGATGTTTTCCAGTTTCAAAAAGGTGAAATGTCAATTGATGACAAATATTTCCCTCTGGCACTCCTTCAACGGTCCAAATCGATGAAAATGTTGAACAAATTCGCCAGATCATTCTGAAAAGTCGACTATGGACAACTGAAGCATTTGTGGACACGTCAGGAGAGAGCTTTTTTTCAGTGGAATTTAAGGGAAGACAAAAAGGTTGACTTTCAAATTTGTGCCTCTGTTGACTGCTGAACGAAAACAACGTGTCACGTGGAAGCATGCTACAGTTTCAAGCCAGATTCTGAAATGATCCATGCTTTTACCATGCTCATCACAGGCGGAAAGTCATTGTGCTACGGTTACGACCCTGAAAAGTATAAGTTATCAAGTCTTCCATTCCAGTGGATGACATCAAGTTCGCGTTGCCCGATGAAAGCTTATCATGTGAAGTGTAATGACAATACAGTGCTGACTACTTTTTTCGATGTAACAGGAGTCGTCCATTCTGAGTTTTCTACACAGGGTCAGACACATCACGAGGCTTTCTTCCTGGATGTTTTGAAAAGAAAGGGCAACAATTTTCGGTGCAAGAGGCCTGATCTGCGCCAGTCGGGCGACTGATTTTTGCACATCAAACACGCCTCGGCTAATACAGACACTTTTTGACCAAAAATCGAATGACCTCTGTGCTCCATTCCCGTATTCGCGCGACCTTGGCTCAGGCGCCATTTTTTTTTTATTTCCCTGAATGAAACGAGACATGAAAGGAAAGCGTTTTGCCGACGTTGCTGAGGTGAAGAAAAAAACTACGGAGGCTCTGTCGGGCAGCACAGAACAACAATTTAAAAAATGTTCGGAGTACGTGGAAGAGGATAGAGGGTTTTTTGTTCAAAAATTGAATATATAAAAGTAAACAATACGTTAGTTATTACTTCTAGTAATCACTTTCTACTATTAAACCATGCAATAGCTGAACGAAGTTTCGGTTGCGGCATGCTCTCTGTTCTTGACGTGTCTTACTATACGTTTAGGTTAGTTAGCAATGCAATTCCTGCCACTAGTATAAGCTCTGTTTAAAATTTAGCCTATTGCATTAAAACACTTGCCACCATAACTTAATTCTTAATGACTTTGGACTTTTATCCTCCTCCGAAATTTTCTTCGGTTGTATTTCCTCAATATCCTTTGCTTCTTCAATCTATGATACGATGTAGTTCAGTTGGCATTTTCCTGCATCTTTTGCTGTCTCCCAAATATATCTGCTTTCCTTGTGTTTTGAGGAAAGGATGTTAGCTAAAAGCTTCTTCTTTCATCAATTTACCCATTTTCTCATATTTTCTGTATATTTGCTAATCCGGGGCCTCTGATGTTAACGTAGGCTACGGTGGTTAGTGTTGGTTTAGTTTAAGCCCTCAAAAGACTAATTCTGCCTCTGTGTTGCTCATATTTGTGACATTACGAGCTGACGTCTCCTTTTTAATGAAACCAACTTGCTTATTTTAGGCTGTCTCAGTTTTAGAAGACAATCGGGCTTAAGGTTTAGGAGAGCAAGGTGTGCGCACTTACAACCAAGGTACACGTCTCCGTTAGAAATAGTTCTTAACCGAGTGCCTGCTGAAATGTGATCCACCTAAAACTCTAGTAACTCTGATCATAACTCCCAGAAAAAACTGCCATTAATTTGATAAGGGCAAATACTCACACAGCACTCGATTCGTTGTACTTCAAGCACAAGCAAGATTATCACTAAAAGCCTAGTCACTCGCTCTGAATCCGCATTCGTTGACTAACTCATGAGCCAAATCGATCTGTGGGCACCAAGCCGTATCCTTCTGTAGAGTGGTGCTTCCCCGCCAGCAGCGCTAACTCTCTGCAGTAAAGATGCCTAAGGGTAAGGTCGACCTGCCCGCGACATGATCGATATCCGTACTCTTACAAAGTGGAGGAGGTTCGTTTAGTCCATTATACGTAATGTCTAAAATCTCTGTAATGCGATTCCTTACCCGAGGGTAAGGAGGGGGGCGGCACATTCCCCTCCTCACCCTCCTAGCTATCTGGGAAAGGAAGAAACATACTGTAGTGAGGTATTTTTCTTTTAAGAAAGTGGTTTAAAAGTCGGTGTTACACAGGTTTTTGACAAGGTCGGAACTGTAAGCTTTTTATGGCTGCATACAAGTGGCCACTTGGCAAAACATTAAAAATACTTCATATGCTTCCCGGTTTGCCTCCACCGCCCCCCTCTCCCTACAGACTACTGTATGAGAGCCCTTGCTGTAAATGACCCCAGCTACTGCATGGGAAGGAGCTGTGGCCAGTGGAGCAACCACAATCAGGTTACACTGTTTTGTCAAAAGATGGAAGCACCATTGTTCTTTGTGGTCGAGAAAGTAACCACAAAGCAGTATCAGTTTTCAGCGCACGTACTGCCACATAATTTTGCCGGTAAGTCTTTATACTTACAAAACGAAGTCGATTTACTATGATCTTATACTATAATATGGATTTATTGACAGTAATCTGCCTCCAGTATCTAGTGTAAATAGCTTTGAATTGAATTTATTGTCTCGTCTGTGCAAGGAGATATTACGAGTGCAATGGGAATTCCACTGTTAAATGCAGAGGAAAAAGCAGATAGGTGGAAAGAGTACAGTGATGGCAACAGTCAGGGACAGACTTATCTGATGATGTAGTAGAAGAAAAAACAAGAACTGATATATAACAGTATTAGCATCAGAATTTCAAAGTGCTTTGGAAGACTTAAGATTGTTCCATCAGAATTGCTAAAATCATTGAGGGATGTGGTAACAGAACGACTGTTCACGTTGGTGTGTAGAATGTATTAGAATGAGAATAAGCTACACAATTCCGCTGACTGCAAAATCCGACAAGTGCGAGAAAAATTACACAACTAGCTTAACAGCTCATGCATTCAAATGCAGACAAGATTAGTAAACATAAGAATGAAAAGAAAACTGAAAATGTCTTAGATGACAATCAGTTTGGCTTTAGGAAAGGTGAACACAACAGAGAGGCAGTTCTGGCGTTATGGTTGATAATGGGAGCAACTAAAGAGAAATCGAGACACGTTCATAGGATTTGTCGACCTGAAAAAGCGTTCGACAATGTCAAATGGTGCAAGATGTTCGAAATTCTGAGAAAAATTGGATTAAGGTGCTGGGAAAGACGGCTAATATACAATATGCACTATGTACAAGAGTCAAAAGGGAAAACTAAGACTGGAACATCAAGGACTAAACGTTCGGTGTGACAAGTTTGTAAGACAGTGATGCAATCATTCGTCCCTACTGTTTGGTCTATACCTCAAAGAAACAAAGAAATAAAAGAAAGGCTCAAGAATGGAACTAAAAGTCAGGGTGAAACGATATCAGTGTTATGATTCGCTGATGACACTGCTATCCCCAATGAATGTGAAGAAGAATTACAGAATTCGCTGAATGAAATGAACAGTCTAATGAGTACAGAATATGAACTGAGAGTAAATCGCAAGAAATACGCAAGTAATAAGAAGTACCAGAAACGAGAACCGCGAGATACATCAGGATTGTTGATCACGAAGTGGATGAAGCTAAGGAATTTTGGTACCTAAAAAGCAAAACTAATCCATGGTCGTCACAGCAAGAAAGACATAAAAAGCAGATTAGCACTGGCGAAAAGGACATTCCTTGGTGAGAGAAGTCTACCAGTGTTATACACAGGCCTTATCTTGAGGAATAAATTTCTTTGACTTGTGTGATAGTGAAGTATGGACTGTGTGAAAACCAGAAAAGAAGAAAATCAAAGCATTTCAGATGTGGTACTACCGGAGAATGTCGAAAATTAGGTCGACTGATAATGAATGAGGAGGTGTTTCAGAAAATCGGCGAGGAAAAGGATACATGGGAAACACAGAAAAGAAGAACGACCGGCTGGTATGCCTTCTCTCGGAATGTCTGTCTGACCATGATGTAATCTAACTGAAGTTTTCCCGTATCTTCCAACTTTTTTCAAACGTGTCTCCTCCTCTTGTGGTTCTTGAACAGAGTATTCGCTATTACTAGCTGAAATATGTTGCAGAATTGAATTAGTCTTTCTCCTCTCTCGTTCCTAGTATCAATCCCATATTTTCCCCTTATCCCCGTCTTCTACTCCTTCCTCTACAACCATATTCCCATCCGCCAGGACTGGCGGCCAGGGTGGCCGAGCGGTTCTAGGCGCTTCAGTCTGGAACCGCGAGACCGCTACGGTCGCAGGTTCCAATCCTGCCTCGGGCATTGATGTGTGTGATATCCTTAGGTTAGTTAGGTTTAAGTAGTTCTACGTTCTAGGAGACTGATGACCTCAGATGTTAAGTCCCATAGTGCTCAGAGCCATTTGAACCATTTGAACCGCCAGGACTAATGAATTTCCATCTCTCTTATCGATTCAGTACCCTCATATACATTCTGTATCACTTCATCGTCGGCTTGCGACGTCGGCATCTGTACCGAAACTATTGTTGTTCATGTTGGGTTTCTGTGGTTTCCGATGAGAAAAATCCTGTCATTTTAACTGTTCACAGTAACCCACTCTCTGCCCTACTTCCCTTTTCATAATGAAACCTACCCGCGTTATACCATTTTATGCTTTTGATATTACTGAAGGATAACGAATGAGGAACTTCTCCAGAAAACCGGCGAGGAAAGGGATACATGGGAAATGCAGAGAAGAAGAAGGGACAGTATGGTGGGTCATGTGTTCAGACATTAAGGAACAACTTCTGTGGTACTATAAGGAGACGTAGAGAGTAAAAACTGTAGAAGAAGACAGTGATTGGAATACATCCAGCAAGTACCTGAGCACGTAAGTGCTACCCTGAGATGAAGAGATTAGCACAGGAGAGGAATTCGTGGACGGTCATAACAAACCAGTCGGAAGACTGATGACTCAAAACAAGTAGAAAGAAAACAAATGAAACGCTTATGATGGCTAGCCATAAAGAGGTACAAAACAGAGCCTAGGATACTTTTTATTTATACTTTTAGTGCATATTATTCTTGTTATACGTGGAGTACTACTGTTGCTGCTAACCTATGCCGCGCGGGGTAGCCGTGCGGTCTTGGGCGCCTTGCCACGGTTCGCGCGGCTCCCCCCATCGGAGATTCGAGTCCTTGGGCATGGGCGTAAGTCAGTATAAGCTAGATTAAGTAGTGTGCAAGCCTAAGGACCGGTGATCTTAGCAATTTGGTCCCACAGAACTTACAAGTTTCCAATTTGCTAACCTACTGACAGTACTGACTGCCTCCTTTCAGAGTTGTTTAGGTTCAATCTCTCTTGACATTCCACATTAGATAATGATGTCCGAATACTTTTGACTCGATAGTGTACACTGCATGCAATTTCTTTTGTAGACAAACTGCAGTTAGGCCGTGTCCTACGTGAGCGACAGAAGCGAACGACAGCGCGTGACAGCTTAAGGCGACAAAACACAATCGCAGGTGTAGTTACGAAAGTGTCCTACGTGAGCGACATTTGTGTCGCTGCCTGTCTCCTGCTGCAACTGACGACGTTTGAATTCAAATGTGTTTGAATCTTGTCGCTCATCACGCGCGACAGACAGCGACAGCCACGTGTCTTCTTGGCAAAGCAGTGGAGCGGACGCAGTGGCAGCTATAAATTACTTAACATCCGATTTTAAAAAAGCTATTCGGTGAAAAAATTTGATTCTTCCGCAACCTATAGCTTGAATTTTTTTTCGTTATTCGTAATAGTTACTGTGCTGCACGAAATTGAGTACATGCCTGCACGAAATTTTTAAGAATTTGCAGAGGTAAAATCACATTCTGTAGACTTTCCGTATAGTTCATTGAAGGCCATACAATATTGCATATTAAATGTAACGAATATCTCTAAATTGTATTTAAAGCTGAAACCGGAACGATATCTCTTTTCGTTCTTGAGATATTGGTTGTTATATTCGCGTATGGGTCGCTCGCGGAGCGTCCGAACCTTTCCTCGGCTTCGGGAATCAAGTGGTCGAAAAAATCGTCGTATCTCTTAAAACGTTCAAGATATTGAAACGACGAATTTTGAAAATGACAGCACGCAGAAAGGGCTATTTTACCATATGATTAACACTCGATACGTTTTTGTAAACGCGTGAGCAGAACGAAAACAAGACTCCCTATAACTTACGCCATGAGATTTTGTCCAAATTTTCATAGGCAAACGAAGGGAGAGAAACAGGTAAACGGGGTATCAAAGTGACCAGCATGAGGTCTAGTTTGGCATGAAAATATTTAACTGCTTGAAAGTAATCAAGGTAATTAACGATAACTTAATAAATAAGATGAGGAAAAATTGAAATATTTCACGAAAATCTACTGTAAATGAAGTGTCAAAAATTTCATCTGTTGAAGACCTAGCTAGTTTGCACATAAAAAGCTACATTGCTATGGTATTTAAATGTCAAAAAGGCTTCCTTCGAATCAAGTACGTTAGGAAGGCAAAAGAGAAGTCAGTAAGATCATGTTTTCTGAATAAAACTTGAAATTAAAAAATGAAATAAATCAGTCAAATATTTTATGAAATAATTTCGGTAAAAGAAATAAATAGATCAGTGAAACGTGCTACGTGCCTTTCAATGATGCTCGAAATCATGAACAGATAATGAGGTGCACGTTTCCCTAATATTTTTTATTTCGTACTTTTAGACAAATCATTACACAAAACGTTTGACATTCTTTTCAAAAATTTTGTAAGCTTTACTTTTACAGACTATTTAAAGGATACGGGGAAAGCCTGTTGGGCATTACCAGCGCCACGGCTGCTTGCTGCCCTCGCAGTAAGGTGACCTGCGGCGGAGTCTGCCCGCTCTCGGCAGACGGCTGGTGGAGCACGGAGCACATCCCGTCACGGCACGTCACGGCCAAGCCGGCGCAAATATTTGTCTTTGCAGTTCCACCGTGCGTGCGCGCCGCCCGACCCCCATTGTTCCGCTATCGCGTTTATCCTGGCTCACTGCGCACCGCCAGCCAGCGGGACTTCCAGGGCGACGTAGAATCCACTCATTCCGTCCTGCGTCGTTGCTCCTGCTGTGGACCGCAGTGCTACAACGCGTCCCTTTAGTTTTTCCGAGAGGATTGCTGTTTTACATGAACTGCGGCTTTCTCTTACAGCCCTAAACCGCTTTTCAAAATGTTCCGTTGCTTGTACGGCAATAAAAAGGAAAAATAGTGAGATAGTGTTAATACTTTCATCCTTCTTTACCTCCTCTGCATTACTGCAGGTGACGTGTCACTGAGCACATTTGTATTGTGCATGCAGTACACGTGAGGTGCCTAGTTGTTTCCACTGCCCTGTGTGGAATACATAAGTTCTTGTACACTTCACTAACCTGCTGTCTTCATGATGATGATGTCCCCAGCGCAGAAAACAGCACGCAGGTCGTGGATTCTTTTTCTTGAGGCTGAAATTAACTTCGCAAGGAACTGCTGCTACGAATAAACTATAACTCATTTGGGATGCCACTCGCGTTTTTATTGATATAGATACGAGAAACTATTCTTGATCACAACGTATTGAACATATCTTTCGACAGTCATTATGTCTGGCTAAAATAACATGAAATACATCCTGCCACAGACAACATGTCCGTCTACTGCAACCGTCAGAACTGGAGAATAAAATTACACGAATCAAATTCTACTATTACAGACAACATGTCTATACCTAGCGACGGTCGTAACTGTAGTAAATAAAACTGCATGAAACAAATACTGCTATAACAGACAACATGTCTGCCTACTGGAACGGTCAGAACTGGAGAGCGGACTGCCCGAGACACTTCGCGCGCCAAGCTAGCAGGGCGTGACCCGAACGCCATCGAAGTGCATCGGCAGTGACATCGTCAGTCTTTTGTTTTAGTAATACTTTGATTTTAATAATTTTGAAAAGACTGATTGATAGCTGGCTGTTGAGAGATGTTTATTTGAAAAAAATGAAGTAATTTGGATGACAGGTTTAATTAATAATAGCAACTAAATTTTACCGTTTTGGCGCCCTACCGCCGAACACAGTAGCCAATCACAGAGCAGCAGCATCATGCAGGCGGTCTTTCTCACGGGAATGGTACCGAATCTAACATCTGTCACCGGTAGCTCATCCCACATTGCGTCATCTCTATGCTTCTTGCATCTCCGCTGCCCTGGGAATAGCTTCCTATGACATTGCGTCATCTCTATGCTTCTTGCATCTCCACTGCCCTGGGAATAGCTTCCTGGAGCCTAATATGATGGTTGAATAGGCCAGAAATATTACACTTGTTCATTTCGCTTAACGCATATCAAAAACATATGGCAAATATTTCATGCAACGTAACAGTGTTTGAAGTTGATTAATAAATATACGAGTGTAATCCCAAAAGTAAGGTCTCCTATTTTCTTATAAGTACAGAAACCTGTTTATTTTTACCAATGGTTTACATCAGTTCACAGCTTGAACATTTAGCTATTTTTCGCCATAATCATCATTTCTGTCGATGCATTTTTGTAGACGCTGTGGCACTTTTTGTATGCCCATGTCATACAGCTTGCCGCCATGTTGTTCAGAAAGTTACGAAGGTCTTCTTTCACCTCGTAGTCGGAGCTGTATCGCTGGGACCACAATTAACGCTGACAGGTACTGTGAGGCTCTGACAAAACTCAAACGGGCAATTCAGAACCGGAGAAGACGAACGTTGAGCAAGGGTGTACACATTCTCCATGACAACGCTCGCCTACACATCGCTCGGCAAACCGTTGCTCTCCTGCAACAGTTTCAGTGGAACATAATCACCAACCCACCCTATAGTCTTCATTTGGCGCCAAGTCACTATCACCTGTTCCCTAGGTTAAAAGAAAATTTGGCCAGAAAGCGATTCAGCTCCGACGACGAGGTGAAAGATGATGTTCATAACTTTCTGAACAACATGGCGGCGAGCTGGTATGACACGGGCATACAAAAACTACCACAGCGTCTACAAAAATGCATCGACATAAATGGTGATTATGTCGAAAAATAGATAAATGTTCAAGCTGTAAACTGATGCAAACCATTGGAATAATAAACAGGTCTCTGTACTTATAAAAAAATAGGAGGCCTTACTTGTGTGATTACCCTCGTACATATACTCTATTCATAGCAGTGCCAGTATATTTGTGTATGTTTTCATTTAAGTGGAGATTCTTCGAAAGTGATTTCTAAAGTGTGCCGTGGAACTGCACTGTTTTCTGCTTTTATGTTGTGACACCTTGTAACTTTTTTTTTCATTTTTGCTCAATAGACTGCATACTTGTCACAATCTGTCACGATTTGACATCTATTTAATTTTGTTAATCTCATGATTAGCCTGACATTTGAAGCAGAATTAACAAAGACCTACACTCCACTGTCGCACACTTTGTAAGGCTTTTTATTCTATCCGTTTCTCCCTCCGTTTCTCCACACACCATTTCGTATCTCTCTCTCTCTCTCTTCTGCCACTGACGTCTCTCGCTCTTCCCCAACCCTGTCCCCTCACAAACACACACCACACCACATCCACCCACCTACAACCCCCCCCCCCCCCCGCGCGCGCACACACACACACACACAAAGACTCAAAGGGAGAGAGAGAGAGAGAGAGAGTCAGAGAGAGACAGAGACAATGTATGCTTATCTACTACGCCATACTCTTTTGGAAGCAGGCATTCGCTGGACAGTAGCGTGACAATGCGAAATCTCGCATTCGATTAAACATGAGTTGTCAACTGGAGTGTAGTGGAGAACAGTGTAGTGGACTGTAGCTGAGAACAGAATTACATTCTTTTAACAGAACGCAGACAGTGTAAACTATGAGACGTACATGCTGCAAGATACACTTGCAAACCATCGTGTAGTCGGCAACGATCGATGGGACACAGCATCTCCAGGGTAGCGATGAAGTGGGGATTTTCCAGTAAGACCATTCCATGCTTGTACCATTAATATCAGGAATCCGGTAAAACATCGGATATCCGACACCTCTGCGGCCGGAAAAACTCCTACAAGAAAGGAATCATCGATGACTGAAGAGAATCGTTCAACGTGACAGAAGTGCAACCCTTCCGCAAACTGCTGCAGATTTCAATGCTGGACCATCAACAAGTGTCACCGTGCGAACCATTCAATGAAATATTTTTGATACCGGCTTTCGGAAGCTAAGGACCACCTGTGTACCCTTGATGACTGCACGACACAAAGCTTTACGCCTCACCTGGGCTCGTCAACACCGACATAGCACTGTTGATGACTGGTAACATGTTGCCTCGTCGGACGAGTCTCGTTTCAAATTGTATCGAGCGGATGGACGTATAGCGTTATGGAGACAATCTCATGAATCCGTGTAACCTGCATGTCAGCAGGTTCCGGCCGGAGTGGCGGAGCGGTTCTAGGTGCTACAGTCTGGAACCGTGTGACCACTACGGTCGCAGGTTCGAATCCTGCCTGGGGCATGGATGTGTGTGATGTCCTTAGGTTAGTTAGATTTAATTAGTTCTAAGTTCTAGGGGACTGATGACCTCAGAAGTTAAGTCCCATAGTGCTCAGAGCCATTTGAACTATTTTTTGTCAGCAGGCGACTGTTCAAGCTGGTGGAGAATCTGTAATGGTGTAGAGCGTGTGCAGTTGGAGTGATATGGGACCCCTGACACGTCTAGATACGACAGTGACAGGTGGCACGTACATAAGCATCTGGTCTGATCACGTGCATCCATTCATGTCCATTGTGCATTCCGACGCACTTGGGCAATTCCAGCAGGACAATGCGACAGCCCACACGTCCAGGATTGCTACAGAGTCGCTTCAGGAACACTCTTCTGAGTTTAAGCACTTCCACTGGCCACCAAACTTCCCAGACATGAACATTATTGAGCACATCTGGGATGCGTTGCAACGTGCTGTTCAGAAGAGATGTCCACCCCTCGTAGAGGATTTATGGACAGCCCTGCAAGTTTCATGGTGTCTGTTCCCTGCGGCACTACTTCAGACATTAGTCGAGTGCGTGCCAAGTCGTGTTGCGGCACTTCTGCGTGCTCGTTGGGGCCCTACACGATATTACGCTGGTGTGACAGCGTCTTTGTCTCTTCAGTGTATAGTGCATGAGAAGATTTTGTGTGTTGTATGTGAAGATTTGCTATTTTTGTGTGAAGGTATTCTTGTGTGCAGGTTCCTTTTTGTCTGCAGCAGGCAGTCTGTGAATCTCATTAGCTCAAGAATGCCTCCTCTGTGGATACGGGCAATTTCGTGGAAGTTTGGAAGCAACACCTTCCGTGACCGTTGAGTACGAGAAAGGTCTGCAACCCTGTGGTCAGTGAATGCCGCAAATGCCCCACATTACCCAGAGAATAATTGAGTACGACATTCGTGCCTCTCTGCGGGTACTTCAAACAGCCAGACATTGTGGCATAATCAGTGCAGCGTGGAAGAGTCAGTAGCATTCACTCTAAAAGTTTCGTTTGGACAATAGTATTGTGTCGCAATGGACAGTGTCCTTAAGATGTATGGCTGACAAAACATGAAGACATTGCTTCGAACCAGTACCAACATCGCGTTTAAGCAAAAGGAGGGGACATTACGCACATTTCCCCCTGATTTTCACGAAGTTAGCAACAATTTTAGCCCGTCGAATTGGCAACAGCCTGGAGGTGTCTCCTCCAAGTAGTTTTTGCGAGTGAAGAGTTTATAGCTATGAGCTATGAGCGTAAGTTGTGGTCATTCTGATCCAGGCTATTGCAGACAGGAGGGTTCGAGTAGAAGAGATTTCCTTGGGACTGAAAAGCTTCTGTTCACGAATCAGCAAGGTCTTAGGAAGTATAACTGGTGGCAAACATGCCCTTTTCTCACATGATGTACAACGAACTAAAGATGAAGGGAAAAGGTAGTTTCCATTTTTCTATATTTGCGGAAAGCATTTGACACGTGCCCCACTGCAGTAGATACGAGCAAATGGAATAGGTTCCCAGATATGTGAGTGTCTCGTAGACTTCTAGGTAATAGATCTCAGTACATTTTCCTCGACGGCGTGTGTTCATCAGAGACAAGGGTAACGTCAGTAGTGCTCCCAGGTAAGTGTGACAGAACCGCTACTGTTTTATACATACGTAAATGACTTGGCGAGTAGGCTAAATATCAATCTGCGGTTCTTTGCTGGTGTACGGGAATGTATCGTAGTGGAGTGGCTGCAGGAAGACACATCTACATCTACGTGCTATTGACAATAAAGTGCCTGGCAGGGGGTTCAATTAAGCACCTTCAAGCTGTCTCTCTACCGTTCCACTCTCGAACGGCACGCGGGAAAAACGAGCACTTAAATTTTTCTGTGCGAGCAATGATTTCTCTTATTTTATCGTGATGATCATTTCTCCCTATGAAGGTGGGTGCCACCACAATGTTTTCGCAATCGGAGGAGAAAACTGGTGATTGAAATTTCATGAGAAGATCCCGTCGCAACGAAAAACGCCTTTGTTTTAATGATTGCCGCTCCAATTCACGTATCACGTCTGTGACACTGTCTCCCCTATTTCGCGATAATACAAAACGAGCTGCCCTTCTTTGTACTTTTTCGATGTCATCCGTCAGTCCCACCTGATGCGGATCCCACACCGAACAACAATACTCCAGAATAGGGCGGACAAGCTTGGTGTAAGCAGTCTCTTTGGTAGACCTGTTGCACCTTCTAAGTGTTCTGCCAATGTATCGCAGTCTTAGGTTTGCTCTACCCACAATACTATCTATGTCATCGTGAGAATTTAGGTTATTGTAATTGTAATTCCTAAGTATTTAGTTGAATTTACAGTCTTCAGATTTGTGTGACTTATCGCATAATCGAAATTTAACTGATTTCTTTTAGTACTCATGTGAATAACTTCACACTTTTCTTTATTCAGGGTCAATTGCCACTTCTCGCACCATACAGATATCTTATTAAATCATTTTGCAATTCGTTTTGATCATCTGATGACTTTACAAGACGGTAAATGACAGCAAACAATCTAAGACGGCTACTCAGATAGTCTCCTGTGTCGTTAATATAGATCAGGAACAATAGAGGGCCGGCCGGAGAGGCCGAGCGGTTCTAGGCGCTACAGTCTGGAACCGCGCGACCGCTACGGTTGCAGGTTCGAATTCTGCCTCGGGCATGGATGTGTGCGATGTCCTTAGGTTAGTAAGGTTTAAGTAGTTCTAAGTTCTAGGTGACTGATGACCTCAGAAGTTAAGTCCCATAGTGCTCAGAGCCATTTGAACCTTTTTTTTTTTTAACAATACAGGGCCTATAACACTTCCTTGGGGAACGCCGGATATTACTTCTGTTTTACTCGATGACTTTCCGTCTATTACTACGAACTGTGACCTTTCTGACAGGAAATCACAAATCCAGCCTCACAACTGAGGAGATACTCCATAGCCACGCAGTTTGGTTAGAAGGTGCTTGTGAGGAACTGTGTCGAAAGCCTTCTGAAAATCTAAAATATGGAACCAATTTGTCATCCCCTGTCGATAGCACTTATTACTTCTTGAGTATAAACCGCTAGTTGTGTTTCACAAGAACGATACTTTCTGAAACCGTGCCGACTATGTGTCAATAAATCGTTTTCTTCGAGGTACTTCAAAATGTTCGAATACAGTACATGTTCCAAAACCCTACTGGAAATCGACGTTAGTGATATAGGCCTGTAATTCAGCGGATTACTTCTACTTCCTTTTTTGGGTATTGGTGTGACTTGAGCAATTTTCCAGTCTTTAGGTACGGATATTTCTGTGAGCGAGTGGTTGTATATAATTTCTAAATATGGAGCTATTTTATCAGCTTACTCTGAGAGGAACCTGACTGGTATACAATCTGGACCAGAGGCCTTTCCTTTATTAAGTGATTTAAGCTGCTTCGTTACACCGACGATATCTAATTCTATGTTTGTCATCTTGACAATTGTTCTTCTTTGGAATTCAGGAATATTTACTTCGTCTTCTATGGCGATGACTTTGAGAAAATTTTCTAGTTAGTTTTATGAATAGCCGCTAGCAGTATTTGTAGAAAAGAGTAAGATAGTGTGGATGAGGAGAACAAATTCCTAATGATCCGATAAAGCATTAATACTGTCTTGCCTGACGCAGCCACGTCGTTTAAATATCTGTGCGTAACGTTGCAAAGCGAAATGAAATGAAATGGCATGCAACGGTTGTTGTAGGGAAGGCGAATGGTAAGCTTCGGTTTATTGGAAGAATTTTGACGAAGTCTAGTTTATGTGTAAAGGAGACCGCACATAGGACGTCAGTGCGACCTATACTTGAGTACTGCTCGAGTGTTTGGGATCCGCATCAAGTCGTACTGAAGAAGAACATTGAAGGACTTCAGAGGTGGGCTGCTAGATTTGTTACCGGTAAGTTGGAACAACATGCAAGTATTACGGAGATGCTTCGGGAATTCAAATGGGAATCTCTAGAGGGAAGATGATGTTCTTTTCGAAGAACGCTACTGAGAAAGTTTAGAGAACCGGCATTTGAAGATGACTGCAGGACGATTCTATTGCTGGCAACATACATTTCGCGTAAGGACCACGAATATGGTACATGAGAAATTGGGGCTCATACGGAGGCAAGTAGACAGTCGTAAGTCTCTCGCTTTATTTTCCAGTGGAACAGGGAGGGAAAGTAATGACAAGTGTTGAAACAGTACACTATCCGCCACGCACCGCAAGGTGGCTTGCAGCGTAAGTATGTAGAGGTAGGCGAAGATCTCCGGTCACCATATGGTCCTGATCAGCGTACTATAGTAGTTCGGGGAAATGTCTCAGTTGGGGTAGCGCGATCCATATTCTGTGCATCCCGTTACTTGACTACTTTGCCTTGCAACTTCTGTTGCTTAATTCCGTTATAATTGAATGATTTTAGTTGTCAAGATAGCACTGATTTCACGAGCTACGCAGATAAGAAGACCTTGCTGCAGACCATGTTGCAGTTGCTCCATACAGTCTTCCTAATGTTTTAGTAGTTTTAGTACCTCTCAACTGTGTTAGCGTCATTTTTGACTTGAGTTGTATAGAACTTCGCTCTTCGTTAATTTCATTGTGATTATGTAACCGTATATGTGAACCGATAATCTCTCTGGATTTTCCATATTCAGTTTTTAGAATTTTGGGTCCCAGGTTGTTGCTAGACATGTACACTACTGGCCATTAAAATTGCTACACCAAGAAGAAATGCAGATGATAAACGGGTATTCATTGGACAATTATATTATACTAGAACTTAAATGTGATTACATTTTCAAGCAATTTGGGTGCATAGATCCTGAGAAATCAGTATCCAAAACAACCACCTCTGGCCGTAATAACGGCCTTGATACGCCTGCGCATTGAGTCAAACAGAGCTTGGATGACGTCTACATGTACAGCTGCCCATACAGCTTCTACACGATACCACAGTTCATCAAGAGTAGTGACTGGCGTATTGTGATGAGCCAGTTGCTCTGCCACCATTGACGAGACGTTTTCAATTGGTGAGTGATCTGGCCAGGGCAACAGACGAACATTTTCTGTATCCAGAGAGTCCCGTACAGGACCTGCAACACGCGGTCGTGCATTATCCTGCTGAAATTTAGGGTTTCGCAGGGATCGAATGAAGGGTAGAGCCACGCGTCGTAACACATCTGAAATGTAACGTTCATTGTTCAAAGCGCCGTCAGTGCGAACAAGAGGTGACCGAGACGTGTAACCAATGGCACCCCATACCATCACGCCGAGTGATACGCCAGTATAGCGATGACGAATTCTTCCAATGTGCGTTCACCACGATGTCGCCAAACACGGATGCGACCATCATGATGCTGTAAACAGAACCTGGATTCGTCCGAAGAAATGACGTTTCGCCATTCGTGCGTCCACGTTCGTCGTTGAGTCCACCATCGCAGGCGCTCCTGTCTGTGATGCAGCGTCAAGGGTAACCGCAGCCATGGTCTCCGAGCTGATAGTCCATGCTGCTGCAAACGTCGTCGAAGTGATAGTGCAGATGGTTGTTGTCTTCAAACGTTCCCATCTCTTGACTCAGAGATCGAGACGTTGCTGCACGACCCGTTACAGCCATGCGGATAAGATGCCTGTCATCTCGACTGCTACTGATACGAGGCCGTTGGGATCCAGCACGGCGTTCCGTATTACCCTCCTGAACCCACCGATTCCATATTCTGCTAACAGTCATTGGATCTCGACCAACGCGAGCAGCAATGTCACGATACGATAAACCGCAATCGCGATAGCCTACAATCCGACCTTTATCAAAGTCGGAAACTTGATGGTACGCATTTCTCCTCCTTCCACGAGGCATCACAACAACGTTTCACCAGGCAACACCGGTCAACTGCTGTTTGTGTATGAGAAATCGGTTGGAAAGTTTCCTCATGTCAGCACGTTGTAGGTGTCGCCATCGGCGCCAATCTTGTGTGAATGCTCTGTAAAGCTAATCATTTGCATATCACAGCAACTTCTTCCTGTCGGTTAAATTTCGCGTCTGTAACGCGTCATCTTCGTGGTGTAGCAATTTTTATGGCCAGTAGTGTATTTTGTTTTCTTTAATTATTAGTTTCATTATTATTAGTATTATTATCATTATGTGGGTGAACACTGCAATATAGTCAATATAGTCGGTTGCCCATTGTGTTGGCAGGTACGCCGGCAAGATGCGGACGGCGTGCATCATGGTGTGGCCTGACGGGCCGAGCAACGTCTCCACCATCGACTACGTGTGAGTACCGAGCGTGCGCTCCAGGTTAGCTCTTAAGTCATAAAACACACTGTGCGCTTCTGGCTAACTGATACTGATCAATAAATCTTATAGGTTCGGGGCTTAATATGAGCTTGTTCCAATTTAATAAGTAATGTTCTTAGTGACATACGTGAAGCATCATTGAAACAGGGAATTCTTCCAGGCAGGCTATACATGTAATTATTATACCACTTAACAAGAAAAGTGACAAGTTTAGTAACTGTTATCTTTTGTCCAAAATACACTCCTGGAAATTGAAATAAGAACACCGTGAATTCATTGTCCCAGGAAGGGGAAACTTTATTGACACATTCCTGGGGTCAGATACATCACATGATCACACTGACAGAACCACAGGCACATAGACACAGGCAACAGAGCATGCACAATGTCGGCACTAGTACAGTGTATATCCACCTTTCGCAGCAATGCAGGCTGCTATTCTCCCATGGAGACGATCGTAGAGATGCTAGATGTAGTCCTGTGGAACGGCTTGCCATGCCATTTCCACCTGGCGCCTCAGTTGGACCAGCATTCGTGCTGGACGTGCAGACCGCGTGAGACGACGCTTCATCCAGTCCCAAACATGCTCAATGGGGGACAGATCCGGAGATCTTGCTGGCCAGGGTAGTTGACTTACACCTTCTAGAGCACGTTGGGTGGCACGGGATACATGCGGACGTGCATTGTCCTATTGGAACAGCAAGTTCCCTTGCCGGTCTAGGAATGGTAGAACGATGGGTTCGATGACGGTTTGGATGTACCGTGCACTATTCAGTGTCCCCTCGACGATCACCAGTGGTGTACGGCCAGTGTAGGAGATCGCTCCCCACACCATGATGCCGGGTGTTGGCCCTGTGTGCCTCGGTCGTATGCAGTCCTGATTGTGGCGCTCACCTGCACGGCGCCAAACACGCATACGACCATCATTGGCACCAAGGCAGAAGCGACTCTCATCGCTGAAGACGACACGTCTCCATTCGTCCCTCCATTCACGCCTGTCGCGACACCATTGGAGGCGGGCTGCACGATGTTGGGGCGTGAGCGGAAGACGGCCTAACGGTGTGCGGGACCGTAGCCCAGCTTCATGGAGACGGTTGCGAATGGTCCTCGCCGATACCCCAGGAGCAACAGTGTCCCTAATTTGCTGGGAAGTGGCGGTGCGGTCCCCTACGGCACTGCGTAGGATCCTACGGTCTTGGCGTGCATCCGTGCGTCGCTGCGGTCCGGTCCCAGGTCGACGGGCACGTGCACCTTCCGCCGACCACTGGCGACAGCATCAATGTACTGTGGAGACCTCACGCCCCACGTGTTGAGCAATTCGGCGGTACGTCCACCCGGCCTCCCGCATGCCCACTATACGCCCTCGCTCAAAGTCCGTCAAATGCACATACGGTTCACGTCCACGCTGTCGCGGCATGCTACCAGTGTTAAAGACTGCGATGGAGCTCCGTATGCCACGGCAAACTGGCTGACACTGACGGCGGCGGTGCACAAATGCTGCGCAGCTAGCGCCATTCGACGGCCAACACCGCGGTTCCTGGTGTGTCCGCTGTGCCGTGCGTGTGATCATTGCTTGTACAGCCCTCTCGCAGTGTCCGGAGCAAGTATGGTGGGTCTGACACACCGGTGTCAATGTGTTCTTTTTTCCATTTCCAGGAGTGTATTCGAAAATGTAATATACTCAAGAGTAGTCGTACGCTTCATTGGAAACAATTTATTTGGCATACCACAGTTTGGATTCCAGAAAGTTTGCTCGACTGACAACACTATTCATACATTCTGGCATTAAATAGTATAAGCCTTAAATAATAATATATCGCCAGTTGATATTTTTTGTGATTTCTCCAAGGCCTTCGAATGTGTAGATCTTGCTACTCCCTTAGAAAAATTAAAGTTTTATTGTTTTGATGGCTTTACACATAGCTGGTTTGTATCATACTTGACGAAAACAATGAGGAATGTTGTGATGAATAATTCATACAATATCTGCAAGGTAGATAATTGTAGTGAATGGGATAAAATCACAAAAAGGGGGCCCCACGGCGTTCAGTTTTGAGTGCACTCCTATTCCTTATATATCTGATTGATCTTTCACTTAACATCCAGCAAGCAAATTTAGAACGTTTTGCAGGCGGCACCTGTGTTATAGTAGATCCCATTACAGTAAAACAACATTAGATTTGGTAAGTGATATTTCACATAGAATTATTACAGGATTCTCTGAAAACGGACTCTCCCTAAATTTTGAAAAAAAAAAGACGCACTACATTCAGTTCTGTATAATAAATAGTCACACGAAGAATGGATGTAGCACGTAAGCTGGTGTCACTAAATAGGGTAGTTCATATTAAATAGGGTAGTACATATTAATGTAAACTTCATCTGAAAGAAATATATCACTGAGATTAATAGTCGAGTTCAACTACTTTTCTCTCCGCATATTTGCTAATCTTGCAAACAAATGTATCAGCCCTCTGTGACGTTTTGCATGTTTCCACTCAATAATATCTTACGGAATATTTTTCTGAGTGAACGAACACTCAGAAAGAAAGTGCTGATTGCACAAAAGCGAGCAAAAAGAACAATAGAAGTATGTGGTGTTCACCCACGTACGTCATGTAAGAATCTCTTCATGGATCTAGGCATTTTAACTGCGCCGTTACAATACACATTTTTTTCTAGTCAATGTCATCATAGTCCATCACAATTTGAGAACAACAGTAATGTGCATACCTACTACATTAGAGGGGAAAACGATTTTTATCACCGATTGTTAAGGCAGTCAATAGCAAAGAGGGGAATTCAATACGCTTCAATAAATATTTTTGCTCATTTGCCGAATAATATAAAATGCCTAACAGGAAACGAAGCAGCTTTTAATCTGAAATCTCCTGGTCACGTCCTTCTGTTTTGTTGACAAATTTCTACTTGAAAACTGGTAGACAGGAAAAAAATTAAAAAAATTGTAATAGGATGAGCAGGAATAAAATGGTAACGTTTTCATTAATGTTAACACTAATCATGTGTGCATATGCTTTATGGAACATTTAAGTAACTAGCTAACCTAATAACTGCATCTCTCAGTTGCTCATGAAATGCATTACAGTCTTTCCGTTCCCAATTACTCTCCTGTCCAAGTCACAGATATCGCGTGGACACATAACAGCTTGCATACCTGTGTGAGTTGTTTTCACACCCTTGCATTATGCTCAGAATTTCTGCGTGGGCGATTGTCGGGGTTTCTGTGGTATATCCGAGGCCAATGTAGCTAACACGTAAAGTCAAAGAAGAACGAAACGTTTGGTGCCTGAAAAGTACTGAAATTTGCCCCAGTATTACACCCAGTATGAGAAGAAACGTTTCAGATAGTGTGTATTATTGCCCTGAAGTAAATCCCAAATCTCTCTGAAGTATTTCATGAAGTGATAACATGTGTAATTTTACGAGAGAGAGAGAAGGGGGAGGGGGGCGGAGATGCATTGAGAGTGCATTTTCAATTGCCCACCGCTTGCATTTCGATATTGATTGGTACGTGCTAGTTATATGCTCCACAACAATACAAACGGATATCTGCACAGCAGTAAAGAAAAATCCGATCTTAACACATTAAGATGGGAGAAGAGAGTGTATTTCAGTAATTTACACCAATGCTTGGTACACTGAGTCAGAAAATTTACGTTAAAGTGGTTAACTATGCAGGATATGTCCATATTCCGCGGTGAAAAGCTTCCATTTGAACTGCGTTAGTAATTTTTTAGGCGGTAAACCGACGACTTCTACAAACATATAGTTATTCACATGGTTTTGCATGGATATAATGATAGCAATAAAACTGTAAAATCGCTTTACCATAAAGGTGGCTTTTCCCTGTACACATACAATATATTCTGTTCCTAAATCCCGATACAGATATCACACATTCGACCAAATATTCATAAGCTTTATGCAAAAGGCTTCCTTCAATTATGCGTCACGATTTTCCTGTGCTCTGCATATTAAATTAAACACACCTCATACATTTGAAGGTATTTCACCCTAATTTTCCATCCTTGTGGATTATTTCTTAGACATGGATATACGATGTTATTCGTTCCAACTGTGAACCCTTACTCTGGGTTGAAATGGCTCTGAGCACTATGGGACTCAACTGCTGTGGTCATTAGTCCCCTAGAACTTACAACTACTTAAACCTAACTAACCTAAGGACATCACACACACCCATGCCCGAGGCAGGATTCGAACCTGCGACCGTAGCAGCAGCGCGGCTCCGGACTGGAGCGCCTAGAACCGCACGGCCACCGCGGCCGGCTCCCCTTACTCTGGTACTAGGACATAAATGTATTAGCTTGGTGCATAAGTTGGTAGCATTTTTGTTTTGCATGTTGGTATTCGGGTTGCTATGGGTTTATTTATCGAGTGTAATTTTTTATTTGTAGTTCATTGTTCCTATTTAAGTTTACGTATTGTCAGTTTGTCATTTTCTGGTAGTGAGTGGAGCTGTGGACGCTAGAAAATGGAGGGCCAAGTGGAGAAATCGGAACATTTGCAACGTATTTTTCTGTTTGAGTTTCATAGTGGGGTGACAGCAGAGGAGGCAGTCAGAAACATTTTCACCGTGTATGGAGGCAATGCACTGGGACAGGTCACAGCAATAAAATGATTTTCTAGTTTTAATGAGGATCGTTTTGACATTAATGACTCTCCACGCTCAGGAAGACCTCCCGGGTTTGATAAAGATTGTTTAAACTCATTAACCCACAATGACACACGTCAGCGTACTCGAGAACTGGCAAATGTTATGAGCTGTGATCATTCCACCATCGTGCGACATTTGCATACGATGGGAAAAACTTCAAAATCGGGTGTATGCGTACCGCATGCTCTAAGCCAAAATCACACAAATCAACAGGTCGGCCATATGTTCATCGTTGCTTGATCTTCATCAACTGGCTCGTGCGTGAACAACACCAACCATTCCCATCCTGTATCGTTACTGGTGACGATAAATAGTGTCTTTATGCTGACATAAGCAAAAGAAAAGAAAGGCTGAGCCAAAGCAAAACAATAACTCCCTGTACAAAGATCTGCTTGCAACCAGAAAAGCCAATGTTGGAACAGCGACGGTGTGATGTACTACGAATTGCTTCTCAGGGATGCGACCATCACTGCTGACATATATTGTGAACAAGTGAGACGTCTTGCAAACACAATCCAAGGACAACTACCGGGAATACTGCGTAAAGTGATGCAACTCCGCGATACCACCCGCCCGCGTTCTGCTGTGTCAGTCATAGCGCAGTCTACTTGAGCCCGTTAAGATCTTCCACTATGCTAAGACCCTTCTGAACCTATCAATTCCTTATTGCATGACAGCCTTTGGATCCCGACAAATGCGAATAGCACTAGTTTTTCTTTTTTTGCGCATTCTTTTCACAAACAACCACCATTCAGATGCTATTTCCGAAAGAGAAATCCACTGCATAGTCATTGCTTTTACACAGACTATGGATGTAGCTACTCCTACACATTGTCTCTGATTTCGATGAAGCTCAAATCACTTACATGTACATCCATATAGTAGACTTTATGCCAATTATTTGCATGCTGCCTTCATGGTGTAGCAAGTCGAAAGACTGGAAGTGTAGTTTTCTATGCATATACCAGAGCAGTGTAATAATCTCTCTCCTCTTGATAAGTGTAAATTGAGGAATAAAGAATTATATTTTGCTATAAATTTTCTAGGGCCTTATCGTATTCCGACAGCAAAATCAAATTAAAAAAATATTAACCAGGGTAGACTTCCCTAAAATATTATTTATTTCGACACAATCCTCCTTTCGGCTTCTTAGGCCATCATCAGGTAACGACTGAAGGTCACAAACAGAGATTAAATGAAGGGATGCAAGCGAAATCAGAATTTAAAGTTACGACAACAGTGAACTCATTAGAGGTAGAGCACAAGCTCGCTCTGGAGAAGGAAATCGGCGGTGCTCTTTGGAGAGGAGCCAGTCGAGCGTTTGTCTTAAGAGATTTAGAGAAACAGAGGAAAACCTAAATTAGCGTAGATAAAATGTATTCCCAGTTGCGAATGTGGACAACCATAAGCTGTATAAGGGAATGGCAACAATGGAAGTTTGTGCCGGACCGGGACGCCAACCCAGATTTGCCGCTTTGCGCGAGCGGTCGCCTTAACGTCTTGCGGCTGTCCGCGTACGACTCGCAGTCACACCCACACTTCTATATGTCCTCGTTCTCCTGGCACAACCTGTCCTCGAACACACACTGAGTAATTCCCGTATAGGGAAGAACATTTTAACACCAAGTCGCTGTCCGGTATCGACAGATAAATAAGACATTGCAGTGGCTATGTTGTTAAGATGATCGATGCAACGCTTCTTCGAACATGCGTGAATGTCCTAAGAGACATTGCATGGTTCTTCTTAACAACACAGGGACTGCAGTATCGTCTAGATCTGGATGAGTGGACGGGGTTTTCAAACGTCCTTCTCCGGAATGCGAGTTCAGCGTTGTAACCACTGCGTCATCTCCCGCTCGGTACACATTAAATTACGTGTGGACGTACACAGAATACATAACTGTACAGAAAATAAAAAGATATAAAAGAGATGAAACGTACAGTTTTTACAAAGGGAAGTATTGCATTCTTATTTCATGCAGAAATACTTACATTTAACTAAAACTGACAGATGAAGTTTTCATGTGAATGTCGCTACATTTTATCTTTAATTTTTGGTAGTTTTATTTTTCATTTTTATCTTAATGAAAATATTTCTGCATGGCACAAAAATGTAATACTTTCCTTTGCAATAACTGCACACATCAAGTTCCTTTATAACTTCTGTACCTTGTGTAGAAGTAATATCAATGTAACTTGGGTTTGTTTATAAACAACTTTCTGCGACCAGTCACGACTTTCTTTTACTTATGTTTTATATTTCAGAAAAGGATTCCCATTTCCAAGTGTGTGTTTCTCTGTACTATCCCATTCTTTCATAATACTTTCATTGTGTAAGGTTCTGCTTTGCTTTTTTGACTTTACTGCGATGTATAAAAACGCGCAATTTTTAGTTGTTGTTTTTCGTATGTAGTTAGAACCGAAATTTGGAAGATCTTGTGATTACAGTTGTCTTATGGTCCATTTGTGCAGTGCCTCACACATGTTAGACATCACTCACAACTTTCAGTGCACAGAACATATAGAGAATAGCTTACATAAACAAATAGTTACAAAGATGTATTTAGATGCAGTTGACAGAGATAATATTATAGCTACTCGTCAGACATGCTTTTGTAGAGAAGCTATTTATCTTAACAAAGTGGATTACAATTTGCTTACATCTATTTTACAATGTAAGTATATTATTGAAGTCTCTGAAGAAATTCGCCGATTCACTTTCTAGTTTATCGATTAGCATTTTTTCTTCGTATTTCCTGTAATGTGTATATCTCTCCAGTTCTTCTAACAAATCCATTTCATGCCCCTTATTTAGTCGGAAGAGTACTTTGACATTTTGCTCTACTTTTCCAAATGGGTGTCCTGTATTGTATATCTCTTTAACTATTGCTGATGTTGTCAGTCTCTTGTGCGTGTAGGCTTTAATGTGCTCTGTGTACCTAGTGTTGAAATTTCGGCCTGTTTGTCATAGGTACCCTGAAACGCCAAAGAAACTGGTATAGCCATGCATATTCAAATACAGAGCTATGTAAACAAGCAGAACATGGGGCTGCTGTCGGCAACGCTTATATAACACATCTGCCTGGCGCAATTGTTAGATCGGTTACTGCTGCAACAATGACAGGTTATCAAGACTTAAGTGAATTTCAACGTAGTATTATAGCCGGTGCACGAGCGATGGGACACATCATCTACGAGGTAGCTATGAAGTGGGAATTTAACCCGTACGACCATTTCACGAGTGTACCGTGAATATTAAGAATCCGGTAAAACATCAAATCTCCAACATTGCTGCGGAAAGAAAAATATTCTGCAAGGATGAGACCAACTGAAGAGAATAGTTCAACGAGACAGAAGCACAACCTTTCGCCAACTGCTGCAGATTTCAATGCTGGGTCATCAACAAACGTCAGCGTGCGAACCATTCCATGAAACATCAGCGATATGGGCTTTCGGAGCCGAAGGCCCACTTGTGTACTATTCATGACTGTACGACTCAAAGTTATTCGTCTCGCCTGGGCCCGTCAGCACCGACATTGGGCTGTTGATGACAGGAAACATGTTGCCTGGTCGGACGAGTCTAGTCTCAAGTTGTGTCACCGGATGGACGTGCACGGGTATGGAGACAGCCACATGAATCCATGGACCCCGTATGTCAGCAGGGGACTGTTCAAGCTCGTGGAAGCTCTGTAATGGCGTGGGGCATGTGCAGTTGGAGTGTTATGGGACCCTTGATATTTCTAAATACGACTCTGACAGGTGGCACGTACGTAAACATCCTGTCTGATCACCTACATCCATTCATGTCCATTGTGCGTTCCGACGGACTTGGGCAAGTCTAGCAGGACAATACGACACTCCACACGTCCAGAATTACTACAGAGTAGCTCCAGAAAGACTCTTCTGAGATTAAATACTACTGCTGGCCACCAATCTCTCCAGACATCAACATTATTGAGGATATCTAAGATCACTTCAATCGTGCTGTTCAGAAGAGATCTCCACCCCTTACGGATTTACGGACAGCCCTGCAGGATTCATGGTGTCAATTGTCTCCATCAGTACTTCAGTATCAGTTGAGGCCGTGCCACGTCGTGTTGCGGCGCTTCTGCGTGCTCGCGGGTCCCCTACGTGATGTTTGGCGAGTGTACCAATTTCACTGGCTCTTCAGTGTAGGATTAGAGCATTCCTGGCATGCTACTTTGTATGTTACAGAGTCTGAGTAAGGGTCATAATTACACTTTGTGTTATGTATTAGTTCTGTTGTAGTTTATTTGATGTAGAAAATCCAACTTTTAATTCGTAATTTTTTAAAATATTTGCGATATTCTGCGATATATTGCCAGTGTATGGGATGCTATTTATAAATTTGTTTTTGTCTTTCTCTTCTGTGGTGAACTTTGTGTTTGGGTCTTTCTTCACTTAAAAAAAAACTTGTGTAAGTTCCTATGGGACCAAAGTGCTGAGGTCATCGGTCCCTAGGCTTACCCACCACTTAATCTAACTTAAACTAAGTTTTGCTAAGGACAAAACATAACCATGCCCGAGGGGGGACTCGAACCTTCAACGGAGGGAGCCCCGCGAACCGTGTCAAGGCCCCTGAGACCGCGACGCTATCCCGCGCGGCGTTCTTCATTTTTAGGAACTGTGTCAACCATGGAAGCAGTATACCTATTAGCAACTGCAATCAATTTCACTATATTTATTCCTTGTTGCATGTTTTTTCTTGCTTCATAGGTATTTTAGTTACCCTCTGTAGCACTGATCTGTATGCCACCTATTTATGGATGTCCGAGTGTTATGTGAGTTATTATCGATGTGTACTGTTCACTGAAAGTTGTGAGTGGTGTTTAACATGAGTGAGACTCTGCACAGACTGACCATAAGAAAACTCTAAGTTCAAGTTCTTCCAAATTTCGCTGCTAACTACATATAAAAATCGATAACTAACTAAAAATTGGGCGTTTTTTATATCTTGCACTTAAGTCAACAAAAGAAAGCAGTACCTGACACACCGAAAACATTACGAAAGAATGGCATAGAACAAAGAAATACACACTTGAAAATGGGAATCATTCCCCGAAACGCGTCGTGTAAAACGTCAATGAAAGAAAATCGTGATTAGTAGCAGAAAGTTGTGTACAAACAAACCCATTCTTTCCACAGTCGCAAGCTTTCAAAAAAACCATTTATAACATACAAAATCACACTATATAACTCGCATGTCATTTTATCTGTATTTGCGACATTCCGTTGTCACCTGACGATGGTCTAACAAGCCGAAAGCCGATTTATGATCAAACAAATAATATTTTACGGATCATTAGGGAAGTGTTTCCTATTTAATATTGTTGTCGTGGTCTGCCAATCCACCAACGGAGAATTCGATTAATGTTTCAAATAGTACACAACGCGAGGTACATGCCGTATTTTACGGACTATAAGACACATTTTTTTTCGAAAGCTTGTCTCCAGAATTTAGGTGCGTCTTATACTCGAAATTAATATAAAAATTTCCAGTGTTTGATTTAAAGTTACCGCCAGTATTAAAAATGGCGGTATATTCGGTGCCGCGGGAAACCTATCTATCTTGAAATATTGTATTCAACTGGCAGCAGCAGTGCACCGATGCGACGAGCATGAGCTGCGGGGATTCAAAAGCATACTAACATTGTATCCCTCTCCCTCCGCCATCACCGATCCAGAACACTGTCCAACCTACGATGCGTCATTGCAGCTTAAGGTGGCAGTGGACTTGAACTGAAGGTGATTAGTCTTATCTGTAACACTACAACGTTTTTGTTAGTAGCTAAGTTTCTTAATGGAAAAAAATGAAACGTATTCATATGATGCGGGCTATAAATTGAAATTAATAATATATGCAGAAGAGCATTGAAAGGGAGCAGTTGAGTGGTCCTCCAACAACAGGTATAAAAAATAGAATAAAATTAAATAAAATAGGCTATAAATTGAAATTAATAATACATGCAGAAGAGCACTGAAACAGAGCAACTGAACGGGCCCTCCAACAACAGGTATAAAAAAAATGAAATAAAATAAAATGAAAAACAAAAATCGCGTTTGGTGGGCTAGTAACTAATAGAAAAAAGATGAGGAACACTAGATGCGCAAATAGAGGACTGAATGCAAAATGGCCAAAACTAGAAGATGACGTGTCGAAATGGATTTAAGGACATCTGTCGAAATTGCATTAGAATTCATACAAAAATGATTCAAATAGACGCTCGACAGCTAGCGCTACAGACTTTAATGGTAGAGTTGGTTGGTGCTACAAGTTTATGAAGCGTCGTGGACTTAACAACGAAACAAGACCAAAATATCTCAGAAAGGGCCACGAGGGAAGGAATAGAAAATAATATCTTTCCATCGGTTTATTATCCAACATCAAAAGAAAATCAGTTTGTACTAAACCAAATATGAATATGGACGAAATCCTCCTGATATTCGATGTGCCGAGTAACAGAACTGTTACCATGAAAGGTGCTCGAACTCTTAACTATAAGCCGGCCGGTGTGGCTTAGCGGTTCTAGGCGCTTCGGTCTGGAACCGCGTGACCGCTACGGTCGCAGGTTCGAATCCTGTCTCGGGCATGGATGTGTGTGATGTCCTTAGGTTAGTTAGGTTTAAGTAGTTCTAAGTTCTAGGGGACTGATGACCTCAGATGTTAAGTCACATAGTGCTCAGAGCCATTTGAACCATCTAACTGTAAAAGCAAGTGGACGTGAAGAAATGCATTACACTGTTGTCCTCTCATGTTGCGCTAACTGCATTAAACTTAATCCAGCGCTTTTTTTCAAGCGCAAAACAATGCCAAAAGTTTCTGAAATACCATCAGGTGTTGGTGTTCACGTACATGCCAAGGGTCGAATGGACGACATCAAATTACGGATTAACAGACTTTGGGAGACAAGGAAAGAAGTTTTATTGAAGAAGAGTTCTTCTCTTCTTGCGCTAGCTCAGTTTAGTAATCATTTGTCAAGTCTTTCAAGAAGTGCCGGCTAAGTAATGTTCTCGATGGCAGTGCAGACCATCTTATACAGGGTGGTCCATTGATCGTAACCGGGCCAAATATCTCACGAAATAAGCATCAAACGAAAAAACTAGAAAGAACGAAACTTGTCTAGCTTGAAAGGGGAAACCAGATGGCGCTATGATTGGCCCGCTAGATGGCGCTACCATAGGTCAAACGGATATAAACTCTGTATTTTAAATAGGAAGCTACATTTATTATTACATATTCGTGTAGTACGTAAAGAAATATGAATGTTCTAGTTGGACCACTTTTTTCCCTTTGTGATGGACGGCGCTGTAATAGTCATATGGCTCACAATTTTAGACGCACAGTTGGTAACAGGTAGGTTTTTTAAATTAAAATACAGAACGTACGTACGTTTGAACATTTTATTTCGGTTGTTCCAATGTGATACATGTACCTTTGTGAACTTATCATTTCTGAGAACGCATGCTGTTACAGCGTGATTACCTGTAAATACCACATTAATGCAATAAATGCTCAAAATGATGTCCGTCAACCTCAATGCGTTTGGCAATATGTGTAACGATATTCCTCTCAACAGCGAGTAGTTCGCCTTCTGTAATGTTCGCACTTGCATTGACAATGCGGTGACGCATGTTGTCAGACGTTGTCGGTCGATCACGATAGCAAATATCCTTCAACTTTCCCCACAGAAAGATATCCAGGGACGTCAGATTCGCTGAAGGTGCTTCGACGACTAATCCACCTGTCATGAAATATGCTATTCAATACCGCTTCAACCGCACGCGAGCTATGTGCCGGACATCCATCACGTTGGAAGTACATCGCCATTCTGTCATGCAGTGAAACAACTTGTAGTAGCATCGGTAGAATATTACGTAGGAAATCAGTATACATTGCACCATTTAGAAGGCCATCCATAAAATGGGGGCAAATTATCCTTCCTCCCACAATGCCGCACCACACATTATCCCGCCAAGGTCGCTGATGTTCCACTTGTCACAGCCATTGTGGATTTTCAGTTGCCTAATTGTGCATATTATGCCGGTTTACTTTACCGCTGTTGGTGAATGACGCTTCGTCGCTAAATAGAATGCGTGCAAAAAATCTGTCACCGTCCCGTAATTTCTATTGTGCCCAGTAGCAGAACTATACACGACGTTCAAAGTCGTCGCCATGCAATTCCTGGTGCATAGAAATATGGTATGGGTGCAATCGGTGTTGATGTAACATTCTCAACATCGACGTTTTTGAGATACGCGATTCTCGCGCAATTTGTCTGCTACTTATGTGCGGATGAGCCGCGACAGCAGGTAAAACACCTACTTGGGCATCATCATTTGTTGCAGGTCGTGGTTGACGTTTCACATGTGGCTGAACACTTCATGTTTCCTTAAATAACGTAACTATCCGGCGAACGGTCCAGACACTTGAATGATGTCGTCCAGGATACCGAGCAGCACACATTTCACAAGCCCGTTGGGCATTTTGATCGCAATAGCCATACATCAACACGCTATCGACCTTTTCCGCAATTGGTAAACGGTCCATTTTAACAAGGGAAAGGTATCACGAAGCAAATACCGTCCGCACTGGCGGAATGTTACGTGATACCACGTATTTGTAAGTTTGTGACTATTACAGCGCCATCTATCACAAAGCGAAAAAAGTGGTCCAAGTAAAACATTCATATTTCTTTACGTACTACACGAATATGTAATGAAAATGGCGGTTCCTATTTTTGAAAAACGCAGTTGATATCCGTTTGACCTATGGCAGCGCCATCTAGCGGGCTAACCAAAGCGCCATCTGTTTTCCCCCTTCAAGCTAGACGAGTTTCGTTCTTTTTAGTTTTTCCGTTTGACGCTTATTTCGTGAGATATTTGGCCCGGTCACTATTAATGAACCACCCTGTATATGAAGAGGACAACTATAACGACGATGAGGTGGAAGATGAAGAAGAAGAAGTAGAAGAGGAAAGTTCAGATGACGATTATCAGGGATTTTAGAGTTCAGTTCGGTTTTACAAATTAAGAATCCTTATTAGTCTGATTTTGCAATTTAATATATAAAAATGGTTCAAATGGCTCTGAGCACTATGGGACTCAACTGCTGAGGTCATTAGTCCCCTAGAACTTAGAACTAGTTAAACCTAACTAAGCTAAGGACATCACAAACATCCATGCCCGAGGCAGGATTCGAACCTGCGACCGTAGCGGTCTTGCGGTTCCAGACTGCAGCGTTTAATATATAAATGCTAAAAATATTATTTTAAAAAGATACTTGAAAATTAAGGTGCATCTTGTAGGCTGTAGGATCTTGCTGTCCGTAAAACACGGTACTATAAATTAACTACCTCTGTGCGGCCGATGACCTCTCTTACACAATATATCTGGTGTGTTCAGCGTGACATTTCTCTGCCATTGTAATTACGGCTCTGTGAGTCAGCTGCTGCTGCCTTGTGCTATGTGGTCTGGCAGTGCCTCTCGCTGACGCTACTAATTTCGCGAGCCTAGCGGAGATCCAAACCCACAGCGCGCTGCACTCAGTGAATCCGCGTCCGCTGTTGTGGTGTCCTGCCGGGCAAAGGCGAGGCTTAGGGCGGTACGGCTGTGTGCGCGCCCCCTCCTCATCCCCTGCTGTCGTCGGTCACCCACAAAGGCGCAGCGCGACTGCCGCCGACTCAGATCGCCACTCAGCGACATCAAAGTTAGTGGCTCGGCCAGTGGTGGTGTGCAGTTCTTAACCCCTTTTACACGACAGACTTTCTTGACTCGAATGCCTCATCTATCACTAGTGGTCGTTTCCGTTTACTCGTCAGCGCCTGACTTCCATGCACTGTGAGAGCTGTCTATTACGCAGTTTGGGACCTAAAAGTAGAGCGTAACAATGAGACAAATTGTTGAAATGGCTCTGAGCACTATGGGTCTTAACTTCTGAGGTCATAAGTCCCCTAGAACTTAGAACTATTTAAACCGAACTAACCTAAGGGCATCACACACATCCATGCCCGAGGCAGGATTCGAACCTGCGACCGTAGCGGTCGCGCGGCTCCAGACTGTAGCGCCTAGAACCGCTCGGCCACTCCGGCCGGCAACAATGAGGCACAAACCTTGTGGCATTTATGGCAACTTTTTTGAACACGTTACATTTTTATTTTGTTTCTACTTGCCGGCAGTCGGGCAACAACAGTCAGTAGCAGCAAGGCAGGGAGAAAGTACCGTGCATTGAGTTGTGCGGCAGTTTCCGAACGGGGGAACTTTCGTGCTAGCGGTGAAGCGGTGACTGTATCGTGTTGGAGTACCGTATAGACAACCGAGATTCACACTATTATGCTCCTCGAGGCATGTCGTCAACATTAGTTGCACTGAGGAAAGGTTAATAATAGTCTCATAAAGTCATTAACTAGAGTAAAAGCGTCAATGAAAAGAACACTTTAACTTAATCTTTACTGGTGAAAGACGATGGCCAGTCAGAAAGTACACAAGGAATAAGACGCCATACTGTTACTGTAACTCAACGCGTGTCGGGATGGTCAGGTGGAAGACGATGCCGATAGTTATTTGTCGCAACAGTGTCTCGGAAAACATTTGTCTATAACAAATGACAAGAAGCTTTATATGTATGAACAAATGTAGCACGCGTTTTGAACAGTGTATTGTAACAAGTTAACTAAAATTATTTGTCGTGTTGAACAGTGTCTTGGTGAACGGCCGTGCGAAGTTTTCAGTATATCGTAATATAGTGAATCTTTAGATTGTGTGTTGTTGTGGTGCTCTGAACACAGCTTCCAGAGAATTTGATTTGATGAATGAACATAACTTGCGTTTTTTGATCACCACCAAATGTTTATGAATAAAAATATAGTGGCACCCTATGCTTTGATAACTTTATTTCGTAGCACTGGACTTTTTCGCACACTGCGGCTGCCGTTTCACACAGTTTGTTGTTTGCACGTCGAATCCTAGGATGGAGAATGAGCGAATCCGCACCAAACCTACGAGGCAACTGTAGAAGACGCGAGGTAAGCAAACCATAGTCAGTGACGCTAAGAAAGTGAAAAGACTTATTCTCTTAAACTGTAGTTTTAATAGGAAAAAAGTTGGAAATTTGTGGTAAGATATTGTTGGACCAAACTGCTGAGGTCATCGGTCCCTAAGCTTACGCTCTACTTAATCGAACTTAAACTAACTTATGCTAAGGACGACACACACACGCATTCCCAAGGGAGGACTCGAACCTCTGAGGAGGGGAGCCGCACGGACCATGACTAGGCACCCCAGACCGCGCGGCCTATTAATACGACCTGGCATTTCTTCCAGGTGGGTAGGTCACTTTATTAAAGCCACCATGTAACAGATAGGCAGGCGAACTTTTTAATTGTAATCCACCGTGGTCGTTCTTCTGATTTTTTTTAACGTTACACCCTTCGTACGAAAGAATAGAAATCTAGTACCAGAATATAGAGACAAACAAAGATACTAGAGCTTACTTTTGACCAAAACGAAGTTCATAGTGGACAAAAATCATATGGTAAATTCTCCGAAATCTATAAAATTTTATACGAATGGGAAACAAATCGCCCAGTCATTGAAAAATATCTATATTCACCTGCTCCAGGAAATATACATATACTTACAAACACGTCAAACAATATTTAGCAGGCAGTAAACAGCGTCTTTTTACTTTATCCTTAGTATTTTTTTAATTTTTTTCTGGTGGCATATAACATTCAAAATAGTCTTTCTCGTTACACAGTTCCGCTTTTTCATTATAAAAACAACTTGCATTGAAAAAAATTCTCTATCTACATTCTTGTTTATGCAGAACGTAGCCTTTGTCTCGCTCAGGTACCGGTACTGAGAAACATGCGTTCTGCTACATTCTTGTTAACAGGTAGGGATGGCCAAAACCGACAAATTAAGACCAATACAGATATTTTTGTTCTGAGTAACCGGATGTTTTTCGGTACCTCTTCGGTCTCGGTTATAACAAGCCTTTATTCATCTTTTACTAATAACGGAGAAAAAAAGCGGCCTATTAACTTCCAATAGCAGCAGTGCTTAAATGTTTGGTTTTTAAATGAAACTTATTCAGAAAACGAGTTACGTTTATTCGCAAAATTTCCATTGCTTTGAAATATTAGCATGTTATGGAAAGTGGGAAAGCGACGTGCGCAATTTTAATAACAACGCAAACAGTTAGAAACCAGAAACAAACACAAGACACAACCGAATTGGTAAAACGATACTCTACCCACTGACGTGGCATATTAGATGAACATGTGTACGTGTAGAGTGCAGGACATGGCCCCGTGTGGTCTACACGGTAGTTTTTCGCCATCATCCTGGGACATCGGCTGTATAATGGAAGGCACTATCCTTAGTTTGAATGTATTTTGCGATGTGCGTCTGCAATGACGTACAATGCTCCATTTGCTTCAAAAGACTGAAGACAAAAGGAAATACAACAAATTTACGATACCATAAAAAGAGAAAAAATCCACACTGTTCCTTGGAAGCGAAGGTAAACTTGATCGGTGTACCCATAGTTTTCTTGACGCGCTTTTCTTTTTTGAGTCATCGGTCTTCTGACTGGTTTGATGCAGCCCGCCAGGAATTCCTCTCCTATGGCAACCTCTTCATTTTAGAGTAGCACTTGCAACATACGTCCTCAATTATTTGCTGGATGTATTCCAACCCCTGCCTTCCTCTATAGCTTTTGCCCTCTATAGTTCCCTCTGGCACCATGGAAGTTATTGCCTAATGTCTTAACATATGTCCTACAATCCTGTCCCATCTCCTTGTCAGTGTCTTCCATATATTGCTTACTGCATTGATTCTGCGGAGAACCTCCTCGTTCCTTACCTTAGCAGTCCATCTAACTCTCAACATTCTTCTGTAACACTACAACTAAAATACTTCGGTTCTCTTCTGCTCCTGCTTTCCCACAGTCGGTGTTTCACTACCACATAGTGCTGTGCCCCAAACAGAATTCTCAGAAATTTCTTCCTCAAATTAAGGACTATGTTTGATACTAGCGGACTTCTCTTGCCCAGGAATGCCCTTTCTGCGAAAGCTAGACTGCTTTTGGTGTCCTACTTGCTACATCTGTCATGGACTATTTTGCTACCTGGATAGCAGAATTCCTTAACTTCATCTACTTCGCCATCATCAATCCTGATGTTAAGTTCCTCGCTGTTCTCTGTCTGCTGGTTCTCATTACTTTCGCTTTAATTCGATTTACTCAGTACATATTCTGTATTTATTTCGGAGTTCATTCCATTCAGCAAATACTGTAATTCTTCTTCACTTTCACTAAGGATAGCAATGTCACAAGCGAATCTTATCACTGATATCCTTTCGGTTTGAATTTAAATTCCACTCATGAACCTTTCTTTTATTCCCGTCATTACTTCTTAGATGTACAGATCGAACATTAGTGGCAAAAGACTACATCCGTGACTTACACCCTTTCAGTCCGAGCATTTCATTCTTGCTATAAACTGGGGATAATAATCGAACCTTAATTTATGTTTCCTTCAGGATGAATGACTGATGGCATCTAAAAATGACTATATATGAAAGTCATCCACTGGTGACCTTTCACTCTCGCCATCGTTGCTCCCGTCTCCTTTACCGTCGCCATTTTCTCTGGAGACAATGAGACCAGTTTCTGCCACAGCCTCAATCCCATAGCAATCAAGAGCTCATTCTCCTTCATCTCAATTAGACTTTGCAGTCTTTCTTCGACGTCTAGGTTTATTACTGGAAATAATAGCAATCAAATACCGAAAATCTCTAATTTCCAATATAATGAGCGGTTTTAACAGTCAGGTTAAACCGGAGTCGAAGAAACCCGGAATGACCCAAAACCGTTTGTTTCAGTGCTGACCGCCTTCCTAACAAGCAAGTCTTTGGTCTCTGATGTGGCAGAGCACTTGTAGCGAAAATACCAGACCCTACTGCAGTGTGCGACGAAAAAAACAACAAAATAAAGATTAAGGAGATAGAAAAGCTCAAAAAATTCATTATCGTAATAGTCCAGAGTCACTTGGTCCTGCGCATGCGCAGTCTGCAGTCTACTCACGTCACTGACACATTCGCGACGTGCGGATTAACGCGCAAGTACATGACGCACACTTACAAGGAGTAAGTCGATTTTGGCCAGTAGGCCGATGGTCTTACAAGTGAAGTAAACACCCAACCGGTGACCGATTTTGATAACCTTTCACTCCATTACAGTACATACTTAAGTGTAACAATTGCTGCTCTAGTACGTTGTCTGTCTGGAGCGTTTTAGCGGAATCTAGGTTCAGAGTTTTACGAGCCTGTTTGTAAGCCTACTGTAGTATCGCTGCCCGGCTCGGAGTCCACAGTTCCCTCTCTGTAGAGCGCGGGGTGTGATTGTTTATGTTTAAAGAGTCGCGCCCGAGCTTCCGTTGTGGGCGCCACGAATATTGCCGGACGCGTATCCTACAAAACTACTGAGTTGCCAAAAACGGTTAAAACCTTCATCGTGTAAGTTGTATCTTTTATATCAGTGTTTCCCAGTAAAAGTATTTGAACATTTTTAACCACGTCGCTCCGGTTAGAGAATCAAACGTGAATTGTTCATAATTCTGTGAACATTCCAATTGAGAAAAACTTGTAAATTGCGTAGACTTAAAATTCACGAGTTGAGATGCTTTCGTTCGTATATCGAGTCACAAGATCAACAGCCAGCCGCATCGCGTAACTGTCTTAGGTTCACTTGTGAAAGTGTTCGGTAGCATCGTGAGGATAAACTAATGTCAATTTCCAGAAACTATGTCAAGTACTAATAGCAGAATTAAATATCCCAACAGTGACTTACTAATAATACAGGTGCGAGGACACTAACAATGTGATTGAACACCATGACAATAAGTTATAATGTCCGCAGCTCGTGGTCGTGCGGTAGCGTCGTCGCTTCCCACGCCCGGGTTCCCGGGTTCGATTCCCGGCGGGGTCAGGGATTTTCTCTACCTCGTGATGACTGGGTGTTGTGTGCTGTCCTTAGGTTAGTTAGGTTTAAATAGTTCTAAGTTCTAGGGGACTGATGACCATAGCTGTTAAGTCCCATAGTGCTCAGAGCCATTTGAACCATTTGAATAAGTTATAATGCGTAGTAAATAGGCAACTGTGGTTGACGTGCTAACTACAACTTTCGAATATTGTACTACCGAAAAGTGTATGAAAGAGCAGCACCAAGTAATGTGTTTTACTGGTAGAATAAACGTGGATCTTTACCATATATTCGTGATTCCCATTATGTGCCAGTTTCACTATTCTGCAGCTAATTAAATAAACAACTGCAGCATTAAATTGTATTTTATGGTTTCAGCAGTAGGAGTATAAGCTCCGAGGGAAAAAGCAAGTACTTGCAATTTAGGCACACGGTCGGTTAAATATTCCGATCCACCTACCTTTACTGCGTATCTTTCGCCGTAAAGTGTTGACATGGAATTGGTCAACAACTATGGTTTGACTATGTATGGACCAATAAGATAAGGAATAAGGAGGTATCCGCTGAAACGGCAAAGAAGGTCCACAGACGGGCAACACTGACAAGAAGAAGGGACAGCATGAAATGAAATGAAATGTCGTGTGACGAGGGCCTCCTGTCGGGTAGACCGTTCGCCTGGAGCAAGTCTTTCGATTTGACGCCACTTCGGCGACTTGCGCGTCGATGAGGATGAAATGATGATGATTACGACAACACAACATCCAGTCCCTGGGCGGAGAAAATCTCCGACCCAGCCGGGAATCGAACCCGGGCCCTTTGGATTGACAGTCTGTCACGCTGACCACTCAGCTACCGGGGGCGGACGGGGATAGCATAATAGTATGCATATTAAGACAATGGGCAATAACTTCCATGGTACTAGAGGGAGGTATGGAGGTTAAAAATTGTATGGAAAGACAGATGATGGAATACATCCAACAAATAACTGCTGCAAGTGCATGTGCTACTCTGAGATGAAGAGATTGCCAAAAAGAAAGTTTGGATACCTAAAATCGTCTTAATGTGAAGCGCGCCTGACGTGGTTGCAATCTTAGTAGATACACGCTTAGAAACGAGCTGGGACATTACACCACACATGCATGTCATCGCGATTTGCAACTGCAGCGCTCTCCAGCGGCAGTAGTCGGCGTTATCTGGCTCGCACATCACTCAATCGGTTTACGAAAATGGACATGTGTAAAAATATCGCATTATCTCTATTAAAAAACACAGTCCCTCGTCCATATTCTTACTGTGTTGTTAAGTCTGTAATGCACATGGGTAAAAACTTTAGTCTCTGTGAGCCCGATACAAAGCTAAGGATATCAGGTTTTAAAAATTCCATTACAAATAGCGCGATACAAATTTACAATGGTCTTCCAAATAAGATAGTTATTCCATCATTATCACTTTTTAGTAATTCCGCAAGATCATTGTTACCAGACCACACCTTTTATTCCGCAGCAAAACGCTTAGGAGTACATGTAAAATTTAAGACATGAAACTAATAAATGGCAAATCTCCTACTGCAAGTAGTGTAAGCTCTTGTACATAAAGCAAAAAAAAGAAAATCATTTATATACTGAAATATAACTGGTAAAATTTCTCTGCTGTAAGTATGTGTGTGTGTGTGTGTGTGTGTGTGTGTGTGTGTGTGTGTGTGCTCTCGCGTACACGCATGCATTGCATTTAACTACTGAACTGCTATCAAATCAGTATTGGCATGTTAAAAAAATCTAACATATTCCTCAGAAAGTGCTATTGTATTATACATTGACTACATTGATTATTACGGAATACACGTCTATTAAATTAATAAAAAACGTCCAGAAACCTTTTATAAAAGGTGAAGGTGAATAAAAGAATATTAGCAAATAGCAGGACATTTAACAACTACATCTGCGATCAGAACTCCATGCTTCTATCCGCTCCACTATTCTGAAATGGTGTTCTGCAAATCTCTGCCTTTCATGTTATGGTGTCGTAAATGCCTCGACTACCAATCTGTCATTAACTGACATTTATTTATAACAAATCATGTCAAGAACACCGCGTTATTGACAAATTTTCATTGCACCCTTGCCTTGAGACGGCGTAACACACCCCACGCCACCAAGATTTTGAACCAGTCACTAATATCCCCATTCAGTTCGTTGCCCTTCCCATTCCCCCAAACTTCTTCATCTCGGAAAAACATGGCACTCACTTAGGAATACCTACGGGCAATAGGGTGGATGTTCAGATACTTTCTCTTACATTGTCGAAGTAAATTCTTCTTCAACGCTGCTGAATGCGGACGAGTGCTATCTGCAAAATGCACAAAGCCACTGGACAACAATCCACCCTATTTTGTTTTGGACAGCGTAGAGTATCTTGTGAGGGGTCTGATAAAGTAGGCCGCCGCATTTGGGGCCTCTCCTATAGATATGAAGAACATCACTTTCCATCCCCAAATGCTGTGGCCAGAAAATCTTCTTGATGCTCAGACTTTGCTTACCTTTTTTTGTTTTGTTGAGAATCTAGAGTGATGCTGTTCAACAGACTGGCGTTTTGTATCTGTTCTTAGTGAGACTCAGGTCTCGTCATCACTAACAATGAGGTTCAAAATCTCTCCGTCCTTGTCGTACCCAGTGAGAAAAAGCAGTGTAGCATCCATTCATCGTTGTTCTTCATCTGTCAAAAATCGAGTGACATACCTGGCACACATTGTTCTACAGCCGAAATCACCACTGACAATTTGGTAACGAAGAGTCAAATTCCAAGAAATTCAGTGCATCAATAGTGAAGGGTCTATCATGTTAAATTTTTTCACCAATTCTTCAGTTCTTTAGTCGTAACCAAGGTCAGCCTGATAGTCCTCCGTCATGAATTTTTGTTTGTACACAGAGAAACATGACGTAGCATTTTCGAACTGAAGCTTCAGTCATCATATTTCCATAAACAGCGGTTAGGCCTATCTATCTGCAGATTTCAACACGCATTCAGAAACTGTATTACACTATGAGCCCACACTTGACGAGGTCGTTAATTCTGTCACATTTTAAAATCGCACGGATGATGGGAATTGCGCGGATCGTCTTATCATAACGTGGTTTTTACAACGTCCTGCCTATATAATATCATTTTTGCGTGCAGCAAGGTCTTTTATAAATAGTAAACATGCTTTAACTTACATCCCAACCACCAGAAAATATTTTTGGGTAAAAATACGCTGAGGAAAATGGAAAGAGTTACACCGAGATGTAAATCATAAAATAAGAATTAAATGAATAAACTTTCATTCTCTTCGGAACTGCTCTCTGTTATTAGCTTCAGAGGCACCTGCGATCTACACAGCACGCATAAACTTTTGTATTCTTTGGGGTATGGAATAAGACATACTGAGATTTCGGAGAATTTTTAGCCATGCCTGCAACACAAACTGCGTCAGTGCATGAAGACTGCTACTGGAGACTGGTATGAAAGTATAGAATGTTCGGAGTATAAGTGCAGATATTGTGATGATTGGTACCTTAATATGTACTCACTTCAGTGTGTTAGTTGTTTCTTCTCTGCGTCTAACGGTTTTCCCGCCAAATCATTACATAATTTACTACCTATTGTTTTCTGCACGGTCGTAACTGCACAACAAAGTGAACTACGCCTGTCAGTATAGACTAACCGTTTTGTGTCCATGCGTCCACACTTTAGAACCTACCTGCTTCCCAGGGAAAACACTTGCACTTGTTGTTTGGCTTCCTTGTATCATTTTTGCACAGCCACTGTGAACTACATGACCGCAGCAATGTGTTGTATGCATCTTATTTTTGACGCACGCAAATAATGTGACAATTATAGCCTTCTGACTGAAACCGCCAAAGGAAGTAAAGTTTCTTTCGTCCAACTGATTGCTGATTATTCCACAAACTAATGACTTGCTCTTGCTGCATGTAGTTGGAGGTACTAACCAACTTAAGAACATACTACACGTAATAGCTATAATTAGCAGTTTGCAAATGAAGTAAATGCTGATGTCATGTGGTTCAGTACCCTGTCCTCTATCAGCAATAAAAATATCTGAAGTTTTACCCCTAAAACCCTGCATACATCTGCCCAGCCAATTCCTGAAATTCTCTATGACTGACAAATTAGGGCAGTGAAGAGGCCAGACAAGGATCAATACATACCTCAAGACATATGTGATGTGGACTGCATAGTGTGGTCTTGCATTGTCCTACTAGAATATGCCATTTGGAACCGTGGTCGAGAAGGATATGATCACAGAGTTTACCAGTCTCCCCACATACTGGCGAGCACTCAGCGTGCCTTCACGAATTACCAAATCTATTGTCATACCCAATAGCTCACCGCATCATGATTCCAAGAGTTGGGTAGGTATAGGAATCGAGAATTTCTGTTTTCTGTAATCTTTCACCATTTCATATGCAGACACGTAAGCGTGAATATGATCGCTGCAAACAGCATTCTGTGGTGTTCTTCGATAAGTCTCGATTCTTTTAACCATTAAGACGTTGAGTAGTATGGGGGTGCCGGTGTCCCGCATCGTTCCCCTACGCTCTATCAAGAAACATGCCGTTTTCCATAGCAAACTAAAATTGATGATTTTGTCCTCTACACTCGCAAAATCGTTGAGTCCACAAAAACCCTCTGCTCAATAATACTAACAATATCTGAATGATTAAAATTCGGACCATCCGCTTCGAGTTGTCAGTTTTTATCTAGTGATGTTGAGGCATTGTACTTAAATGCCTTGCCCATCCAGGACTCGATACGGCGGTGGCAGCTGCGGATTCCTGCGGACGTCAACTGCGCTAAGTTAGACTTTTTTCATTTTATTTATTTATTTATTTTTCCTCGAACTGCTTTATAGTCAAACGACAAAGCAAGAGCCATCTGCCGCTTTGCATGCCATTGTATTTAAAATCTGTGAAGCACAGCGTTGACCTATGGCCTCTCACTTGCTTATCCGATGGAAATCCACACCCGACAGTTGCAAGACGCCATATCGAGCATGAAGCTTTTATCTCTGATTTTCACAGCTGAATTAACTTTCACTCTCTATTTTGCGCGGCACAGTCCCCGCCATTTTCTGCCTAGATTTTCCCTCCCCTCCTCCCCCAGCATTCTCCAGTTACGGGCAATTGTGAAAGCAAAGTGTTAAATTTTCTTACAAGAAATTGAATAAATCAGACTGTCGTTACAACGCGAAGTTGCGGTTAACGTGTACGGTCTCAGGATTCAGCTCATCTGCACACAAATCAGCTGGTTGTGTAAACCTGGTAAAGAATTTCGATGCATCAGTAAAAGCCTGAAACTGCAATCAGACGGGCACCTGTTTAAATGTTGGGCCCTTCTCTACGTTGCCTAGCTTTTTGTAGAGCCCGTAAGCTTCTTGTTTCTTTAGACACTGCATGAAGATATTTTCTTGATTTAGTAATAGTAGTAGTAGTAGTAGTAGTATTAGTAGTAGCAGCTTTAATCATCCGTAGATCTCTTTTTACAAGGATATAGGACGTGTCAAAGTACTTACAGAATTGGGTCAATTTAAAATAATCTAATTCGTATACACATATATTTACAGACTTCTAGTTACAGACAATCATTAGATTTACTCCTGGTATACGATACTTTTTTACAAATAACTTATTAAATAATGTAATGCCACATTGTTCACTCATATCTCACTATCAGTCGCTGCACACACTATACACACATTGTTTCATAACACTTCACTCACTACACATACACACACACACACACACACACACACACTCACACACACACACACACACACACACACACACACACTAGTGATCTCTGGGCCATTTTCTTTACCGCAACTTCCCATTTGCTATCGCTCCATAATGTGTGAGATGTTGAGCTGAGAAAGAGGAAGAGGTGTTAGTATTGTGCCATGCATAGCTTGTGGATAAGTATTTCTAGAAAGGAAAAAAGAAGTAAAAAAACATAAAGTGAAGGTGTTATGTGGAATGTTGTATATTTTATAATCATTATTATTATTGTTTATTTGTATAACATTTTTTATGAAACCCCTACTCTGTTTTAGCTAAGTAATCCTTCAATGTATAAAATATATTGCATAACGGGTACTTTTTAGATGACTTTTTAATTAAGTGTATTTTTGCAATTTCCTTAATCCCTTTTGGTAATTTATTGTACAGTTTTATTCCTTGGTAGAAAATGTTGTTTGAGTTTTATGTTTATTTTTTCTTGGCAAATGTAAGTTGAGTCTATCTCTCGTTGCATGGTCATGGACAGTGCTGATTGTGCAGTAATTACCAATGTTATTTTTTATGTGTACAACTGGCTGGTAAATGTATTCACATGGAGCAGTTAAAATCCCCAGTGTTCTGAACAGATCTTTACAATGAGCTGGACTAGTTTTTTTGGTTATTATCCTTATGGCTCTTTTCTGAAGGCTGAAAATTGTGTTTATATTTTGTGCATTTGTTCCCAAAAAAAAAAAGAATACCATAGCTAAGAATTGAGTGTACATATGAATTATATGTAACAGCATGTTGCACACGGATGACAGGATTCTAAGGGCATAACATGCTGATGACATTCTGTTTGCAAGTACCTTTGTGTGTTCACTCCACTTCAACAGAGAATCAATATTCATTCCTAGAAATTTTGCATTCGTTACACAGTCTATAGAGGTGCAATCTACATTTAATTTAACGTTGTCATTTTTCCTCTTCAAATTGAAATCCATGTCATTAGTTTTCTTTATGTTCAATGTCACTCTGCATTCTATTCAGTATTTACAGAACATAAAGCTGTGACAGGTAGCAGAACGTTTCACATTCTGAATGCAGAAGAAATCAGAACTCTTACAGAAGCAAATACTCCTTTTCCCATCGTTGAAGTATCGTTACTTTATCATTTAATATGTCTATACGCAAAGTGTAGCGACACAACGATATTAGCCACAGACTGCACTAGGAGGAGGCAGAAGACTTCAGACCTCTGGTCAGCATGACCTCGAATAGAATGGGGCCGGAACGTTATTAACGCAAACAAAAATCGCATTCCAAGCCGCTACAGCATCCACGCCGACTACCGTAAATCCACAATCACAGCTGAAGCTGTTTCGTACCGTGTGTAGTTGGGTAGGAATGTTTTTTATTTGTTTAAAAAATGCAGGGTACATCAACAGACCGCAACAACCATTGATGTGCAGACGTGAGACACCCACGATCGGGTGCCTAACGCTTGCAGCCATAGCAGAGCTGACTTGCAGTGACGGATGTGCAGGCTTTGCTCCCTCCACAAGTGCATGAGACTACTGGGAGATCTCGTTCAGTGCATAGGATACTTCTGCACCATTCAACGAATGAAAGGTCGTACCGTAATGATATTCCAGTGCCAAGGTTATTCTTCTATGAAAGCTGCAGGGCAGATAACTGTTATGATCATAGCAGTGTGCCTCTAATTTCTTTCCATAGCTGTCTTCATGTACTCTAGAAATGGTGGTACTAGCGTCCTCTACGCCATTCTTCCTTTTTTAATACACGTTACAACCGTTCCCAGAAAATCTAACTTTCCATTTACTTCTTTTATGCTTTACAAAGTCAAAGGACGATTAAAGTTAGCAGCTATATAGAAAACTAATTGTAAAACCAATGCAGTTAAAGCGAACTGCTTAACGGAAATAGGTGTGTACACGACAGCAGTGTTTGACGTATGAAAAGTATGCTGCACTGACGTCGTGAACAAGAACAGAACACTATATAACCACAATCTCTCCGTCTCTCACAAACAATAACTGTCAAGAGAAACGTGCGCTTAGAACTGACAGAACCTCACCAAAACAATATGGGTTTTTTGTTCTACGTAAGACATCCTACACATCCAGCGGATTTCTTATGGTACTGTGTTATGGGTGCGAACGTGATTATGGTGATTTAACGCCATCCAGCAGTCCTAGAGTCCATATGTTAAGTAAAATCAGTAGAGCAGTACTGCATTGGTCTGTAGGACACACAAAATTTCAGCCATCCCTACTACAAACAGAAAGCGATCAAGTATTGTGGCGATATTAGGCTATTCCACACGTAAGTTATGTTTTACGTTGCACGTAGAACATGCAGCACCAACAGCACATTTCTTATGGTACTGTCGTCTGTTGTTTAGCATCATGTGGACCTGCGAGCCGTTGAGCTCATTGTCATCGCAAGGAAGCTGAACGTAGGCACTTTATGGATGTCTCTCGCGGGAGTAGATCTGTGGTATTGTCTCTTGCCTAACTCCACTGAGACGTACATTTCGTTTTCTAACAGAATCAGCAACAAAGTTACACCACAAATACCACTAGATTCGTTGATGATATATATTTCAAATTTCTGTAAATATCGAGGGTAGTATTTCGTCTCGACTACATAATTTTTCCAAACATACTTTAGTTTTAACCAATATCTGTGGTAAACTACCAGCTTTCCGCAGTTCACTAACTGTTATAGTTACAAAAGACCGACTATTATCAATAAACATTGCACTATCCAACGCGATGGCCAAGATGTGACACGGTAAAGGAGTACTTCGCTTCACCCGATCCTAATCGTAGTTTGATGAATTCTAACATCTAAACACGAATGCAACTGCACCTTCAGTTTCGCAACAACGAATTTAACTTTGAAGTAGATTTTCTGGCGATTTGTATCCCATTGCGGCACACATAGTTTTCTACAGATTCAGTTTGTAAAGTAGCGTGAAAGTCTTGTAGTTACAAGTGATGCAAATAATTCTAGACACGAGTAGCCCTTTTGATCTGGACTGTGAATGTCCTACTTTTCAATGTAATAAGCGATTGATATACGAGGGGCGTTTGAAAAGTCGATGCAAAAATGAGAACTACTTAAATGTTTGAGGTAAACCCTTTTTTATTTTTCGACATAGTCTCCTCTTAGACTTATACACTTTGTCCAACGCTGTTCTAATTTGTTGATCCCTTCCGAATAATAGGAATTCTCCAAGTCTGCAAAATAGCCATTAGTTGCTGCAATCACCTCCTCGTTTGAATAAAATCTTTGTCCCGCCAGCCATTTCATCAAATTGGGGAACAAATAGTAGTCTAAGGGAGCCAAGTCTGGAGAACAGGGGGGATGTGAAACGAGTTGGAATCCTATTTCCATTAATTTTGCGACCACAACTGCTGAGGTGTGTGCTGGTGCATTGTCGTGATGGAAAAGGACTTTTTGCGGTCAAACCGCCGGCGCTTTTCTTGCAGCTCGGTTTTCAAACAGTCCACTAACGATGAATAATATGCACCTGCAATAGTTTAACCCTTTTCCAGATAGTCGATGAGAATTATCCCTTGCGAACCCCAAAATACAGTCGCCATAATCTTACCAGACGAAGGAATGGTCTTCGGCTTTTTTGGTGCAGATTCTCCCTTGGTAACTCATTGTTTAGATTGTTGTTTGGTCTCAGAAGTATAGTAATGTATCCATGTTTCATCCACAGTGATGAAACGGCGCTTAAAGTCCCGCATATTCTTCCTGAACAGCTGCAAACCATCCTTGCAACACTTAACACGATTCCGTTTTTTAACAAGCGTGAGCAATCGCGGAACCGATCTTGCGGATAGTTTTCTCATGTCCAAATGTTTATGCAAAATATTATGTATCCGTTCATTCGAGATGCCCACAGCAGTAGCAATCTCACGCACCTTAACTCTTCCGTCATCCATTACCATATCATGGATTTTATCAATGATTTCTGGAACCGTAACCTCCACAGGGCGTCCAGAACGATCAGCATCACTTGTGCTCATATGGCCACTTCGAAAATTTTATAAACTGTTCTAATCGAATGTGCAGAGTCATCGTAATGTTTATCAAGCTTCTCTTTAGTCTCCTGAAGTGTTTTGCCTTTCATAAAGTCATGTTTAATCACCACACGAAGTTCATTTTCGTCCATTTTTTGACAAACAACCATCTTCCTTGATTCACGCGAATGCCAAACACGAAGAAATAGACCAATATGGCTGAAAGTTGGTGTGCGTTCTTTCCAAAGATGCTACTAACTAAACATGATCTCGATACGCGCCGGTGGTGCCATGTCTCGGACTTTGCAAGGACTTTTCAAACGACCCTCGTGCACATCAAAGGTTTCCAAAGGATCACTAAATCATTTCTGATGAATTGTAAGGGTGCTTACACAGAAAAGTATGCTGCGGTTGTTCATACAGACGTGTGGGTCACGGCTGCTCAGTTGGTAGATTACTAGTGTTTATAGTAGTAGTAATAGATTTAAACAGTAGGTCTCATGGGGAACTCAGTAAGATGTGATTGAAGTACGCCTTAGTGTGATGGAAATTTGAAACCGATGTAGACGAAACGTTAAACTCCAACTACCCTTCCTACAAACACAATATAATCTAATGTCTTGTAGGCTAAGTATCGTCTTCCTATTACTTGTGCTGACTGATGCTCTCGAAGTCTGCAACCGAAGTGTGCTGAGCAACGATGAGTGGCTGGTTAAGTTAGTGACAGGGGGGGGGGGGGGGGGGTTCTGAGCTTAGTGTTCCTCGAGGTCTGGCGCTGCCCTTTTTCCATTCGCTCGTCGGTCAGCGCCTGCTTCATGCCGTTTTGCGGTGCTGCAATGGTCAGAGTGCAGTAGATGCATTACGATTGCACGGTCATGTCTCACAGATTTCTATCCACCATGCACCCCAGAGACACGTATCAAGAGTATATTGGTATATTGGATCAGCATGAAGAACCGTTCCCAGAAAAGCTGCATGATAGACACAATTGTTTCCAGACGTCGAGTTTCCACTATCTCCAGCGTCTACAATACTAGCATCACAAGCACATCAATAATGCGGTGTTACTCTCTAACTTTAAATGTGTTGCTATAGGGCTGTAATCAGATTGAGAGTTCAATGTAGTGTTCATTTATGGAAATGCACGATATCCTCACATGACAATACTGCTGTCAGATTAAGATTGCTGTCAACTATATCGGAATTCAGTAGAAATAACTGCAACGTTCGTTCAGCTCTCAAGTGCCAATAGTGTTAGAAGATCACAGTGTGTAAGAACCACCCCAAAGAACAGTGGTAATATTTGTCAACACTGAGAACAAGATACACTGCACTCACTTTCAGAAACCTGACGCGTGTCAGCAAAACTCTCCAGTTAGTGGTAACCTTATGGGTACAGACTTTATGGAGTCGCCTGGCGGAGGCTTATAACGCTTACCCATTAGAACACTTCACAAAAAGTCTCTTATATGAATTTCTAGCAAGTTATTCACATCTGACATTCCAACACAGCAAACTACTTAGCAGGGTAATGGTATGACGTCACCATACAGGCACGGTTCTAAGTTGGGAATCCAAGATGGCGAAACAGGACGCCATTGATGAAATGAGAATCCAAGATGGCTGATCTGGGGATATGGGTACAGTCCGAAATATTTGTTCCAATTCCCATGTTACTGCAGTCATCTACCCGCGCCGCCCGCTGTCACCGAACGGTTCTAGCCGCTTCAGTCCAGAACCGCGCTGCTGCTACGGTCGCAGCTTCGAATCCTGCCTCGGGCATGGATGTGTGTGATCTCCTTAGGTTAGTTAGGTTTAAGTAGTTCTAAGTCTAGGGGACTGATGACCTCACCGTTAAGCCCCAACGTGCTTAGAGCCATTTGAACCATCTACCCTCACCACTCGTCTTCAGCGACCAGGCCTACTTGGGACCAAGGGGACCTGCCCCTGTGCTCTTTATTTGTAGTGAAAAGTTGATTATTATCGTGAAACATCATCAGACATGTACCGCCTGCAGACAGAAAGAAAAAGACTACTACGGCCAACTCTAAGCAGTAAACCATTCCTACCTCTGAGTGTTTAAAATTCGTTATATGTGTATGTGAATATGTGTCTTTTGCGTGGTTTCCTTCTGTTTCCCGCTCAGTTTCGTGATGTACCAGGTGCAGTTCCTGATATATCTGAACAGCAGCAGTAATTAAGTCAGCATGCAGATAAGCTCCCTGATGTCTGGTGGAGTAAAAAGGTTCAGTTCAGTGATACTGCTACGTCCAACAGAATTAGAACTTTTTAGATGACATGAAACTTAACGGTTCAGTCGTTACAATGTAAGACAGAGCTAACAGTTTTCTAGCATGTTGTTCATGTGGCAATCCAACACACTACACCACTTAGAAAAACCATGCCATTTCCGGTCTACATCCCCTGTAACGTTAACCTGAAACGCGCAAGTGTTGTGTTTTCTGGTACAGCTTCTCACAGTTTCTTCTAACGTATGACCATTATCAAGTACCTTCCTTTCACATTTCTACAGTGGTGTGGAGATCAAATCCGATTACAGAATGATTTAGACAGGGTATCCGTATGTTGCGAAAAGAGGCAGTTAAACCTACATAATGAAAAGTGTGTCGTCATCCACATGAGTACTCAAAAGAATCCGTCAAATTTCTGTTAAAGAAAAACCACACAAATTTAAATGCTGTAAATTCGACTAAATACGTAGAAATTACAATTACGAACAACTTACACTGGAATAATCACACAGATAATGTCGTGGGGAAGGCAAACGAAAAACTGCGTTTTACAGGCAAAACACTCAGAAAATACAACAGAGCCATTAAATACAGTGACAACACTACGCTTCTCCGCCCTTTTCTCGCGTATTGGTGCGTGTATAGGATCCGTATCAAATAGGATTGACCGAGGACGTCGAAAAAGTTGAGAGAATGGCAGCCCATTTTGCATTGTCACGAAATAGGGGAATGAATGTCAAGGATATTATACGCGAGTTTGGATGGCAGTCATTAAAAGAAAGGTGGTTTTCGCTATGTCTACATAGCAAGAAATGATCATTGTCGTAACACCAGGAAATCAGTGCCTGCACGGAAAGGTATGAGAGTTCGTTCTTCCCGAAAACTGTTAGAGAACTACTGATAGAGAAATGCTATGAAAGAGATTCGATGAACATTCTGCCAGGCACTTAACTGTAAATTCCAGAATTCCAGGTTATTCATGTAGCTGTGGATGTGGAAAGTGTCTAGCAGACTTCAGCTTCTTGGTAGGACGAAGAGTCAACTGACGAATATTCTGAAATTTGTGTGGTGCATTGCCGGCCAGTGTGGCCACGCGGTTCTAGGCGCTTCAGTCTGGAACTGCGCGACCGCTACGGTCGCAGGTTCGAATCCTGCCTCGGGCATGGATGTGTGTGATGTCCTTAGGTTAGTTAGGTTTAAGTAGTTCTAAGTTCTGGGGGACTGATGACCTCAGATGTTAAGTCCCATAGTGCTCAGAGCCATTTTTGTGTGGTGCATTAAACAGCTATCTACGTGGTTCTCCTGCACGGGGATGACAATGCGATAAAGGGAGGAATACTCGGTGTAATTGGGAAGAAAGCATATAAGAACTTATGATAATAATATGTAAAATAGAATTAGCAGCTGTTAAAAATTGAAGTTCTGGTGGAACAACTGTCTGGACTACTGTAGTAGCACTCGTTTCCTCTTGGATGTGCATGATCCACTGTAGACTAGTAGGACTACAACCTTGTCTTACCAGTTCTCAAACCATCCATCACGCCCTTGATCTTATATATTCTAATGATTCCCTACAGTTTCTTCTGCATGTTATTTATTACTAGTCTTTTCTATATCCAATGTTTATTTTTCTTATAGATTTTCAAACATCTATTCGCTACCTCTTCGTAAACCTGGCCTCCTAATAGTTGAATGTGTCACATATTCTTCCCACCGCTGTAGGAATGTGATATGAAGATATTTAATAGTGGTAATATGTTGGAGGATGTGAGAGGCTGTACCAAAAAATATAACCTTTGGACTTTCAGGATAACGTAAGAAACTGTGAGAAGCTGCACCAGAAAATCCGGCCGGTGTGGCCGAGCGGTTCTGCATCTACATCTACATCTACATTTATACTCCGCAAGCCGACCAACGGTGTGTGGCGGAGGGCACTTTACCTGCCACTGTCATTACCTCCCTTTCCTGTTCCATTCGCGTATGGTTCGCAGGAAGAACGACTGCCGGAAAGCCTCCGTGCGTGCTCGAATCTCTCAGATTTTACATTCGTGATCTCCTCGGGAGGTATAAGTAGGGGGAAGCTATATATTCGATACCTCATCCTGAAACGCACCCTTTCGAAACCTGGACAGCAAGCTACACCGCGATGCAGAGAGCCTCTCTTGCAAAGTCTACCACTTGAGTTTGCTAAACATCTCCGTAACGCTATCACGCTTGCCAAATAACCCTGTGACGAAACGCGCCGCTCTTCTTTGGATCTTCTCTATCTCCTCTGTCAACCCGACCTGGTAGGGATCCCACACTGATGAGCAAAACTCAAGTATAGGCCGAACGAGTGTTTTGTAAGCCACCTCCGTTGTAGATAGATTAAATTTTCTACGGACTCTCCCAATGAATCTCAACCTGGCACCCGCCTTTCCAAAAATTAATTTTATATGATCATTCCACTTCAAATCGTTCCGTACGCCCACTCCCAGATATTTTACAGAAGTAACTACTACCAGTGTTTGTTCCACTATCATATAATCATACAATAACGAATCCTTCTTTCTATGTATTCGCAATATATTACATTTGTCTATGTTAAGGGTCTGTTGCCACTCCCTGCACCAAGTCCCTATCCGCTGCAGATCTTCCTGCATTTCGCTGCAATTTTCTAATGCTGCAATTTCTCTGTATACTACAGCATCATCCGCGAAAAGCCGCATGAAACTTCCGACTCTACCTATTAGGTCGATCGTGTGCATCGGAGAGCACCGAATTACGTAGGGATCCAAAGGGAACGGTGGTGGACGTTAGGTACAGAAGAGACTGGAACATCACATTACGTCCACATGCTAACACCTTTTTATTGGTCTTTTACACTGACGCACATGTACATTACCATGAGGGGTGAGCTACACGTACACACGTGGTTTCCGTTTTCAATTACGGAGTGGAATAGAGTGTGTCCCGACATGTCAGGTCAATAGATGTTCAATGTGGTGGCCATCATTTGCTGCACACAATTGCACTCTCTGGCGTAATGAATGTCGTACACGCTGCAGTACATCTGGTATAATGTCGCCGCAGGCTGCCACAATACGTTGCTTCATATCCACTGGGGTTGTAGGCACATCACGGTACACATTCTCCTTTAACGTACCTCGCAGAAAGAAGTCCAGAGGTGTAAGATCAGGAGAACGGGCTGGCCAATTTATGCGTCTTCCACGTCCTATGAAACGCCCGTCGAACGTGTACTTCACCCCTCATGGTAATGAACATGTGCGTCAGCGAAAAAGACCAATAAAAAGGTGTTAGCATGTGGACGTAATGTGCTGTTCCCGTCTCTTGTGTACCTAAGGTCCATCATCGTTCCCTTTGGATCCCTACGTAAGTCGGTGCTCTCCGATACACACGATCGAACAGCGGAGGAGTGGCACTCAAGCGTCAACTTTATGTTACAATATCTCCGGATGTAATTAACATTTTACAATGCAACAAACGGCAATGATTACGTATTTGTTTATATGTTCAGATGTGCTAACAAAACTAACGGGGTTCCATTTAAAAAACGTAGGTTTGTGTTAAAAAACATACTTCCGTGCATTTTTTGTTTGTTTGTATTAACCAATTACACTAGCCCCTCTCCTCACGTTCGGTCTGTGGAATCGATTCGTCAGTATTTGATGTGGTTTACGAAATATATCCAGCGGTAATGTTAGGTGACTCACCCTGCATATTGTGAAAAGCAATGGTCCCATAACACTCCCATGTGGCACGCCAGAGGTTACTTTAACGTCTGTAGACGTCTCTCCACTGAGAACAACATGCTGTGTTCTGTCTGCTAAAAACTCTTCAATCCAGCCACACAGCTGGTCTGATATTCCGTAGGTTCTTACTTTACCAGGCGACAGTGCGGAACTGGATCGAACGCATTCCGGAAGTCAAGGAAAATGGCATCTACCTGGGAGCCTGTATCTAACATTTTCTGGGTCTCATAAACAAACAAAGCGAGTTGGGTCTCACACGACCGCTGTTTCCGGAATCCATGTTGATTCCTACAGATTATGTTCTGGGTTTCCAGAAATGACATGATACGCGAGCAAAAAACATGTTCTAAAATTCTACAACAGATCGATGCCTATAGTTTTGCGCATCTGCTCGACGACCCTTCCTGAAAACTGGAACTACCTGTGCTCTTTTCCAATCATCTGGAACCTTCCATTCCTCTAGCGACTTGCGGTACACGACTGTTAGAAGGGGGCCAAGTTCTTTCGCGTACTTTGTGTTGAATCGAATTGGTATCCCGTCATTTCCAGTGGACTTTCCTCTGTCGAGTGATTTCAGTTGCTTTTCTATTCCTTGGACACTTATTTCGATGTCAGCCATTTTTTCGTTCGTGCGAGGATTTAGAGAAGGAACTGCAGTTCGGTCTTCCTCTGTGAAACAGCTTTGGAAATAGGTGTTTAGTATTTCAGCTTTACGCGTGTTACCCTTTGTTTCAATGCCATCATCATCCCGGAGTGTCTGGATATGCTGTTTCGATCCACTTACTGATTTAACGTAAGACCAGAATTTCCTAGGATTTTCTGTCAAATCGGTACATAGAATTTTACTTTCGAATTCACTGAACGCCTCACGCATAGCCCTCCTTTTGCTAACTTTGACATCGTTTAGCTTCTGTTTGTCTAAATGGTTTTGGCTGCGTTTAAACTTGCAGTGAAGCTCTCTTTGCTATCGCAGTAGTTTCCTAGCTTTGTTGTTGAACCACAGTGGGTTTTTCCCGTCCCTCACAGTTTTACTCGGCACGTAGCTGTCTAAAACGCATTTTACGATTGCCTTGAACTTTTTCCATAAACACTCAACATTGTCAGTGTCGGAACAGAAATTTTCGTTTTGATCGGCTAGGTAGTCTGAAATCTGCCTTCTATTGCACTTGCTAAACAGATAAACCTTCCTCCCTTTTTTATATTCCTGTTTACTTCCATATTCAGGGATGCTACAACAGCCTTATGAACACTGATTCCCTGTTCTGCGGTTACAGAGTCGAAAAGTTCGGGTCTCTGTTTGTTATCAGTAGGTCCAAGATGTTATCTCCACGAGTCGGTTCTCTGTTTAATTGCTCGAGGTAATTTTCGGATAGTGCACTCAGTATAATGACACTCGATGCTCTGTCCCTACCACCCGACCTAAACATCTGAGTCTCCCAGTCTATATCTGGTTAATTGAAATCTCCACCTAAGACTATAACATACTGAGGTAATTTATGTGAAATATACTCCAGATTTTCTCTCAGTTGTTCTGCCACTAATGCTGCTGAGTCGGGAGGTCAGTAAAAGGAACCAATTATTAACCTAGCTCGGTTACTGAGTATAACCTCCACCCATAATAATTCACAGGAACTATCCACTTCTATTTCACTACAGCATAAACTACTACTAACAGTGACAAACACGCCACCACCGGTTGCATGCAATCTATCCTTTCTAAACACCGTCTGTGCCTTTGTAAAAAATTTTGCAGAATTTATCTCTGGCTTCAGCCAGCTTTCCGTACCTATAACGATTTCAGCTTCGGTGCTTTCTATCAGCGCTTGAAGTTCCGGTACTTTACCAACGCAGCTTCGACAGTTTACAATTACAATACCGATTGCTGCTTGGTCCCCGCATGTCCTGACTTTCCCCCGCACCCTTTGAGGCTGTTGCCCTTTCTGTACTTGTCAAGGCCATCTAACCTAAAAAACCGCCCAGCCTGGAAATTGAGGATGAGTGGTGGGCGTAGCATGGAAATTGGAACAAGTGTTTTGGACTGCACCCATATCCACAGGTCAGCCATCTTGTACTCTGACGTCTTCAATAACGTCTTTGACAGCCATCGTGGATAGACATCTTAGAATCGTTTAGTTTAGTACCTGTAGAGTGACATCCTATCATTACCATGCAAACTTGTTTGCTGTGTTGGAATATCAGATGTGAATAACATTGTAGAAACTCATATGACAGAATTCTTCTGAAGTGACCAGTGCGTAGGATCACCAGACAACTCCATAAAATCTGTTCTGATAAACGTATCACACGCTGGGTGGTTTCGCTGATATGCGTCATGTTTCTGAAAGTGAGTGCACTGTGCGTTATTCTCATTGATGATATATATTATCATTGTTCTAGCGATAGCTCTTACTCACTGCAATCCTGTAACGCTATCAGCACTTGCGACTTGAACATAGCAGTTATTTGTGCTGAATTCCGATATAATTCATAGCAAATGTAATCTGGCAGTAGTGCTGTCATGTGAGCACATCGTGGATTTCCATAAATTCAATTCTATAATCAAACATTTAACGTTGCAGAGAGTATCACCACGTTCATTGGTGCGCTATGTGATGCTAGTAGCGTAGACATTGGAGTCTGTAAGCAATTGTACGTATCATGGAGTTTGCCTCAGAACAGATCTGCATGCTGCTCCGATATACTCTTTATGCGTAGTAACCCTTGACTCTAGGGCTGCATGATGGATAGAAATCTGCAGAAAATATCTGATGAACTACATAGCACGAGTCTACCTTTCTAAGCTCGTCATGGGGACTACTGTTTGAATCAATTTAATCTACTACTCCTGCTACTACTCCTGCTACTACTACTACTATAAACACTCGTACTCTACCAAATGAGCCACAGAGACCCACACTTCTGTTTGAAGTATTTTCCTCTGCCAGTACCTTTACAAATCATCAGAGATGATTTATGAATCCTTTGGAAGCGTTCGATGTATGCCAGTCGTTTACTGTTCTTGAGTTGTAGGACATACGCAGTCCAAATCAAAAGGGCTATCTGGCATATCTGGAACTATTTGCAACACTTGTAAGTACAATACATTCACGTTACTTGTGCTAAGCTACAAACAGAAACCTTAGAAATGTGACTATATGGACGGCAGTTGGGTACAAACAGCTATAAAACCATTTTCAAATAAAATTTATTGTTTCTGACGCAAAATTGGAAATCAAGTTGCATTTTTGTCTAGACGTTACAGTTAATCAAACGATGATGCAGATGGGTAAGTATAACTGGTAGTGAACAGAAGAAATCTAGTCGTATACTATAGACACTAGTAAAATCAAAGCATGTTTGGAAAACGAATGTAGTTGAGATTTAGTACCGTACTCGAGACTTAACAGATATTTGTGTATTATATCATTAACGAATTTAGTGGATAATGTGTTCGAAAACGGAATGTACATGTCAGTGGTGTCAGGCAAGAGTTAACACTAAAGATCTATTCCAGCGAGGTGTATCCTTAAAGTACACTGAGCTCAGCGGCTCGCAGGGCCACATTATGTTAAAACACAGATGACAGTACTGTAAGAAATCTGCTGTGGGTGTTGGACGTTCTATGTACAACGTAAAAAATAATTTATGCGTGGAATCGCCTGAATACTGGGTCGCTTTCTGTTTATACGGGGGATGACTGAAATTTTAGAATGAGATTTTCACTCTACAGTGGAGTGTGCGCTGATGAAACATCCTGGCAGATTAAAACTGTGTGCCGGACAGAGACTCGAACTCGGGACCTTTGCCTTTCGCGGGCAACTGCTCTACCAACTGGGCTACCCAACCACGACTCACGCCCCGTCCTCACAGCTTTTAATTCCGCCAGTACCTCGTCTCCTACCTTCCAAACTTCACAGAAGCTCTCCTATAGTCACAGATTTAACGTTCCAGAGAGTATCACTACGTTCATTGGTGCGCAGTTGCCCGCGAAAGGCAAAGGTCCCGAGCTCGAGTCTCAGTCCGGCACACAGCTTTAATCGGACAGGAAGCGACTGAAATTTTGTTTGTCCTACAGACCAATTCAGTAGTACTCTATTGCTTTTACTTAACATATTGACCCTAGGACTGTTGCATGGCGTTAAATCATCATCATCACTTTCGCACCCAGAAGACAGTACTATAAGAATCCCGCTGGAAACGTAGATTTAATAAGGTTCTGTCAGCTCTGTTCATATGTTTCATTAGCCATTTTCTTGACAGTTATTGTGTGTGGGAGACAGAGAGATTGTGGTGATGTAGTGTTCTGTCCCGTTCTTGCTCACTACTGCAGTACAGCGTACTGTTTAAGTTCGGACGTCAGTCGCCGCTCTCTCGTACACATCTATTGCCGTCAGGGAGTTCGCTATATGTTTCTCTGATGTTTTTAAGTGTAAGAGAAGTGAATGAAAAATTAGATTTGCTGGAAGGTTCTCAAATGTACTGTAAAGTAAAATTAGCATTGAGGACACTAGTACGATCGATTCTAGAGGGCATGACAACAGATATCGAAAGAAATCAGATACATTCCGCTAAGATCACAACAGTTATCTGCATACAGCTTTCGCAGAACGATGGTCAGGGCACTGGAATGTGGTTGATGCGCGTTTCGTTCGTTGGATGGTTCAATGAACTGAATCAGAGAGCTGGAGCGCTTTATGGTTTTATGGGTTTACGGCTTGAGCGCTACGTGGGAGACCGAGCCGCTCGTGTCCAGCCCCACACAACAGCTCGGTTTCATACTCACCCAATGTCTGAGGTCTGATGACCGAGCATGGCCGGTCTTAACTGAAGTCTCGCTTCGCCTCACCTCTTCTCGTCTCGCCTTACCCCCTCCCCCCCCCCCCTCCGACTCTCTCTCTCTCTCTCTCTCTCTCTCTCTCTCTCTCTCTATTTATCCTTCTCCATTCTCTCTCTCTTTCTTTCGTTATGTGATGTCACTCATTCTCTTTTAATATCACATTAACATTTTCAAGCACGCTTAATTGCGACACTTAATTTCAAACAGCGCGTGGTAAATAATTTGATATTTCGTTTCATTTACTGGGAAAGATAAGACCCGTTTACAAACAAAAACTTTTTTGCGCCTGTCATTAATTACGTGCACATTAAATAAATACTATCCCTGCAATCTAGGAGACGACTGTCTTTATAAAGACAACATATGAAGCATATTGTATATTTACAGCAGGAGCATTTCACATTTTTTGCTTATTTGCAGGAGAACAAAATTTGTGGTTGATCAGCAGTGCATCACTGACGGGTTTTGGATTTAATGGGCTGGGTGATTTTTAACAACTGCTGCCTTCATTAAAGCACTGTCCACTAGGTGCGCTAGGTGCGCTTGTTGTTGGGTTACAGAAAATAGGTCTTGCATTTTCAGCCAGGCCTGGTAGGTCCTTTTCATGTCTGCTACACCATATTACGGTAGACTCTAAATGAGAGAAAATATAACGGTGCAACTAAATCAACGGATATTATTCAAAGCAAATCATAATTTAGAGGTTATTACATTTCCAGTGGTATGTTACAGACTAAATGAAGTACAAATTGTCCTGTTTCACGTCCTACTGCAATCGTAAATTTTACCATGGTTTAGTAATATAGGGCGAACATGGCATCGTCCCCTGTGTGCAGTAAAATATAGATATCCACTTCGTCTGTGGCGGATAATTTGTTACTCTCCCAGTCCGTGAAACTATTTCTCTGGCTGGCAGTAGCACTGCACCTGAAGGCTCTATGTTAATGAACAAGCAGGAAGTAATACAGAACTGATGCGGAAATCATGAAGGCGTACCCGGCAGAAATATATTTTACGTTGATGAAACACCATACGAATTTTAACGCTTCCGTTTCACTATAACTACATAAAAACGATTACGTTAATAGTTGCATATTGTACCTGAATAGCGTGCACACGTTTGTCGCACGGGGCTAAGACTTTTATGTTTTTCATTTATTTCAAACGTAATGAGATAACTGAAACACGGCCACACGAACGTCACAATTTTATATTTGGAAGTATTTACAACTTTCTCACGAAGAAAATTCATGGCTTGATTTTTAATTCTTTTTAGCTGCCAGTATACATCACTTACACTACTTAATTGTAAATCTATCCTTTCCTCTTATCATAACGAAACAGAACATGTTACTGTAATAATCCAGCTGTACGCTTATTAAATGGTTTCGCGAAATTTACAGTTCTTCCTGAAAATTCATTCCCATATCCTGTAACATGTGAGCGGAATTCTTAGCCTTCAGTAAAGTAGCAATTTCGTTATACTGAGAGTGTAAGGGCTCCAGTATAGTGTACAAGCTGTTCCAGCATGTACTAAACTTTGGTTTCAAAGATGAGCAGAGACCGCTTTTCTTCATGTCATTTGGTAGTATTTATTGTTGCTGTGATCCTCTCGTCACCATTTAACAAGAAGCTACCTTTATCGCAAATGTGGCTAAGTTCTGTTATCAACGGGCAACACCAGGTACCCTCTCGTGACTTTCCAAAGTTTTTATTCTAAAGGAACCCTGATCAAGAACAAAATTATACAACATGTCCGGTGAAATGTTTCTATCAATGATCCTCTATTCTGTACCTCCTTTAGTCTCGTCAACTTATCGTTCCGGAATTTAGCAATAAATAAAATTTTATTCACATGAGTTTGGCATATTTAATAATGATGGAACGATGCTGACGTTCCGATAATGTGCATCTAGATGAATTAATTATTGGTCTATTTCTTTGAAACATTCACCGGAAACAGCACTAAAAGATGGCACTTCATTAGCACACATTGCAACAACCTTTGCCGTTGTTCTATTTTTCATTACTGCCTGTATTCCTGAAGAAGCTTTGCCAGTATTGGATTATTTACAGCTATATTTCTTTAAATGAACTGGTCCCGACCGAAAATTCAATAACATATATGAGTTTATGCACGAGACGTACGCAGTAGACTTTATGTTTCCGTTTACGACCAACAGAAATTTATTCGATACTTCGCTTTCTCGAACCTCCCACTTCTTTTTAGTTCTACAGCTTACTGCACGGGATTTCCTCACTCTACATTATTACGAACACACCACGAACGAGAACCCTGCGCCGGATGTAGCCAGGTACGGTTAAATAAATGTTTAACATTTTTGGAGTGAGACATTACCTAAGATTCTATCATGGCCTTTATGCTCAACCACAGTAATTAGTGCGGGAAACCTATCCAGTTAGGCTGTGCTCGACCCACCTCGCATTTAGAATTACATATTAATACCTTCAGATGCTGACGTGTGTTGATATATATCTCGAACCCGGGATCTCCTGCATACATGGAAGACGATCTATCCATCTGAGCCACCGAGGGCACAGAAGAGAATGCGACTGCAGGGACTATCTCGCGCACGCCTCCCGCGAGACCCACATTCTCACCGTATATGTTAAATGGTTCAAATGGCTCTGAGCACTATGGGACTTAACTTCTGAGGTCATCAGTTCCCTAGAACTACTTAAACCTAAGTAAACTAAGGACATCACACACATCAACGCCCTAGGCAGGATTCGAACCTGCGACCGTAGCGGTCGGCCGGTTCCAGACTGTAGCGCCTAGAACTGCTAGGCCACTCCAGCCGGCCCTTATATGTCCACACACTACATTCATAGTGTCCCTGCCCAACACAATCGTTACTCGTGGAAGACATTCTTATCAAGTCCCATACGATTTCGGGTATTTTGTGTGCATCTTCACAGAAGAAGGTCATGGCCGGTATTTTCAGAACTACACTCCTGGAAATGGAAAAAAGAACACATTGACACCGGTGTGTCAGACCCACCATACTTGCTCCTGACACTGCGAGAGGGCTGAACAAGCAATGATCACACGCACGGCACAGCGGACACACCAGGAACCGCGGTGTTGGCCGTCGAATGGCGCTAGCTGCGCAGCATTTGTGCACCGCCGCCGTCAGTGTCAGCCAGTTTGCCGTGGCATACGGAGCTCCATCGCAGTCTTTAACACTGGTAGCATGCCGCGACAGCGTGGACGTGAACCGTATGTGCAGTTGACGGACTTTGAGCGAGGGCGTATAGTGGGCATGCGGGAGGCCGGGTGGACGTACCGCCGAATTGCTCAACACGTGGGGCGTGAGATCTCCACAGTACATCGATGTTGTCGCCAGTGGTCGGCGGAAGGTGCACGTGCCCGTCGACCTGGGACCGGACCGCAGCGACGCACGGATGCACGCCAAGACCGTAGGATCCTACGCAGTGCCGTAGGGGACCGCACCGCCACTTCCCAGCAAATTAGGGACACTGTTGCTCCTGGGGTATCGGCGAGGACCATTCGCAACCGTCTCCATGAAGCTGGGCTACGGTCCCGCACGCCGTTAGGCCGTCTTCCGCTCACGCCCCAACATCGTGCAGCCCGCCTCCAGTGGTGTCGCGACAGGCGTGAATGGAGGGACGAATGGAGACGTGTCGTCTTCAGCGATGAGAGTCGCTTCTGCCTTGGTGCCAATGATGGTCGTGTGCGTGTTTGGCGCCGTGCAGGTGAGCGCCACAATCAGGACTGCATACGACCGAGGCACACAGGGCCAACACCCGGCATCATGGTGTGGGGAGCGATCTCCTACACTGGCCGTACACTGCTGGTGATCGTCGAGGGGACACTGAATAGTGCACGGTACATCCAAACCGTCATCGAACCCATCGTTCTACCATTCCTAGACCGGCAAGGGAACTTGCTGTTCCAACAGGACAATGCACGTCCGCATGTATCCCGTGCCACCCAACGTGCTCTAGAAGGTGTATGTCAACTACCCTGGCCAGCAAGATCTCCGGATCTGTCCCCCATTGAGCATGTTTGGGACTGGATGAAGCGTCGTCTCACGCGGTCTGCACGTCCAGCACGAACGCTGGTCCAACTGAGGCGCCAGGTGGAAATGGCATGGCAAGCCGTTCCACAGGACTACATCCAGCATCTCTACGATCGTCTCCATGGGAGAATAGCAGCCTGCATTGCTGCGAAAGGTGGATATACACTGTACTAGTGCCGACATTGTGCATGCTCTGTTGCCTGTATCTATGTGCCTGTGGTTCTGTCAGTGTGATCATGTGATGTATCTGACCCGAGGAATGTGTCAATAAAGTTTCTCCTTCCTGGGACAATGAATTCACGGTGTTCTTATTTCAATTTCCAGTAGTGTATATACGTACATATGGATATGATGTCTGTTCTTTCGGTTGTGTCTGAACGAATAGACGCCATATCCATATACGTATACAACTCGCATTTTGTGCTCGAATACGCGGTCTTGAAGAGCTCTACACTGAATGACGTCTGCCGATGTGTCGTCACACAAGCGGACGTGGCATAGCCTGCGGCGTCCGTCACTCCAAATCAGTTCTGTTACGGCCGCAAGCGTTCGGCACACGATCGCGGCGGTATCACGTTTGCACACCGGCGGATGTTGTGCTTGCTGACGTCCATCAAAGTTAAATATGTAAAAAAGTATTCCTGCCTTACTACACAGACGACGAAACAGATTCTGCTTTCATGCTTGACTTGCACCGGTCTGTGTGGGTGTTGCAGCGATCTTCAGAAGCGACACGGCGTGCGGTGCTTGTTTAAATAAACAAGCATTCATTCCGTATTCTGTCCTACAAAGTACTGACGGCGGGACAGTGCTTTGTGGCGTTATTATCTTGTTCTTATTTGGTGATGTCCTATACATGTTATGTTGTTCAAATTCTCTTAGAAGCTTCTTTCAAATACAGCAGAAAAATATATAGTTCAATTAGAAAAAAGTCGGTCATAATTCGGCGAATATAAACCCTATAAAGGTACTCGATAAAGTCAGAAAGTCAGTAAATTCGTCATATTGTCTGCTATAACTTGGCGAAAACTGCACCTCAATATACTCATTCGTTCTGGGTGTATTTGTGGCGCCCAGTCTTAGCTGCTTCATCCTGTATAATGGCATAATGGCGCTTTCTCTTTAGCGTTCAAAGCACTTACTCGGATGTTCCCTTTTAGTGTGTGTGTGTGTGTGTGTGTGTGTGTATGTGTGTGTGTACGTGTGTATTAAACCGGGGACCTATAAACGACGGAGAGGCATCGTACCGCGGTAGCACTCAGTGGTTCACAACCCCACGAAAGGCCACATCAGTCCACCCACCCCATCACCACCCCACACCGAACCCAGGTTATTGTGCGGTTCGTTCCCCCCCCCCCCCCTCCCTACCCCCTCGGGAACGTCTCTATCAAACGAGTGTAACCCCAAATGTTTGCGTGGTAGAGTAATTATGGTGCACGCGTATGCGGAGACAGTGTTTGCGCAGCAATCGCCGACATAGTGTAACTGAGGCGGAATAAGGGGGACCAGCCGGCATTCGCTGAGGTAGAAGGAAAGCGCCTTAAAAACCATCCACAGGCTGTCCGGCACACCGGACCTCGAGACTAATCCGCCGGGAAGCAGCGCTTTAGACGGCGCAGCTAGCCGGGCAGGTTATTTTAGTGGCAGGTTCGAATCCTGCCTCGGACATGGATGTGTGCGATGTCCTTAGGTTAGTTAGGCTTAATTAGTTCTAAGTTCTGGGCGACTGATGACCTCAGAAGTTAAGTCACATAGTGCTCAGAGCCATTTGAACCATTTTGTTCTTTTAGCGTACTTATCCTTGTTTTCTTCTGGCACGATTCCTGCAACATTACCCGCTTTGGGACTGCTTCTGCCACTGACTGTGGGCATTCAACTGACAATGTCTCATCTGTAGTGTTGACCACACTTGTTAAGCATTCTTCCAATTCCATTTTTACTAATGCCTCAAGTTGATGCACGCCCTTCGTCGTTCCCTGTTTTGGAATGATAGCGTCTCTCATTCCGCTCGCCTCTGTTTTCATCCGGCACACTTGCACCTCTAGGGCTCTTACTGTTACTGTTGAAACAAGGTTGATAACTGGCTTGTGTGTTGACAACTGGCTTGTGTGCTATTTGCTTCATTCCGGAAATCCCTGTTGCCTGTCCCGGTTAATGAATTTCTGTCCCTATCAGCTCTCGCTTCGCCCTTAAGTCTCCTTCCAAAGAGCCTTCTCTTTCCCGTGAATACGCTGTGCAGAACTCACCCCTAGACTCTTAATTTATCTACACGCCTTTCGCTGCACGTCTGTGCTTTGTCTGAAGAAATCCTTTCTTTCCTGTACCTGCGCAATCGTATTAGCAAGAACCCGAAATTCATATACCTAACTGCACTACGCGGAGCTCACACACTTGCTCCGTCTTCGTACCGATCTGTTCCCCGAGAATCCACAGGTTTCCGCTGGCAAAACTTATTAGGATTCCCACCAGCCCTTCAAACGGAAGATCCACATCTTCCCCATTTGTGTGGTAGCAATGACTCAAGTGCATTCCACCTCCGAGAACTACAGATCGCTCTGCCCTTGCAACCGCATTAGCGGTTCTCCGAATCCTAATACATTCCACCGTTTCTCAGATTACTTCTCTCAATTAAGCTTACCTGCGCCCCACTATCCACCATACTCCTCAGGCTATTATTACTGCCTTTCTGGCACTCCAGTTCCATAAACTCATGTGTATTTTTCGTTGTCCACAATATCTTTCCATGTAGGGCGTAAGTGACTGCTTCCTTACGCCCTTACTTAGTTTTTCTGGCTTTTACCTTACCTATGCACGTTCTGTGCATAGCAAGCGCTCTCGTGGTAGTCTGTCGCTTAATGAGTGGTTCGTTTGCATATAAATATGTTATGGAGTTCAACTGCGAACATGGGCCTTTATGACCGGGCCAGTTACTTCGCGAGTACTTTACTCGCGATCCGAACCGTTTCCCTGCCATTTGATACAACCGTCCCCACCTTTCTTATTCTTATATCTATGTGACAGTCTCGCGCCATATGCAAGTTCCCTTGCGGTAAGCACTTCGTGGTTCGGGCGATCGTCTTATCTCTTGCCGACTCTATTGCGCTCTCCCCTGTCAGAGTCATACCTATTGCTACTGTTAAAGTTAACGGCTCACCTCGTGCACGTATTATGTGTTTATCCTGTCATCATTAATCCCTTGGATAAACACTGCTCAGATTAACTTCCAAACGAGCCAAGGCGGCCTTCTAACTCCGAATCTCGCACGGTACCTCTGATAGCTTCCACGAAGTCGAGCTGTATTGCATCCAAACTTAAGCCCCACTCTGCTCCGCTGTCCCCATGTTCTTGCCTATTTGCAGACATCTGACAAACACAGAAATCGAGCGTGCTTTCGTTGTCATAGTTTTTTTATAGTATGGCACGCACACCTCGCTAAATGGCGCTTAAGTCTCTAAGAACTTGCTACGTGATGAGCCAACTATTTTACTTTTTCAGGAATTTTAACACGGTATCATGCTGCTCTGTGTCTGTAAGTTCAAATGCAATATTGCAATTGTGTTCTTGCACGGAAACATTTTCAAGTGTCAATAGGCGATCCTGATAAGTTGGTGGGTGTGGAAATGAGGAAAAATGTATTATTTCACTTGTGCAAAATTTTACTGTTAAGGCGTAAAACACACACCGAATGTATTTTGGTATTTTATGTTTAGAGGGAATATCTTCTAAACGATAATTCAGCATATATTACATCAATTGCGTATAAAGTATCAGAAATATCTAACGTGTTGTCCATTCCAAAATCTCTGGTGGCAGGAGGATTTCTTTCTGGGAACTGGGAGGTAAGTTTACTGAATAATTTGAGACAGTTAAAAGCAACGAATAAGTCACATTCCTTAAAAAGGAAATACATACATTTTGAGGTGTACCGAATGCAGTTTTATCAAGGGTGCAGACCACTGAAACCTATGTGCATATAAAAAATGTTTTTCTTATGAAAGTTGATACGTAATTAATTTTTCTGAAAACTCTATAATCAACTTTTGAATTTTTCTTTTGCGTTTTACGTTCTTGGCCTTCTTTGTTTTTCATTTACTTTACCATTTTGTATACGTGCATTTTATTGACTGAAAGTAATAAAATTTTTTTGATGGAAACTAGTTACAATAATGATAATTTGCAAGGAAATACTCAAAACAAATTTTTTCACACGCACATAAAATCAACGAAATTTTTTCAAATAATATACAAGACGGAGTAACCAATACAAATCAAAATTCAACAGGAGTTCAAATTTTCGGTAGGGATCTGCATCAAGCATATTTCAGTACATTGGTAAGCCTTGGCGAAGAAAATTGATTACGTACTAGCAATTGCATTGTGATATACAGGACATAAACTCCCGTCTGAGGCCTGCGATCATTTTTACGTTAATGATTGGCAAGCAATGCTGTACAATCGCAATAAAGTCATGACATGTTCAATTGACTCTTTTATTAGAAGATGTTACGCGTTTCGGGATTACACCCATCTTCAGACATCACAAACTTCAACTCCTTCCTAACCAACCAGGCGTACAGCCTTGACAACTCAATGAAAGTGTCGAATAGCATATGACTGCGACACAAGCAGTCTCGAAGCAGAGAAAGAGTCAATTGAGCATCTCATGACTTTATTGCGATTGTACAGCATTGGTTGCCAATTATTGTTGCATTGTTTCTCAAGTGGAGATTGACATCATAGTCATTCAATAGAAGTAGATCCGAAAATCTTTTCAACAAAGTTCTTTCAACACCGAAGCCGTATACGTTCTATGGCTGTACCTTTGCCATCGAGCCGTTTGGGATCAATGGTTTGTCTCTGGCTTCCTGGCTCCGCCGCTGACCTACGTACTGGTTGTTCAAGTCATACAAAGCGATTCTCGAAGCTGTTCCGTCGTTTTGTGTGACATTGGGCTCGACGTTCCAAAGAGAGATGACCTATTCTAATAATTAGTTGAGTGATCACAAGTGCAGGCTACTCCACGACCTACAAATCCCACGCCTGATATCAGAAAATAAAAAGTCACAATGTGACGTTCAACGAGCGGTCCAGACGCTTAATGACATAGGAGGCTGAGGAAGGTCCTTAGAGTTACCTAAACTGCAGATTGCTAACTGAAAGTTTTGAAGTTATTATGAAACTCAGTCAATAAATATGCAACATAAGGCAAGAACTGAACAACGATCCTGAGCAGAAAGTACGCTACTGGCCATTAAAATTGCTACACCAAGAAGAAATGCAGATGATAAACGGGTATTCATTGGACAAATATATTAAACTAGAACTCACATGTGATTACATTTTCACGCAATTTGGGAGCATAGATCCTGGGAAATCAGTACCCAGAACAACCACCTCTGGCCGTATTAACGGCCTTGATACGCCTGGGGATTTAGTCAAACAGAGCTTGGATGGCGTGTACAGGTACAGCTGCCCATGCAGCTTCAACACCATACCACAGTTCTTCAGGAGTAGTGACTGGCGTATTGTGACGACCCAGTTGCTCGGCCACCATTGACCAGATGTTTTCAATTGGTGAGAGGTCTGGAGAATGTGCTAGCCAGGGCAGCAATCGAACGTTTTCTGTATCCAGAAAGGCCCGTACAGGACCTGCAACATGCGGTCGTGCTTTATCCTGCTGAAACGTAGGGTTTCGCAGGGATCGAATGAAGGGTAGAGCCACGGGTCGTAACACATCTGAAATGTAACGTCCACTGTTCAAAGTGCCGTCAGTGCGAACAAGAGGTGACCGAAACGTGTAACAAATGGCACCCCGTACCATCTCACTAGGTGATACACCAGTATGGTGATGACGAATACACGCTTCCAATATGCGTTCACCGCGATGTCGCCAAAAACGGATGCGACCATCATGATGCTGTAAACAGAACCTGGATTCATCCGAAAAAATGACGTTTTGCCATTCGTGCACCCAAGTTCGTCGTTAAGTACACCATCGCAGGCGCTCCTGTCAGTGATGCAGCGTCAAGGGTAACCGCAGCCATGGTCTCCGAGCTGATAGTCCATGCTGCTGCAAATGTCGTCGAACTGTTTGTGCAGATGGTTGTTGTCTTGCAAACGTCCCCATCTGTTGACTCAGGGATCGAGACGTGGTTGCACGATCCGTTACGGCCATGCGAATATGATGCCTGTCATCTCGACTGCTAGTGATAAGAGGCCGTTGGGATCCAGCAAGGCGTTCCGTATTACCCTCCTGAACCCATCGATTCCATATTTCTGCTAACAGTCATTGGATCTCGACCAGCGCGAGCAGCAACGTCGCGATACGATAAACCACAATCGCGATAGGCTACAATCCGACCGTTGTCAAAATCGGAAACGTGATGGTACGCATTTCTCCTCCTTACACGAGGTATCACAACAACTTTTCACCAGGCAACGCCGGTCTACTACTGTTTGTGTATGAGAAATCGGTTGGAAACTTTCCTCATGTCAGCACGTTGTAGGTATCGCCACCGGCGCCAACCTTGTGTCAATCCTCTGAAAAGCTAATCATTTGCATATCACAGCATCTTCTTCCTGTCGGCTAAATTTCGCGTCTGTAGCACGTCATCTTCGTGGTGTAGCAATTTTAATGGCCAGTAGTGTACAAACATACGGCAAGAACTGAACAACGATCCTGAGCAGAAAGTAAATGAATGACTCTATAATGTTTCCCAAGAGGGAGGTACTCTTCTAAGTACGAATGCGAGCAGTGCCTGAGTGAAAACTACTCATCCAGGCCTCGGGGCTATCTTACACATGGGTCCTTCTTGAGAGGACATATGAACTGAATTCCTCTTTGGGCTCCGCAGCTTTCGCCTTTATACTGTACGGCGGGGCAAGTCGCCAGTTCCACGTTGGTGTTTCCGACCACCACCCTGCGAGGCCACGTATGTCACCACACACGGTTACCGCCAAAGTCTTTACGCACCTCGGGGCTACTTCACGTGAGGTCTCTTGAGCTCTACGTCGACATCCTGTCATGCACAACCACACCCTGTTGGTGGCGGTTTCTTTGTACTTACTAATATACATATTCATTCTGGCTTCCGTTCTTTGCCTCTCTGGCGTTGTACTTTTTAAATATGCGCTATTTAAAAGCTGTCTTCAGTTTCATCCGATCATGCCTACAAGGCATTTTACGTATTTTCAGTAATATTACATTCAGTTTCAGTATTTCAAGTCACAGGGCCCCTCCATCACAGGTCATCCCACCATTACGCCGCTAGAACTCCCACGTGCCCCTTTCCACCAGACAAAACATTCTCGACCGCTGCGACAAACTTGTGCAATAGTTTTTGAATGAGAGGCAATGAGCGTGCGTATATTTATTAGGATCATAAACACATGCTAATAAAAATGATGTATCTGATCTAAACGTGTAGAATAAATCTATAATTAAGCTTTGAGTGGGATTTCAAATCAAATAATTTTAAATTAAATAAATAGCCGTCTTATCTTTGTATGCATTTCACTCAAGTTTACGACACTTATACTTTTTCACTTTAGTACTTTTTATACGCAGTTTTTCTTCTAACTGAACCTGGCAGTTTCTTGTGTCCAAGGTCTTGCTTGTGAGACAGTAGATCTCTTACACTAATCAGTGTGCAGTCACCAGCACTGTCTCGCGTTTTGCCAGACAAGCCATACTCCATCAAAACGTTCGAACGAAAGAATCCTATCAGTAATTACTCAAACGAAAGATTCATGAACCCCTAAAGTGATCACTCCGTCTTCACGCCACAAGTGGCCTACCGGGACCATCCGACCGCCGTGTCATCCTCAGATGAGGATGCGGATAGGAGGGGCGTGTTGTCAGCACACCGCTCTCCCGGTCGTTACGATGGTATTTTTGACCGAAGCCGCTACTAATCGGTCGAGTAGCTCCTCAATTGGCATCACGAGGCTGAGTGCACCCCGAAAAATGGTAACAGTGCAAGGCGGCCCGGATGGTCACCCATTCAAGTGTCGGCCTAGCCCAACAGCGCTTAACTTCGGTGATCTTACGGGAACCGGTGTATCCACTGAGGTAAGGGCGTTGCCCATAAAGTGATCAGGCAATAGAAAAGTTTATCTGGTTGGGCATATGTCCACTATGTTTTGTTCTCAAGTAAGATTCACTAAGGCACAAGAATATAGCACAAACATAAATCTAAACAGCTGCATAGAATCACTACATACAACTTTGTTTCAACAAATGCTGTTTACATACCACTTTGTTTCAAAAAATATTGTTTGAATTTTGACAATATTTATTGCATCCCACATTTACCTTGAATATTAACCGATAATAAACCAAACATACACAAATTCTTGCTTCTCCAACTGAACAGTTACCCACTAAATAAATTAACTCAATCCTTGACCTGTTGATCGTTACAAATTGTGTTAAGAAACTGGACGTCCTCATACCCCCATGAATAGCAGTAAAGCAATACGCATCTGTCCCTCAACAAACTGAATCCCACATTACACCCACTACTCATTTCACCTCAATGCACCAGATTTAGCCTACAGACGATATTTCCCATGCCACAGTTACTCAGTTTCTGAATTACTGACATTTATCTCCATATGCGCATTCATATATGCACTCACAAGTATGTGCACACCTCAAAATCAGGCACATCTCCCTTTGGACAGGTCCATATAATAAATTACCCTTCAGTTCCACTTCTACACAGGTTCCTAACGTTGGCACTATTACTGTCGCTTATCGATGTTAATTTTTACCCCATCCCCTTTCATCTACCATACTAGTTAACGTAATACACGCAAGATTCAATTCTTTTCGTGTTACCATTCTGCACATTGCATGTATTATTTATTTATTTATTTATTTATGCATTTATTTTACCTATAGAAGTATTTCTTTCCTCCTTCCCACAAATTTATTCCTTTCCCTATAACACACTCCCTTTATCACACACAGATTTCTCTCTTTTCTTATTCACTTTTGCCACAGCATCCATATTATTGGTCAAATTGTTCCAGTCAACTACCAGGAACATTACAGCATCAAATTTGCTCTTTCTCCTGCGCAAGTAGTCATACATAGAATTCCATGCCCCATGGCAATTCCAAACTGAACATGTTTATTCTTAAATTCAGCATTTTCCCTTCATTGAAAAAGTAAAGTTATACCTACCATGCCCTTTGGCAAACTCCACTGATGAAATTCCTTACCTTGATACATAATTGTTTATGATTCATTAAATTAAATCTTTTTCTCTCAAAGACGCTCATCTCCATTCTTTTCATTACTCTGTTTGACTTTTCTTAAATTAAATATTTCTGTCTCAAAGACGCCCATCCAATTCTTAACCTTTTACTACTTTGTTTATTGCCTTCCTTGTATTCGTTTACACACAGACACCTCAACTTTGCACTTGTTTACAATTTATATTGTATGTATTCCTACACTTGTGCCTCCTTAGGCCCAAAGTCATAAAACACAGTACTCATATGAATCACCATTGCCTCATATTTCTCTCTCAAAGATACCTATTCCACTCTTAACTTTTTACTATTCTGTTTGTTGCCTTTCTTACATTCATTTACAAACAAACATCCTAATTTTGCATTTGTTTGCTGTTTATATTGCATGTATTTCTGCCCTGGTACCTCATCATGCCCAAATTCACGAAACAGAGCAACCATATAAATCACTAGTCCCTCAAATACACTTTCCATCTCCAGACTGCTTCCCTCTATAACTTCAGTTCCACCTTCGACATTATCTTCGATTTCAGTTGAACTATCCTGATCTTGAACTACTTCATCACTGACTGCATTTGTTTGCCCAATAATCTCTGCTTCTGCATTTACACAATTAACTTTAATTTCTTCACTATCCAGTTTATCTTCCCCAAGACAAATATCTACAGTTTTCTCGCTAGAATTACCCCCCCCCCCCTCTACTACGTCATTAGACTTTGACAGCGTATTATTAAAGCTCCTACTCACAGCATTTATTTTATCACAAAGGTCAGAATTCATATTTCCAAGTTCAGATACTATTTCTCCACATTTATCAGTAAAACCACTGAGTAGCATAACATAAGCACATTTACAACCCATTGATTTCCCGCGCCTAACTCTTTCCTTCGCGGTTGGGTATCGCCTGTCTCGCTTTCCACGCTATCTGAACCGCAGCCACTCAACGACTTTTTAATTTCGTCGCCCGTGGCTGGCGATCAGAAACATAAATTTGCACTGCAGCCGTTGACTGTACTTAACTTTCCATCTTTCATGGCCTCTATCGGCCGTCACCGTGAACCATCCATCCCCTGTTTAAGTGCTGCCTTTCCACATCTCTCACCAGTCTGTCTACATGCTCCCATGACGCTACACACCTCAGTTCATGTTATGTATGCTAGTTTCTTAAATTGTGGATGAGGTGCTAAAAACATTATTTTACTGTTACTTATTATTTATTTTAGTGGCTCAAACCAGATGTTAATAAAAACGAAATTCTAAACTGCGATTGGAATGTATATCGCATAGATAGGTTCAGCTCATGGTGAAGAATTAGATTACATGTTTTAACCATTCAGTATCGTATCAGATTTAAGTAGTTGCATCAACAACCCGTCTTGTCTATTCAGAATCACATATTAGAGTGCTATGTTGGTGTGAAAATGCAATATTCTCACATATGTTTGGGCTTTTATAACCATAAGAATAAGACAATATCTAGTGAGATTAATACACATCCATAAAGCCAAATAATTAGGGTAAGTGTTTCAGATAATTTTCATTTCTTATTTTTCTCAGGTGCACACTTCCAGTTAGATTACATTTTCGATCGCTATGGATCATCTTCAGATCTAAGTAGTTGAGTCAGCATCCGGTCTTGCCTACTCAAAGACATGTCAGAGTACTGTCTTTTCACACCAATACATGACTCTGATTTTTGGTTCTGAATAGAAAAGACGGGCTGCTGACCCAACGTCTTAGATCTGAAAATCATTATGGATGGGCAAAACGTAAAATCCAACTAAGAATGTACAACTGAGACCGAAAATTAAATGAGAATTATCCTAAATATCAACATAGTTGATGATTCTCACAAGACGAATGTGTCGGCAATCGTGATAACCGTTTAAGCTGGATAAAATAAGGTCATCGAATGCTTTTGTAAACCCCCTGCCTCAGCACCAATAGCGGCAGTACATTTGAGGAGGAACTTGAAGAATACACTACTGGCCATTAAAATTGCTACACCAAGAAGAAATGCAGATGATAAATGGGTATTCAGTGGACAAAAATATTGTACTACAACTGAGATGTGATTACATTTTCACGCAATTTGGGTGCATAGATCCTCAGAAATCAGTACCCACAACAGCCACCTCTGGCCGTAATAACGGCCTTGATACCCCTGGGCATTGAGTCAAACAGAGCTTGGATGGCGTATACAGGTACAGCTGCCCATGCAGCTTCAACACGATACCACAGTTCATCAAGAGAAGTGACTGGAGTATTGTGATGAGCCAGTTGCTCGGCCACCATTGACCAGACGTTTTCAATTGGTGAGCGATCTGGGGAATGCGCTGGCCAGGGCAGCATTCGAACATTTTCTGTATCCAGAAAGGCCCGTACAGGACCTGCAACATGTGGTCGTGTATTATCCTACTGAAATGTAGGGTTTCGCAGGGATCGAATGAAGGGTAGAGCCACGGGTAGTAATACATCTGAAATGTAATGTCCACTGTTGAAAGTCAATGCGAACAAGAGGTGACCGAGACTTGTAACCAATTGCACCCCATACCATCACGCCGGGTGATACGCCAGCTTGGAGATGACGAATACATGCTTCCAATGTGCGATCACCGCGGTGTCGCCAAACACGGATGCGACCATCATGATGCTGTAAACAGAACCTGGATTCATCCAAAAAAAATGACGTTTTGCCATTCGTGCACCCAGGTTCGTTGTTGAGTTCACCATCGCAGGCGCTCCTGTATGTGATGCAGCATCAAGGGTAACCACAGCCATGGTCTCCGAGCTGATAGTCCATGCTGCTGCAAACGTCGTCGAACTGTTCGTGCAGATGGTTGTTGTCTTGCAAACGTCCCCATCTGTTGACTCAGGGATCGAGACGTGGCTGCACGATCCGTTACAGCCATGCGAATAAGATGCCTGTCTTCTCGACTGCTAGTGATACGAGGCCGTTGGGTTCCAGCACGGCGTTCCGTATTACCCTCCTGAACCCACCGATTCGATATTCTGCTAACAGTCGTTGGATCTCGACCAATGCGAGCAGCAATGTCGCGATACGATAAACCGCAATCGCGATAGGCTACAATCGGACCGTTATCAAAGTCGGAAACGTGATGGTACGCATTTCTCCTCCTTAGACGAGACATCACAACAACGTTTCACCAGGCAACGCCGGTCAACTGCTGTTGGAAACTTTCCTCATGTCAGCACGTTGTAGTTGTCGCCACCGGCGCCAACCTTGTGTGAATGCTCTGAAAAGAAAATCATTTGCATATCACAGCATCTTCTTCCTGTCTGTTGAATTTCTCGTCTGTAACACGCTATCTTCTTGGTGTAGCAATTTGAATGGCCAGTAGTAAATTTGGCGTAAACCTCCTGGACATGTTATAGTTTTAGGTGGGGTTTGAGCTTACCAAGCTTACCAGCTTTAGAATGCAAGACTCAAGTGGTTAGGACGGATAGAATGGATAGAGATTCGCGGAAAATCGTTGGTAGTGCCTTATCTGAAAATTACCTTGAACTGTACATCAAAGCACCTACTGGAACCTAGGCCTGCTGGTGACAAACGGACCCGAACTTCTCGACTCGGCGTAGAACAGTGAATCAGTTACCACAAAGCTCTTACAGCATCACTACATACGGCTATAAGTAGGAACATAAAGAAATACCGGAAGATCTCCCTGTTGTGTGACCAGGGCCTCCCATCGGATAGACCGTTCGCCGGGTGCAAGTCTTTCGATTTGACGCCACTTCGGCGACTTGCGCGTCGATGGGGATTAAATGATGATGATTAGGACAACACAACACCCAGTCCCTGAACGGAGAAAATCTCCGACCAAGCCGAGTATCAAACCCAGGTCCTTAGGATTGACATTCTGTCACGCTGACCACTCAGCGATATCTCCCTGTTTAGCAAGAGCAACAAAGAACAGATTCTAGATTATGTGACGGGTCAACATGAAAATTTCATCACCAGGTAATGTTGAGCATCGATGGACAAAGTTCAGTAGTAAGGTGCAATTTGCTTTAGACTGGTATGTGCCGAAAAAAATTGTAAGGGATGGAAAAATCCGCTGTGCTACGTGAACCATGTTATGAATGTGCCACGAAAGCTAAGAGACTTTCATTGCTTTTCTAATTATAACCACTCTCTCACATACAAACAAAAATAATCGACGTTAAAATTAGCCTAAGGAGAGCCATACGTAAAACGTTCAACGATTTAGAAAGAAAGATTCTGTCAACCGAAGTTTTGAGCTTACGTTCATTCTTTAAACAAATCTAAGCCATCTGTTCACTCCTTGACCATAATAATATTAAACAGCATGAGGAAGATAAGGCCGAAATACTAAACATCTTTCTACAGACACGTTTCACGGAAGATGCCTGCGCTTTAGTTTCTTCTTTAAATCATTGCACATATGATAAAATAGCAGATATCGAAATAAATGAGAATAGTATGGAAGAGCAACAGAAACGGCTCAACAGAGAAAACGAAACCGGGCGTGACAGCCCCCAGTACGATTGTGCATAGAGTATACAAAAGAACTCGCTCCTCCTCTATCAACAGTGTACCTTAGGTCCTCGGATGAGCGAAAGAAGCCCAGGTCTTTCGCGTTTTCAAGATGGGTCGTAGAGCAAAGGCACAAAACTGTAGGCCCGTATCTCTGACGTCGACCTGTTGTAGAATCAAGGAACATGTTTTACAGTCGGATATTTTGACATTTCTGGAGACCGAAAATCTCTGTAGAAATCAACATGGGTCCGAAAACAACAATCGTGTGAAACCCAGCTCGCTCTCTTTTTTCACGTCTCTGAACAAACTGTAGATAGAGATGTCCCTCAAACAGAAGCCGTGTTCCATGACATTCGTAAGGCGTTCGATACAGTTCCGCACGGCCACTTAATGAACAAATGCGAGCGTAACGGGTCGACTGTGTGACTGGATTGAAGGGTTTCTAGCAAACACTACAGCATGCTATTCTCAATGGGAGAAGTCAACAGACGTAAAAGATACATCAAGCATAAGCTAAGACAACGATATAGAACAATTACTTTTCACATCATACAACTAGCAATGAAAAAGTTTTAGTTCAAAGAACACGCTAAGCCCTTGCATACTTGTCGGTGCTCATACAGCCGCATCGGAGTCACGATGGGTTGCATATATACAGCAGCAACGCCCTCAAACAGAAACTTTTTCATCGCCCCTTATACAGGGTGAGTCACCTAACATTGCCACTAGAAACACCTCCCAAACGACAACAAACACTGAACAACCGCCGGCCGGGGTGCCGTGCGGTTCTAGGCGCTGCAGTCTGGAACCCCATGACCGCTACGGTCGCAGGTCCGAATCCTTCCTCGGTCATGGATGTGTGTGATGTCCTTAGGTTAGTTAGGTTTAAGTAGTTCTAAATTCTAGGGGACTGATGACCTCAGAAGTTAAGTCCCATAGTGCTCAGAGCCATTTGAACCATTTTTTGAAATGAATAACTAATTCCGCAGACCGAAAGTAAGCATTTGGTTAATACAAACCACTGAGAAATGCACGGAAATATGATTTTCAACACGTACTTATGTTTTTTTACGAGGGTCACTCCAAAAGATATGCACACAATTTTTTTAAAAATCCATCTTTTATTCTACATGTCTGAAAGTTTTACAGTGTGTAGATAGATCCTTTATGAACAATATTTTCATTTCTTCACATAATTTCCATCCCTCTCAACTGCCTTACGACATCTTGGAACCAGCGCCTGTATACCCGCACGGTAAAATTCTGGACCAACCTGTTGGAATCACTGTTTGGCAGTGTGAACAAGGGAGTTATCATCGTCAAACTTTGTTGCATGAAGAGCGTCTTTCAGTTTCCCAAAGAGATGATAGTCACATGGAGCCAGATCAGGACTGTAAGCCGGGTGTTTCAGTGTTGTCCATCCTAGTTTTGTGATCGCTTCCATGGTTTTTTGACTGACATGTGTCTGTGCATTGTCGTGCAACAGCAAAACATCCTGCTTTTGCCGATGTGGTCGAACACGACTCAGTCGAGCTTCACGTTTCTTCAGTGTCGTCACATATGCCTCAGAATTTGTGGTGGTTCCACTTGGCATGAGGTCCACATGCAACAGTCCTTCGGAATCGAAAAAGGAATTTTTTTTCTTGGGTGAATTTGCATGATGCCACTCCATTGATTGCCCCTTCGTCTCTGGTGAAAAATAATGGAGCCATGTTTCATCACCTGTCACAATTCTTCCAAGAAATTCATCCCCACCATCTTCGTACTGTTCCAAAAGTTCGCTGCATACCGTTTTTCTTGTTTCTTTGTGAGCCACTGTCAGCATCCAGGGAAACCCACCTGGCACAAACCTCTTTTAACGCCAACACTTTCAGTACTCTGCATACACTTCCTTCCCCTATCCCAACGCAGCGTGACATTTCGTTCACTGTGATGCTTCTGTCAGCATTCACCAATTCGTTAAGTTAACTCTGCACATTGTCTGGAGTGTGTGCAGTATCGGAAGGACGACGGTTCAATCCCGCGTCCGGCCATCCTGATTTAGGTTTTCCGTGATTTCCCTAAATCGCTCCAGGCAAATGCTGGGATGGTTCCTTTGAAAGGGCACGGCCGACTTCCTTCCCCATCCTTTCCTAATCCGATGAGACCGATGACCTCGCTGTTGGGTCTCTTCCCCCAAAAAATCCATAAATGTGTGCAGTACAAGGCTTGCCGCTGCGAGGACAATCCTCAATATTGCCATACCCGCTTTCATCACGTAACCTGCTTGCCCATCGACTAACTGTACTGCGATCGACAGCAGCATCTCCATACACCTTTTTCAACCTCTTGTGGATGTTTAGCCACTGTCTCGTTTTCACAGCACAGGAATTCTCTGACAGCGCGTTGCTTCTGACGAACGTCAAGTGTAGCAGCCACCTTGAAGACATGCCGTGACGGCGCCACTCACGGGAACAGGTTGAACTAAGTTTGAAAACAAGCGGGAAGGATGTATCTACACACTGTAAGACTTTCGCACACGCAGAATGAAAACCGTATTTTTAAAAAAATAGTGTGCATTTCTTTTCGAGTGACCCTCGTACATGGATACCTGTTATTATTTTAGTGCAACTGAAAACAGACAAAATATTTAATCTCTGCCATTTCTTACATTGTAAAAAGTTAAATTACATCCAGAGTAATTTCTAACGTAAAGTTGACGTTTGAGTAACTCCTCAGTAGTTCAATCGTGTGTATCGGAGAGAACACAATTGATTAGGGATGCAAAAAGAATAGTGACGTAACGTAGGTGCAGAAGAGACATGAACAGCACGTGACGTCCACATGCTAACATACTGATTTGTTAGAAGAAAATGTTCATTAACACTAGAATGTAGTTAAACTTACAAATTTGTTTTTTGTTTTCAATTACAGAATGTAAAATAGTGTATCCTGATATTTCACGCCAATAAATGTTCAAAGTTGTGCCCATCATTTGCTGCACACATTTGCAATCTACCGCGTAATGAATGTCTTACACGACGCAGTACATCTGGTGTAATGTTGCCACAGGCTGCCTCAATACGATGTTCCATATCCTCTGGGGTTGTAGGCACATCACGGTACACATTCTTCTTTAACGTACCCCACAGAAAGAAGCCTAAAGGCGTAAGATCAGGAGAACGGGCTGGACAATTTTTACGTCCGCCACGTCCTATGAAAAGCCCGTCGAACATTCTGTGAAGGGTCACCCTAATGTTCATTGCAGAATGTGCTGGAGCACCATCATGTTGATACCACATACGTCTACGTGATTCCAGCGGGACATTTTCTAGCAATGTTGGCAGATCATTTTGTAGAAATACGATGTATTTTCCAGCTGTTTTGGTGCCTTCAATGAAGCGAGGAGCAATGAGATGGTCGCCAATTACTCCGCACCATACCTTTACATTCCACGGTCGCTGTCGCTCTTCCTGTCGAAGCCAGCCAGGATTGTCCACGGACCAGTAATGGCTATTTTGTAAATTCACTGCTCCATGGTTTGTGAAACCTGCTTCATCGGTAAACAGGTAGAACTGCAACGCATTCTCAGTTAATGTCCATTGACAGAAATTCACTCGATTATTAAAGTCATCTCCATGTAATTTTTGACACATGATACAGGTGAAGTTTGTGACGATGAAGTATACGCGTTACACTATTTTGACTTATTGCACTGCCTCTAGCGATGTCACGTGAACTCATGTGTGGGTTCACGGCAATAGCAGCTAACACACCAACTTCACCTGCTCCTCCTGTGATGATTTTTTTACGGTTGCGTTTGCGTGTTACGACCATACATGTTGCATACAATTGTCTGTAGATGTTTTCAAATGTGCGGCGTGTTGTATGATCTCCGTCCGGATACCTTTCTGCATACAACCTGCAGGGTGCAGCTACATTTTGTCTACACTCGCCATAAATGAGTATCATCTCTGCCTTTTCAGAGTTAGAATGAAAGATTTTCACAGTTCTTACAACACTGTACATACTGTTGTAATTGCGACCTTCTCACGTTCCTACTATGAGTACTTCTGTTCTTACTTATGTACAGTACACTATCACAGACGTCCCGTAACACAGTGTACCACAGTTATTCCGAGTACAGGGACTAATTTAGCATGCGCTACATGCAGACATTGAGACAACCAAACTCATCAAACTCATAAACATCGTAGCCTTCGTAAACAAACCCCTATAGATCTTGTTCGTTACAACACGTGACTTAATGTCCGCGGTTTCAAGCGTCAACTTTACGTTACAAATTACTCAATGTAACAAAAGTCATTGATTAAGTATTTCTTTTTATTTTCATTTGCGCTAAAAATGATAACAGGTTTCCATTTAAAAAAAACATAAGTATGTGTTGAAAATCATACTTCCGTGCATTTCTCAATGGTTTGTATTAACCAATTCCACCAGCCCCTCTCCTCACTTTTGCTCTGCGGAATTGGTTATTAAGAGTTTGTTGTGATTTCGGAGGTGTTTCCAGTGGTAATGTTAAATGACTCACCCTGAATACAAGTGGCCTAAAAGCTGTTGTATACAGAGAAACCACAATGCCAGAAAACTGTAGCGAAATGCAGAAAAATCTGCTGACGGTCGACGCTTGATGCAGGCAGTGGCAAATGACCTTCAAAATAAAAAGAAATTTTACGCATTGTGTATACATAGACAGAAATACCCATCATTATATGACTACAGGACTGCCGATCAGTCACTGGAAACAGATACGTCCATAAAATATCTAGGGATGTGGGTACCGAGCGGCTTAAAGTGGGACGACCACATAAAATTAATCGCGGGCGAGGTAGATGCCAAACTGAGATTCCTTGGAAAGATCCTCAGGAGATGTAGTGCAACAACAAAGGACGCAGTTTAAATTACTCTCATTCGACCAATACTTGACTTTTGCTCGGGAGTCTGGATTCAATACAGACAGAACTGATAAAACAAATAGAAAAGAAACAAAGAAGAACAGTACGTTTCGTTACTGATAGAAGAAATAAAAAAGATACAAAGAAGAGTAGAACGTTTCGTTATAGGTGCAGTTAGTAAGCGCAAAAGCGTCGCGAAGGTGCTCAGCCAACTCCAGCAGTGGCAGACGCTGAAGTTGTGAGAAGGCATTCTGCTTCACAGTGTGTTGATTACTGTTAAAGTTCCGGGAGCGTACGTTCCTGGAAAAGTCAGTAATTTACTGTTTCCTGGTATATTACATTTATTTCGAGAAAGTCGAAGACAAAATTAGAGACAATCGAGCCCACGCAGAGACTCACCAGCAGCCGTTATTTCCGAAAACCATTCGTGACTGTAACAGGAAAATGATATTGGTGCTCAACGTACCCTCCGCCCTATAGCGTAAGATTGTTTGCAGGTGTTTCTGTCTTTTAAAGTTTCGTAAAGTCTTCTGATGATCAAAACCAACTGCAGAATGATTTAGACAAGATACCTGTAGGGTGCGAAAAATGGCAACTGAGTCTAAATATTGAAAAGTATGAATCATCCACATGAGTACTAAAGGGAATCCACTAAATTTCGGTTACATGATAAATCACACAAATCTAAAAGCTGTTAATTCAGCTAAGTACAAATACGAATAACTTAAACTAGAACTCTCACATCTTTCACAAGTCCAACCCGTCGTCCACGTCATGGGAGACAGGCAAACGCATAAAGTAGGGGAGGGCCTGTATGGTTGAAGTACAGTGGGGACAGTGTGTGCCCCGAGACCGCTACGGTAGTTGAGAAGGCCCTACAGGAAGCCCAAACAGTAACAGGCAACGAGGCTCTACGAGACGCTACGATAGGCCCAGCCGCGGATCAAAAAATGTGAATAACTTGCATAAATAAAAACGCTTCAGGAAGAAGAAGACATAGATAATGTTGTGAGGAAAGCAAATCAAAGACTGAGATTTATTGGCAGAACACTTTGTTGTAACAGCTCTACTAAAAAATGTTCAAATGTGTGTGAATTTCTAAGGGACCAAACTGCTGAAATCACCGTTCCCTAGACTTACACACCACTTTAAACACATACAACCATGCCCCAGGGAGGACTCGAGCCTCCGGTCGGAGTGGCCGCGCAATCCGTGACATGGCGCCGCAAACCGCGCGGTCACTCCGCGCGGCAGCTCTACTAAAGAGACTACCCGCCATACGGGAGTATTCTTGCGCCGTGTGGCATCCTCATCAGATAGGACTGACGGAGGACATCGAAAAGTTCAGAGAGGAGCAGCTCGTTTTGTTTTATCGCGAAAAGAGAGAGAGAGAGTGCCACGGGTATGATACCCAAACTGAGGTGGTAATCATTAAAACAAAGACGTTTGGGTTTACAGTGCCGCAGAAGTTTATGACCAAATATCAACTTTCTCCTACGAACGCGAAATTTCTTGTTGGCGCCCACCTACGTAAGTAGAAATGATTATTGTAATGAAATAAGAGAAATCACAGCTCACGTGTGGAGATTTAAGTGACCTTTTTCCTCGCACGTTGTTCGAGAGCGCAACGTTAGATAAAGGTGATATTTAATTGTGAACTGTAGAGTATTCATGTAGATTTAGATGTGAGTGGCTTGCAGAGAGTAGATACGGATGTAAATATGCTGTCTTGTTGATGTTCGTGGACGAATTGTTATGCTACATTATTTATTTTACTACGCTCGTTTTGTCGATGTTTCTTGTTACACACATACTTGGCGATGCAGCTAAAGTCAGAACCACATTTACAGTGTCTTTGTAAATGGTTGAAGATACGAAGCGAAGTTTTTGTCATATGGCAGTACGAAGACGGAACGTAATTTTGTTTTATCGGTAATACTCTTGTATCAACCGAGATATTTAAGGAAGCGTGTATTTTAATAGAAAGAAAACTTTTTTTAACGGCGTTCGAAAGCCCTTGAAAAGACGGTTAAAATCGTACAGCGCACAGTGGTAGAGTTAACACTTTTTGCAAAAAGTGTTTGAAAAATGTACCAGTCTCCGTCGTTACATACAGTAAGAAAATGGTCCTACTTTTGTAAGATAAAAATTATTTCTCATTTGCTCTACTTTATACTAAAGAGTGACATATTCTTCTACAGTTGTAGACTGGAAATGGGTATCGTGGGAAGTGGCAGTTTCAGATTGTAAGAAAATACCGGAAAAAATAGAAAGGAAGATTCACATTACAAACGGTTTTGTTGGAAGAAAAGAAAATCACGATAATTTGTAACGCCTGACAGAAAAACTGTTCTAAAAGTGTGCTAAATTCAAAATTAAAAATTATATGAAGATGTAAGTTTTAGTAAGGATGCGTTACGCTTCCTCTTCCAGGGAATCACTGAATGTGCTTAACATTACCTCTGTTATTTCTGAGCAGTAACAAAGAAGACGGTATAGACATCAGTAACACAACCAGCAACAAATTCTCTTTATTTCACTGCAAGAAAATGGACTATGGATAAAAGGTCCTTCCTTTCCTCTGTTTTGTTAGTCAATGGAAGGCAAGGAATATTTCCTGTATGAGAAGATCACGCACTTTGAATCCCAAAATTGTATGATAGTTTGTTTTATTTCGTTCCACTATACGCAGGTTAAAATCTAATGATTTCAGCTAACATCGCGTGATTATTTCTGGGAAACAGTTGTTTTTTACTTTGTTATGTAGGGATTGCCTTGAATAGTAACCTCATCATTCCTTTGTCTTCACCTACATCTACATCTACGATCCGCGTGCTTACTTTCTGTAGCACTGTCATTTCCTCTTTCCTGTTGCCGTTGCGAATATTACTCTGGAAGTCGACGTTAATGGCGCGCTTCCCATCCTGGATGTTCTGAAAAAAAGGAGAGCGGGCGGCACGTTGGGCCATGGTGCGTATCGTAAGAAGTTGCACACCAACCTACAGCTACACGTGGAGAGCTGCTGCCAACCGATGCGGAGGACCAGCGTTCTCGAAACATTGGTACATAAGACTCTCACCCTCCCTCACAATGAAAGTCCTTGTCAAGAACGGTGGTGTTCTGGCTGAGCGACTACAAGGAGTGACAAATTCGAAGAACGCTACGTCACACACTCACCATGCAATCGGTGGAAGACCTCATGAAGATGCAGCCAATGCATTTGTTCCTTTTTGTGGCGTATTATCCGGAAATGTAGGACGAATTCTCCAGAAACATCAAGAAAAGAGATCCACGCATCAACTAAAACATCGGAATTGCTACGTAGAGTCAAATACGACTTCTGAGTACGGAAATTCGGAGTCTACCAGATAACCTGCCAGTGTGGGCCAGACAAATACATGGTGGTCAGAAACAGTCTGAAAAGCTGATAATGGTGTTGCAGGAGAGATTGTGCTGGGAATTAACTGCTCAGAAAAAAGTTCGATACGTTCCGCTGTTTCCGAGTTATTTAGCATTGAAGTTGGCAATTAGGTCATCGCGCGCGCAGAGTCAAGCAGCCTGCCAGAGACAGTGTGGCTAAACGTGTACTTCAATTGGTTTCCTCATACCGAACAAAAGTAGCTTAAATTTATTACTTCCGGAAAAGGCACATTTAACTAGCAACGACCATTTCAAGTAGTGGCAACTCACGGATCAAATGGCTCTGAGCACTATGGGACTTAACTTCTGAGGTCATCAGTCCCCTAGAACTTAGAACTACTTAAACCTAACTAACCTAAGGACATCACACACATCCATGCCCGAGGCAGGATTCGAACCTGCACCCGTAGCGGTCGCGCATTTCCAGACTATGGCGCCTAGAACCGCTCGGACACCCCGGCCGGCAACTCACGGATCCATAGATGTCTGTGCATTACCGCATTTCAGCGCATGAAAGCGCTTGAATTTGCGCGTAGGTGACTGGCTGGCTAATTTCAGCGATCATTAATTCAGCGCCGCAACTATCGAATTTTTTCTTAACAACTACACACATCAAAAAAGTTTTCCATTACCTCAGTTCCGAGAGTTCCGGAACCTGTACAGAAAATTGGAACAGAGATCAACATAAACATCACTTCCGCCCATTTCATTGTTCACTAAAACCACACAGTGTATGTTGTACCACTATGCAGCGAGATCTTCAGAGGTGGTGGTCCAGACTGTTGTATGCGTCGGTACCTCTAATACCCAATAGCACGTCCTCTTGCATTGATGCATGCCTGTATTCGTCGTGACATACTATCCACAAGTTCATCAAGGCACTGTTGGTCCAGATTGTCCCACTCCTCAACGGCGATTCGGCTTAGATCCCTCAGAGTGGTTGGTGGGTCACGTCGTCCATAAACAGCCCTTTTCAATCTATCCCAAGCATGTTCGATAGGGTTCCTGTCTGGAGAACATGCTGGCCACTCTAGTCGAGCGATGTCATTATCCTGAAGGAAGTCATCACAAGATGTGCACGATGGAGGTGCGCAAATTGTCGTCCATGAAGAAGAATGCCTCGCCAATATGCTGCCGATATGGTTGAACTATCAGTCGGAGGATGGCATTCACTTATCGTACAGCCGTTACGGCGCCTTCCATGACCACCAGCTGCGTACGTCGGCCCCACGTAATGCCACCCCAAAACATCAGGGAACCTCCACCTTGCTGCACTCGTTGGACAGCGTGTCTAAGGCGGAAATCATCCTGATCGGGTTGCCTACAAATACTTCTGCGACGATCGTCTGGTTGAAGGCTCGTGCGACACTCATTGGTGAAGAGAATGTGATGCCAATCCTGAGTGGTCGATTAGGCAAGTTGTTGGGCCCATCTGTAACGAGCTGCATGGTGTCGTGGTTGTAAAGGTGGACCTCACCATGGACGTCGGGAGTGAAGTTGCGCATCATGCAGCCTATTGCACACAGTTTGAGTCATAACACGACGTTCTGTGGCTGCACGAAAAGCATTATTCAACATGGTGGCGTTGCTGTCAAGGTTCCCCCGAGCTGTAATACTTTGGTAGCGGTCATCCACTGCAGTAGTAGACCTTGGGCGGGCTGAGCGAGGCATGTCATCGACAGTTGCTGTCTCTCTGTATCTCCTCCATGTCCGAACAACATTGCTGTGTTTCTCTCCGAGACACCTGGACACTTATCCTGTTGGGAGCCCTTTTTGGCACAAAGTAACAATGCGGACGTAATCTAACGTCTAGGCATGGTTGAACTACAGACAACACGAGCCGTGTACCTCCTTCCTGGTGGAATGACTGGAATTGATCGTCTGTCGGACCCCCTCCGTCTCATTGAAGTGGCTCATGCATGGTTGTTTACGTCTTTGGGGGGTTTAGTGACATCTCTGAACAGTCAAAGGGACTATATCTGCGATACAATATCCAAAGTCAAGGTCTATCTTCAGGAGTTCTGGGAACCGGGGTGGTGAAAAACTTTTTTTTGTGTATATTTCTCAGTGCAACCTCCCCTACAACACCCTTCAAGTTTTTTAGATTGTTCCGGCTCACTCTCAGTACGTCAGACGGTGCGTGCTATCGTGCATCGTTGCCGATTGCAGCAAATGTACGTCATCAGATTGCAGCAGCCTAACAAGTCAGCACTCGCGCGACATTGCCTATTGGAATTACATGGAATGGATTACCACCATTCTAATTTTCCCACACAAACTTCTAACTTCTGCGACTGTGTCACTAAAGAATTTACCAAGTTTGAAGAAAGGCGATGAGTGGTCAGTCGCGATAGTGGCTACATCTTTAGTTAGGCCTGGAAACTGACAATTAGTCTGATTAAGAAGTTGTTGTTGTTGTGGTCTTCAGTCTTGAGAGTGGTTTGATGCAGCTCTCCGTGCTACTCTATCCTGTGCAAGCTTCTTCATCTTCCAGCACTACTGCAACCTACATCCTTCTGAATCTGCTTGGTGTATTCATCTCTTGGTCTCCCTCTACGATTTTTACCCTCCACGCTGCCCTCCAATACTAAATTGGTGATCCCTTGATGCCTCAGAACATGTCCTACCAACCGATCCCTTCTTCTAGTCAAGTTGTGCCACAAACATCACTTCTCCCCAATCCTATTCAATACCTCCTCATAGTTATGCGATCTACCCATCTAATCTTCAGCATTCTGCTGTAGCACTACATTTCAAAAGCTTCTATTCTCTTCTTGTCCAAACTATTTATCGTCCACGTTTCACTTCCATACATGGCTACACTCCATACAAATACTTTCAGAAACGACTTCCTTACACTTTTATATTTTATTTTATTTTTTTTATATCAGTTATTAAACTGTCTTAAGAGCATGTAAACAAAAACCAAAATAATAATCCTACCCTGAACCTGAAGGTTTTACAAGATCTTTGATTTCTTGAAGTGAACGCTGCACATTTTATATCCTCTCTACTTCGACCGTCATCAGTTATTTTGCTCCCCAAATAGCAAAACTTCTTTACTACTTTAAGTGTCTCATTTCCTAATCTAATACCCTCAGCATCACCCGACTTAATTCGTCTACATTCCAGTATCCTCGTTTTGCTTTTCTTGATGTTCATCTTATATCCTCCTTTCAAGACACTATACATTCTGTTCAACTGCTCTTCCAAGTCCTTTGCTCTCTCTGACAGAATTACAATGTCATCGGCGAACCTCAAAGTTTGTATTTCTTCTCCATGAATTTTAATACCTACTCCGAATTTTTTTTGTTTCCTTCACTGCTTGCTCAATATACAGATTGAATAACATCGGGGAGACGCTACAACCCTGTCTCACTCCCTTCCCAACCACTGCTTCCCTCTCATGCCCCTCAACTCTTATAACTGCCATTTGGTTTCTATACAAATTGTAAAAAGCCTTTCGCTCCCTATATTTTACCCCTGCCACCATCAGAATTTGAAAGAGAGTATTCCAGTCAACATTGTCAAAAGCTTTCTCCAAGTCTACAAATGCTAGAAACGTAGGTTTGGCTTTCCTTAATCTTTCTTCTAAGATAAGTCGTAGGGTCAGTATTGCCTCACGAACTGATCTTCCCCAAGGTCGGCTTCTACTAGATTAAGAAGAGGAAGAAGAAATTCCACAACGAGAACGAGATGACTTTGTGGGCAGCCGGAGGAAGAGCAGAGGTGCTGCCAGCACGCGTACGTGGGCGCTAATCTAGGACGGTGCAATGTGTCGGACGGCGGATAGAACGGAAGATCCAGGGGAAAGGGGGGGGGGGAGGAGATAAAAATGTATATAACAGTTCACAGAGAGATCCTTGAGACACATCTGTTTCCTAGAATGTCTGACAACCAAGTGCAGCGTTTACTTCGAGAAATCAAAGATCTTGTAAGACCTTCAGGTTCAGGGTAGGATTATTATTTTGGTTTTTGTTTACATGCTCTTAAGACAGTTTAATAACATTGTAAAAATTAATAACATACAAAAAATATAGATTGTGAATGAAGGTTACAGTCGTTATTGGTATTTATTTATGAGAATATGATTTACTATGTTGGGTTGATAATGGTATGCTTAGTCTGACTAGGGCACGTTTCCGAGTCTGATCGTCAAATAGGTGTTTCGCAGTTTTGTGTTTTTCTTCGAATAAGTTAAATACGTTTTAAGTTCAGTATCAGGAATAAAAAATAATAAAAGGAATTTTGTTGTTAACGGTTTCGAGAGTTATGTATGTTTTGGGATCCAAAATTACGATGCAGTTTCTACGTTTCAAATTTGTAATTTTCTGTTTGGGATAGAATTGACGAAAATTAGAAAGTGTTAAAGTATTGCTGGCTCCTAAGCTTTCGGATGTGTTATAAAATCCCAAAAGGTAATTTAACATATAATTTAACATAATTGCACAGTTAGTAAGTTTCATGTTTTGGTTTAAATAAAGTGGGTGTATCCATGTTGTTAACATTCTGAGACTGGTTGTATGTATTATGTCCTTTACTCGTTTCATAATTTATGGTTTTTAGATAATTGTGTATTTGAAAATCTAGTTGTAAACCTATATGGGTGACAATTTCCATAATCTGTAAACTCTTACTTAACTAATATTGTATTTCTTGGATATGGTCCTTATTGGGTGTCTACAAATGTTACCTAGTGACATATTGTGTGAATAGATTAAGTGGTAAGATCTATATCCATTCAAAATCGTGAAGATGAACTAGAAAGCTTTAATGAAGCGGTCAGTACCGTGTCCATAATATTACAATCGTCGCTACGACAATAACTATTTCCGTGGATTTTGTACGTTTCTTAAATTATGAACGTAACTGTGAATACCATTAATCATCATATATGGTTTCATCACTTAAATGCGCAAATTAACTCTGGCAGACTGCAGTGGCACAGTGCCTGGGCTAGAGCTGTTAACAAAATATAGAAATATCGATAAATCGATATTTTCCCCATAGAATATCGATAAACATCGGCAATATTACCTGCTTCAATATATATAAATTTGTCGATTTCAAAATGATAATATCGATTGCCAATATTTTTATGGTATCTTACATTTTTTTCGCAACTTTCGTTAAATATTTGAAATTGTTCTTTTGAAATTGTAGTATAAGATAATTTCACTTTCACTGTGTCGAGGAGCCTCACTACTTTTTAAGCTTTCATCACGTCCAGTCTTCCTCTTCGACTGTGTGAAGGAAATATGTATGGCACAATAGAAGGAGTCCGACTGCACTGGGAGTGGCGGTGTGGATGGAATAACAAGATTTCCGATGTGAAGAAATATCACACATGTTGCGTTAAAAACCATTTTTAAGGCAACTAGTGTGCTATTTCTACACATCGGCATTCTTGGAAATGCTGAAAATGATGAACGGAAATCTAAATGAGAGGACTGGTTTTTGCGGCGGGTGGAGACGTGTGAGGGAAAATGCTGCCGTAATCGGCGCTCGGCGCTACCAACAGAAACTGCAACGCTTAGCTTCACAACGCAATTTTCCTACATCGGCGTGAAAAAGGTTAATTTCGGCATGTTGCCAATGAAAAATTAAGAAAATAAGGTAAGAGAGTTTAACTAGAACGGAATACTGCATGACAGTGCAAAATGTACACAAATGAAACTCTCAAGGAAGTTTATGATTGATCAAGAAGTAATAAAGTGACATTGAACATAAAGAAAACTAATACCATGAATTTCAGTTTGAAGAGTAAAAATGACAATGTTAAATTAAATGTAGGTGGCACCTCTATAGACTGTGTAACAAATGCAAAATTTCTAGGAATGAATATTGATTCTCAGTTGAGTGGTGTGAACACACAAATGTACTTACAAACAGAATGTCATGAGCATGTTATGCCCTTAGAACCCTATGATCAGTGTGTAACATGCATGTCTTTTAGTTACATATTATTCATATGTACACTCAACTCTTAGCTATGGCATTCTTTTTTGGGGAACAAAATATGAACACAGTTTTCAAATTCGAGAAAAGAGCCATAAGAATAATAACCAAAAATACTAGTCGAGCTCATTGTAAAGATCTGTTCAGAACACTGGGGATTTTAACTGCTCCATGTGAATACATATACCAGTCAGTTGTACACATCAAATATAACATTGGTAATTACTGCACAAACGGTTCTGTCCACGCCCATGCAGCAAGAGATAGACTCAACTTACGTTTACCAAGAAGAAATAAACATAAAACTCAAAACAGCATTTTGTACCAAGGAATAAAACTGAACAATAAATTACATAAAGAGATTTAAAAAACTTCAAAAATACACTTACTTAAAAAGGCAGCTAAAAGGTACCTATTATGCAATACGTTTTATACATTGAAGGATTATTTAGCTAAAACAGAATAGGGGTTTGATAAAAAATGTTATACTAATAATAATAATAATGATGATGATCATAAAACATCCAACATTCCACGTAACACATTCACTTTATGTTTTTTCCTTCTTTTTTTCTTTGTACAAATATTTATCCCCCAAGCTATGCATGGCACAATACTAACACCTCTTCCTCCTTCTGAGCTCAACATCTCACTCATTATGGAGGGATGCTGACTCAGTTTTTCAGGATAGCGAATGGGAAGTTGCGGTACAGAAAATGGCCCAGAGATCACCAGTGTGTGTGTGTGTGTGTGTGTGTGTGTGTGTGTGTGTGTATGTGGTGAATGAAGTGTTATGAAACAATGTGTGTAAGCGTGAGAAGTGACTGATAATGAGATATGAATGAACAATGTGACATTACATTATTTAATAAGTTATTTGTAAAAAAGTATTGCATACTAGGAGTAAATCTAATGATTGTCTTTAACTAGAAGTCTGTAAATATATGTGTGAATTAGCTTATTTTAAATTGATCTAAATTTGTAAATAGATTGGCATGTCCTATATGCTTGTAAAAAGAGATCTACAGATGAATAAAGCTACTACTACTACTACTACTACCGTTGTTAATTAAGGACAGAACAGTCAATCCAAAAATTATTCTCTTGCAATCTTTCCGTCTGCACAAAGCCCCATTATTAAATTATAAATTTTCAAATTAAGTGTTTTTCTTTCAATTCGTGCTCTAAGGAGGATAGGCAGGCTGTTCACTTGTTGATGTATCGAATATCTAATAATAAATCAATACGTAAATGCCCAACTCTAAAGCCAGGAGTATATTTACAACGTGCAGCCGATTTTTTATAGGCCTTTAGGTCGATGTATTTCCCTTCTATATATCGATACTACCTATCGATATATAAAGTCCCAATAACGATGCTTTTGAAATATTGATGTATCGGATTCCCAGCACTTTTAAAAATGTCAACAGTCCTAGTCAGTGAGGGACTGCCGTGTTGCAGGTACAATCTGGTGCTGCTGCTGGTGACTTACGTACTGCCGGTGGGCGCCATGGTGGGCTGCTACAGCGCGATGGGCCGCGAGCTGTGGGGCAGCCGATCCATCGGCGAGATGACGCAGCGGCAGGCGGACTCCATCCGCTCCAAGCGCAAGGTGAGTGGACCCGCGTGCGAAGGCAGGCACAGGCTGATCGCAGGCTGTAAGGCCAATGCAACAGACTGAAAGACATCACCATGTCACAGTGAAAGATTGATCTCACCGTTTCTGCCTAAAGGAGTGCCAGCCAAGGCGTGCCAATTTTCACCCGGCCCAGATGTACGGGCTGCCTGTGGACCAAGGCTCTCCATCTCTCGGCTTTGCTCGTTACTTCCTGGAACTACAAGGTATAGCGTGACAATTCTTTTGGTATCGCGGAGTGACGTTTCTCGCTCGACACAACTCTCTTCAGTTCCGCTCAATCGTGATGTTAGAACTGACTACCCTTCGCTGTTTGTTCGTAGCGTGAAGGATGTTCATAGGTCCAGTAGCTATTTGCACAGAAAGAGGCAGCAAGCAATCTATCGTCATAAGCCTATAAAAAGCATTGGAAGAAGGATGAGGATGCTCAATATACACCATTCTATCGCTTGCTCCTTGTTCTGCAGTTACGCAGGGTCGGCCATGGTTAACTGGATTTGGCATGTTAATTGTTAATATAAGGGGTGGCTGGGTGACCTTCCTGCCGCCACCCCGTACCCCCCCCCCCCCCCCCCCAGGACGGAATTAGTGTACCCCAGCTATCTGTGTCTAGTGTAAATCGTGAAATAATGTGAATGTGTTTCAAATGTCTGCGAGTCGTGGAACTGAAGCGGGACGTGGGGACCAGCCCAGTATTTACCTAGTGGGATGCGGAAGACCGCCTAAAAACCACATCCAGGCTGGCCAGCACACCGGCCGTTGTCGTTGATCAGCCGGGCGGATTCGATCCGGGGCCGGCGCTCTCGGCTATCCTGGCGGGTTAATGCCTAATGTATGAGGTGCATTCAAGTTCTAAGGCCTCCGTTTTGTTTTCTCTGGACTGGAAAGAGATAGAAACATGTGCATTGTTTTAAAATGAGGCCGCGTTGATTGTCAATACGTCCCAGAGATGGCAGCACCGTATGGCAGATGGAATCTTACCGCCAGCGGCGAGAATGAGAACTGTTTTACTTAAAATGGCGACGTTTTCCTTACTTGAACAGCGTGCAATCATTCGTTTTCTGAATTTGCGTGGTGTAAAACCAATTGAAATTCATCGACAGTTGAAGGAGACATGTGGTGATGGAGTTATGGATGTGTCGAAAGTATGTTCATGGGTGCGACAGTTTAATGAAGGCAGAACATCATGTGACAACAAACCGAAACAACCTCGGGCTCGCACAAGCCGGTCTGACGACATGATCGAGAAAGTGGAGAGAATTGTTTTGGGGGATCGCCGAATGACTGTTGAACAGATCGCCTCCAGAGTTGGCATTTCTGTGGGTTCTGTGCACACAATCCTGCATGACGACCTGAAAATGCGAAAAGTGTCATCCAGGTGGGTGCCACGAATGCTGACAGATGACCACATGGCTGCCCGTGTGGCATGTTGCCAAGCAATGTTGACGTGCAACGACAGCATGAATGGGACTTTCTTTTCGTCAGTTGTGACAATGGATGAGACGTGGATGCCATTTTTCAATCCAGAAACAAAGCGCCAGTCAGCTCAATGGAAACACAGATTCACCACCACCAAAAAAATTTCGGGTACTGCCAGTGCTGCAAAAATGATGGTGTCCATGTTCCGGGACAGCGAGGGCGTAATCCTTACCCATTGCGTTCCAAAGGGCACTACGGTAACAGGTGCATCCTACGAAAATGTTTTGAAGAACAAATTCTTCCTGCTCTGTAACAAAAACATCCGGGAATGGCTGCGTGTGTGCTGTTTCACCAAGACAACGCACCTGCACATCGAGCTAACGTTACGCAACAGTTTCTTCGTGATAACAACTTTGAAGTGATTCCTCATGCTCCCTACTCACCTGACCTGGCTCCTAGTGACTTTTGGCTTTTTCCAACAACGAAAGACACTCTTCGTGGCCGCACATTCACCAGCCGTGCTGCTATTGCCTCAGCGATTTTCCAGTGGTCAAAACAGACTCCTAAAGAAGCCTTCGCCGCTTCTATGGAATCATGGCGTCAGCGTTGTAAAAATGTATACGTCTGCAGGGCGACTACGTCGAGAAGTAATGCCAGTTTCATCGATTTCGGGTGAGTAGTTAATTAGGAAAAAAATGGAGGCCTTAGA